>NC_079194.1:25602727-26202727 GCF_029499605.1 Hyla sarda
GGGGCCGCGCGCGCCGGGACAGAACAGACGGAGAGCGAGTCAGGTAGGGGAGCCGGGGTGCGCATCGCGAGCGGGCGCTACCCGCATCGCGAATCGCATCCCGGCTGGCAGCGGAATCGCAGCGCCCCGGGTCAGAGGACGTGACCGGAGCGCTGCCGCGGGGAGAGTGAAGCGAGCGCTCCGGGGAGGAGCGGGGACCCGGAGCGCTCGGCGTAACAGTACCCCCCCCCCTTGGGTCTCCCCCTCTTCTTAGAGCCTGAGAACCTGAGGAGCAGACTTTTGTCTAGGATGTTGTCCTCAGGTTCCCAGGATCTCTCTTCAGGACCACAACCCTCCCAGTCCACTAAAAAAAAATTTTTCCCTCTGACCTTTTTGGCAGCTAAAATTTCTTTGACCGAGAAGATGTCCGAGGAGCCAGAAACAGGAGTGGGAGGAACAGATTTGGGAGAAAAACGGTTGAGGATGAGTGGTTTGAGAAGAGAGACGTGAAAGGCATTAGGGATACGAAGAGAGGGAGGAAGAAGAAGTTTATAAGAGACAGGATTAATTTGACACAAAATTTTGAAAGGACCAAGATAGCGTGGTCCCAACTTGTAGCTAGGGACACGGAAGCGGACATATTTAGCGGAGAGCCATACCTTGTCTCCAGGGGAAAAAACGGGGGGAGCTCTTCTTTTCTTATCCGACTTCTTCATGCGTGATGAAGCCTGTAAGAGAGAATTTTGGGTCTCTCTCCATATGATGGAAAGGTCACGAGAAATTTCATCCACAGCGGGCAGACCAGAGGGCAAGGGAGTAGGGAGGGGGGGAAGAGGGTGACGGCCGTACACCACGAAAAATGGGGATTTGGAGGAAGACTCAGAGACCCTGAAGTTATACGAGAATTCGGCCCATGGGAGGAGATCTGCCCAGTCATCCTGGCGGGAGGAAACAAAATGTCGCAAATAATCACCCAAGATCTGGTTAATCCTTTCTACTTGTCCATTGGACTGGGGATGATATGCAGAAGAAAAATTTAATTTAATCTTGAGTTGTTTACAGAGAGCCCTCCAGAATTTAGACACGAATTGGACGCCTCTATCCGAGACAATCTGCGTAGGCAACCCGTGAAGACGAAAAATGTGTACAAAAAATTGTTTAGCCAACTGAGGCGCAGAAGGAAGACCAGGAAGAGGGATGAAATGTGCCATTTTGGAGAATCGATCAACGACCACCCAAATAACAGTGTTGCCACGGGAAGGGGGTAAATCAGTAATAAAATCCATACCAATCAGAGACCAAGGCTGTTCGGGGACAGGCAGAGGATGAAGAAAACCAGCGGGCTTCTGGCGAGGAGTCTTATCCCGGGCACAGATAGTGCAGGCTCGCACAAAGTCCACAACATCCGTCTCCAGAGTCGGCCACCAATAGAAGCGGGAGATGAGTTGCACAGATTTCTTGATACCCGCATGACCTGCGAGATGGGAGGAGTGACCCCATTTGAGGATTCCGAGGCGTTGGCGAGGAGAAACAAAGGTCTTTCCTGGAGGAGTCTGCCTGATGGAGGCAGGAGAAGTGGAGATCAGGCAGTCAGGTGGAATGATGTGTTGCGGAGAGAGTTCAACTTCTGAGGCATCCGAGGAACGAGAGAGAGCATCGGCCCTAATGTTCTTATCGGCAGGACGAAAGTGAATCTCAAAATTAAATCGGGCAAAGAACAGAGACCACCGGGCCTGGCGAGGATTCAGCCGTTGGGCAGACTGGAGGTAGGAGAGGTTCTTGTGGTCGGTGTAGATAATAACAGGAGAACTTGATCCCTCCAGCAGATGCCTCCATTCCTCAAGTGCTAATTTAATGGCTAGAAGCTCTCGATCCCCGATGGAGTAGTTCCTCTCCGCTGGAGAGAAGGTCCTAGAGAAAAAACCACAAGTGACAGCATGCCCGGAAGAATTTTTTTGTAGAAGAACAGCTCCAGCTCCCACTGAGGAGGCATCAACCTCCAATAGGAAGGGTTTGGAAGGGTCAGGTCTGGAGAGGACGGGAGCCGAAGAAAAGGCAGACTTGAGTCGTTTAAAGGCGTCTTCTGCTTGAGGAGGCCAGGACTTGGGATCAGCATTTTTTTTTGGTTAAAGCCACGATAGGAGCCACAATGGTAGAAAAATGTGGAATAAATTGCCTGTAATAATTGGCGAACCCCAAAAAGCGTTGGATAGCACGGAGTCCGGAGGGGCGTGGCCAATCTAAGACGGCAGAGAGTTTGTCTGGATCCATCTGTAGTCCCTGGCCAGAGACCAAATATCCTAGAAAAGGAAGAGATTGGCATTCAAACAGACATTTCTCAATTTTGGCATAGAGTTGGTTGTCACGAAGTCTCTGAAGAACCATACGGACATGCTGGCGGTGTTCTTCTAGATTGGCAGAAAAAATTAGGATATCGTCCAGATATACAACAACACAGGAGTATAACAGATCACGAAAAATTTCATTGACAAAGTCTTGGAAGACGGCAGGGGCGTTGCACAGTCCAAAGGGCATGACCAGATACTCAAAGTGTCCATCTCTGGTGTTAAATGCCGTTTTCCACTCGTCCCCCTCTCTGATGCGGATGAGGTTATAGGCGCCTCTTAAGTCCAATTTAGTGAAGATGTGGGCACCTTGGAGGCGATCAAAGAGTTCAGAGATGAGGGGTAAGGGGTAGCGGTTCTTAACCGTGATTTTATTAAGACCGCGGTAGTCAATGCAAGGACGTAGGGAGCCATCTTTTTTGGACACAAAGAAAAATCCGGCTCCGGCAGGAGAGGAGGATTTACGGATAAAGCCCTTTTTTAGATTCTCCTGGACGTATTCGGACATGGCAAGAGTCTCTGGGGCAGAGAGAGGATAAATTCTGCCCCGGGGTGGAGTAGTGCCCGGGAGGAGGTCGATAGGGAAATCATAAGGCCTGTGAGGAGGTAGAGTCTCAGCTTGTTTTTTGCAGAAAACATCCGCGAAGTCCATATAGGCCTTAGGGAGACCGGTTACTGGAGGAACCACAGAGTTACGGCAAGGGTTACTGGGAACCGGTTTTAGACAGTTCTTGGAACAAGAGGACCCCCAACTCTTGATCTCCCCAGTGGACCAATCCAGGGTAGGGGAATGAAGTTGAAGCCAGGGAAGTCCAAGGAGAATTTCCGAGGTGCAATTGGGGAGGACCAAAAGTTCAATCCTCTCATGATGAGATCCGATGCTCATAAGAAGGGGCTCCGTGCGGAAACGTATGGTACAGTCCAATCTTTCATTATTTACACAATTGATGTAGAGGGGTCTGGCGAGACTGGTCACCGGGATGTTGAACCTGTTGACGAGAGAGGCCAAAATAAAATTTCCTGCAGATCCTGAGTCCAAGAAGGCCACTGTAGAGAAGGAGAAGGCAGAGGCAGACATCCGCACAGGCACAGTAAGACGTGGAGAAGCAGAGTAGACATCAAGGACTGTCTCACCTTTGTGCGGAGTCAGCGTACGTCTTTCCAGGCGGGGAGGACGGATAGGACAATCTCTTAGGAAGTGTTCGGTACTAGCACAGTACAGGCAGAGGTTCTCCATACGGCGTCGTGTCCTCTCTTGAGGTGTCAGGCGAGACCGGTCGACCTGCATAGCCTCCACGGCGGGAGGCACAGGAACAGATTGCAGGGGACCAGAGGAGAGAGGAGCCGAGGAGGAGAAAACGCCTCGTGCGAACAGAGTCCATATCTTGGCGGAGTTCCTGACGCCTTTCGGAAAAACGCATGTCAATGCGAGTGGCTAGGTGAATAAGTTCATGTAGATTAGCAGGAATTTCTCGTGCGGCCAGAACATCTTTAATGTTGCTGGATAGGCCTTTTTTGAAGGTCGCGCAGAGGGCCTCATTATTCCAGGACAATTCTGAAGCAAGAGTACGGAATTGTACGGCATACTCGCCAACGGAAGAATTACCCTGGACCAGGTTCAACAGGGCAGTCTCAGCAGAAGAGGCTCGGGCAGGTTCCTCAAAGACACTTCGGATTTCCGAGAAGAAGGAGTGTACAGAGGCAGTGACGGGGTCATTGCGGTCCCAGAGCGGTGTGGCCCATGACAGGGCTTTTCCGGACAGAAGGCTGACTACGAAAGCCACCTTAGACCTTTCAGTGGGAAACAGGTCCGACATCATCTCCAGATGCAGGGAACATTGGGAAAGAAAGCCACGGCAAAACTTAGAGTCCCCATCAAATTTATCCGGCAAGGATAAGCGTATCCCAGGAGCGGCCACTCGCTGCGGAGGAGGTGCAGGAGCTGGCGGAGGAGATGACTGCTGAAGCTGTGGTAGTAACTGTTGTAGCATAACGGTCAGTTGCGACAGCTGTTGGCCTTGTTGCGCTATCTGTTGTGACTGCTGGGCGACCACCGTGGTGAGGTCAGCGACAACTGGCAGAGGAACTTCAGCGGGATCCATGGCCGGATCTACTGTCACGATGCCGGCTGGCAGGTAGTGGATCCTCTGTGCCAGAGAGGGATTGGCGTGGACCGTGCTAGTGGACCGGTTCTAAGCCACTACTGGTTTTCACCAGAGCCCGCCGCAAAGCGGGATGGTCTTGCTGCGGCGGTAGTGACCAGGTCGTATCCACTAGCAACGGCTCACCTCTCTGGCTGCTGAAGATAGGCGCGGTACAAGGGAGTAGGCAAAAGCAAGGTCGGACGTAGCAGAAGGTCGGGGCAGGCAGCAAGGATCGTAGTCAGGGGCAACGGCAGAAGGTCTGGAAACACAGGCAAGGAACACACAAGGAACGCTTTCACTGGCACTAAGGCAACAAGATCCGGCAAGGGAGTGCAGGGGAAGTGAGGTGATATAGGGAAGTGCACAGGTGAACACACTAATTGGGACCACTGCGCCAATCAGCGGCGCAGTGGCCCTTTAAATCGCAGAGACCCGGCGCGCGCGCGCCCTAGGGAGCGGGGCCGCGCGCGCCGGGACAGAACAGACGGAGAGCGAGTCAGGTAGGGGAGCCGGGGTGCGCATCGCGAGCGGGCGCTACCCGCATCGCGAATCGCATCCCGGCTGGCAGCGGAATCGCAGCGCCCCGGGTCAGAGGACGTGACCGGAAGCGCTGCCGCGGGGAGAGTGAAGCGAGCGCTCCGGTGAGGAGCGGGGACCCGGAAGCGCTCGGCGTAACATATATATACATTTTTTTTTATTTTAATTTGCCACCTATATATATATAAATTATTATTTTATTTAATTTGCCACCTATATATATATATAAATTCACTGATTAGAACCAGATTCTGAAACGTGTTCTTTTTTTCTAATCTGTTTCTATTTTTTTTATTGTAATTAACATTAAACTATTTTTTTTTTCTATTACCATGGAGGCAGCTGTATTGCATGAACTTGTCCTTTGTTTTGTTAACAGCACTTAAAGTTGGGTTTCCCAACCAGGGTGCCTCCAGCTGTTGCAAAACTACAATTCCCAGCATGCCCGGACAGCCAAAGGCTGTCCGGGCATGCTGGGAGTTTGTAGTTTTGCAACCGCTGGAGGCCACCCTGTTGGGAAACACTGTCTCAAAGAGACGCTTTACAGCAGACAGCAGAAGGTATTCGTAGACTTCTATGTGGACATGCTCTGTTACCTGTGCAGGAAGGAGAAGGAAGTGAGTGGTGACCATCACCAATTACGAATGGACTGATCCTGCCTAATCTATGCCACTGGTATCACCTTTTATTGTAATCCTGTTTGTGATGATAATAACGAGGCTGCTGAGAAGTTGATCCCTACAGAACAGGAAGTCTCAGCGTGTTATTAGGCTTAGTGGCCAGAAAGGAAACTGCAAGACTTCTAAATTATTTTACAATATAGATAGTAAAAATGAATATATGAAGAAAAAGAAAAAAAAGAAAAAGAAAAAACATTGCACCAAATCTTAACAAATATTTCTAAGATAAAAAAAAAACTTGAAATAGGCCATTTTCTGAGGATCCCTTTTAATGTTATAACCAGTCACATAGGTGTCGAGCCCACACATATACAGAGTACAGTGGTCCCTCAAGTTACAATATGAATTAGCTGCAGGACGACCATTGTGTACGTTTGAAATCCATGGTATGTTGAGATCATAACTCTATGGAAACCTGGTAATTGGTTCTGAAGCCCCCCCCCCCCCCCCCCCCCCCCCCCCCCCCCCCCAAAATGTCATCCAAAAGTAGGAAAAAGTGAGGATAGAAGAAAGTAGATAACTAATAGAGATAAAGCAAATCCTTATATATAAAAGTAATAAAGATCTGCTGGAGTTGTAATCACTGTCTCTGTAGAGGACAGGAGCTTCTTCAGGGTCCTGTACAGTACACAGTGTCCTAAAAAAGTAACATGGAGCCGCCCCCACCTGGTGTCCAAAGGAGCAGCTAACCCTGGTACAGGTAAACAGTACAGAAAATGTAATACCTCCCTGTACTGTAGGGGCGCTACCAGAAACCAGTTAGTGCATGCACTTCAGTAATACAGGTAAAGAGTACAGAACATGTAATACCTCCCTGTACTGTAGGGGGCGCTACCAGACACCAGTCAGTGCATACACTTCAGTAATACAGGTAAAGAGTACAGAACATGTAATACCTCCCTGTACTGTAGGGGGCACTACCAGACACCAGTCAGTGCATACACTCCAGTAATACAGGTAAAGAGTAGTACAGGACATGTAAAACCTCCCTGTACTGTAGGAGGTGCTACCAGACACCAGTCAGTGCATACACTTCAGTAATACAGGTAAAGAGTAGTACAGGACATGTAATACCTCCCTGTACTGTAGGAGGTGCTACCAGACACCAGTCAGTGCATATGCTTCAGTAATACAGGGGTTTAACCAGTGAATGCCCATTCTGATCGGTCGGTTCTTCCAGCCATTGACACATTTCACAGATCTGGACTGTCTGTAGCATTGTATGGTGAGTCTGGTTTTAAGGTACAATGATCCAGAAAAGACCCGAAAATATTGTAAGCTGAGGCCATTGTAAGTTGAGGGGGCACTATATACAAAACAGGATTTGGATAGGAACATGTTTAACCTGATGCGAGCACCTCTTTTTATAAGAGCCGAGGCACATGCTCTCTATCACCCAAGTGCAAGAATAAGTGTAAACGTGTCAGACTAAAAAAACATGCATGAGGATGCGTTCCATCGCAAGCCCTTCTCCGAAAGGAGAGAGGCCCCCAACAAACTTTCCCTTTCCCTCCAGGCCAAAAGGCACCTGCAAGGGTCTGGGTTCAATGTCCCTTTTCCCAAAGCTGTTAAGGGACCGGCATCAACCTAGATGTTGACCCAGGTGTCAGCCAAGGAGCCGTATACTAATGGCATCTCAGCTGAAGCCGGGATACCTGGGGTTGCAGGGAGGTGAGGAACCAAAAGCCCCCTCCCATTGGCTTGCATTGAGGGGACGTGACCATGACGTGATAAGGATGATCCTTATGATTTTGATTACATAATATATATATATATATATATATATATATATATATATAGTAGAATAAAGCGTTCCGCAGCACTCCAATAGTGATCAAAATAGGTTTATTTTTACCTCAAGGTAAGATACAACGTTTCGACCGTCACCACGGTCTTTTTCAAGCATGCTTGAAAAAGACCGTGGTGACGGTGGAAACGCTGTATCTTACCTTGAGGTAATAAACCTATTTTGATCACTATTGGAGTGCTGCGGGACGCTTTATTCTACTATACATCACTGCTGCTGCCAGTGACCCGGGCTGCGATTGGGCCCGCTTGCACCCACTACACGTTTGCATCCCTGGTGTGCTGCTCCTCCTTACTATCTATCTATCTATATATTAAAAATAGATATATATGCTAATATTCAGCAGAAAACATTATTTTCCTTATGAGACATATCAGCTTGCTATTTGCTTGTAACTAAGATGAGGACCTTTGGATGAGGCCAAAAGACGCAAGATAAAGAAGAAGTTGGAAGTTGGAAGACAAAACATCTGAAGAAATATAGACTGTGCAGAAGGACAGATACATCCGGAATTTTCTGGTAGAATAGGGAGAAGGCAACATAAGTGAACTATGGCCAAGAAAGAAATGGATGCTTTAATAAGCTAATATATACAGACGCAATACTCAAATAAACCAATCTGTAATGCTGAGCGCTCCGGCCCCTGCTCCTGGACCGGAGCGCTCACTGTGTTTGTTCCAGTAGAGTGCCCCGGTCAGACTCACTGACCGGGGACACTCTGTTTTTGTCACCGGAGGGACGCGGTCACCGCTGCGGATGTCCCCGCGCGCGTCCTGCATCCCATCCTCACTTACCTGCACCCGCTCCGACTCTCTCCTCTGCTCCCCGGTCACGTGGTTCCCGGCGCGTGTGTCCCTGCACTATAGGGCGCGCGCCGGCTCTGTAAAATTTAAAGGGCCAGTGCACCATTGATTGGTGCCTGGCCCAACCCAATTTCAGCTGTCCCTATAAATGTATCCTGCCCCTTCCTTCCCTTGCCGGTGTGAGGTGGTTTTTTGCGCCCCCGTAGATCCATGCGTCCACTCCTCCCCCAGCTCTCCGAACATTTCCGAAGCTAGAACTGGGGGAGAGCAGAAGCAAGGGGAGAGAGAAGGTCCACGCCCCCTCCCTCATTTCCCCTCCCTGAGCTCGGTTGCTCGGCTGGACGCATATCTCTACGGCACGCCCCCTCCCTAAGGACATAGATCGCCACGACAGGCCCCTCCCTCATCTCCCCGAGCTGAGGACGTAAATCTCCACGGCAGGTCCCCTCCCTCATCTCTCCTCCCTGAGGACATAGAGCAGTGCTCCCAATGAGCTCTATGTGTAAAGGGGGACATACTGTACGGGCTAAAGGGGGACTTTAGCTCCTGCAGTATGTCCCCCTTTAGCTCCTGCAGTATGTCCCCCTTTACACATAGAGCTCATTGGGAGCACTGCTCTATGTCCTCAGCTCGGGGAGATGCCATGGCAATCTATGTCCTCAGGGAGGGGGCGTGCCGTAGAGATCTGCGTCCAGGCGAGCTCAGGGAAGGGAGAAGAGGGAGGGGGTGTGAACCTCCTCCCTCCCCTTGCTCTGCCCTCCCCGAGCTCTAGCTTCGGAAATGTTCGGAGAGCTGGGGGAGGAGCGGACGCATGGATCTACGGGGGCGCAAAAACCACCTCACACCGGATCTTTGTTGCCTTTGTGCCCAAGAGAAAGCGTTTTCTGTGTACTGTTTGCCTGTTGCCGAACCCGTTGCTAAAGACTACCGCCTCTGAATCTGTGCTGCCTGCCCTGACCTTGTGCTACGTCTGACTACGCCTATGCCTGTCCCTTCTGTACTACGCCTGTCTCAGCAGTTAGTGAGGTTGAGCCGCTACCGGAGGACACGACCTGGTAGTTACCGCTGCAGCAAGTCCATCCCGCATTGCGGCGGGCTCCGGTACGGTCCACGCCAATCCCTCACTGACACAGGGGATCCACTTCCAGTACCGCTTCCTGCTACCAGTCCGGATCCTTACACAATCAAAATATAACTTCCGTATAGTAAACAGAGCTCTTTGGGACAGCTCCTGAGCTTCCTGCTGAGAAAGAGTTTTGTACCAACTTTTTGTCTGGTGTTTATTTCTTGTGTCGACACTCAGCAGTATACAGCGGCACATTTTAAGGCCTAAACAGCAGCCAACCTTGACAACGTCACGAGGGGCATGGCCGACCCCCGCAATGTGAAAACAGCGTTCGGAACATTTACTTCCAAACGCTGGCCATAGGAGTACCCCTTTAATATCAGATAGCCTCCTCACCCAAAAATTTTCACTTACTTAGTCACCAGTAATAAGAAGATCCACCGTTTGTGACTTTCTAGGCTCTAACTCTTTACATTCACATATTATCTATATGATCATATGATCTAGTGGAATAATATGTAAGATTCAGAAGATCTACCACAATATGTACTATACTGAACAATGTCAGGGGCTGTGAACATAATATTTGCCCCAACATGGTGCCACATTATGGCCGTGGGAAAACCCATTTTGAAATGGGTCTATTTAGGTTTGTTACTTCATCGAATACATATCTAAGATTTATACTGAGTTTATTATTAGTATGGGATTGAATAAGATGTGAAGTCCTCATACAACTAAATCGGAAACTGTGGTTTCCTCTGCCCATTTCCACTAATATAAAAATTATATTTACATACACGGAACTTACTAACTAAATATTGTTCTAATGTTCCTTCATTAATCAAGAATATGAGAACAAGGCAGAATCTCAGGGAAAATAAAAAGTTCAAGGTTGGATGCCAGAGGGAATTCACACAACTCTTCTGCCCTTCATTTTGCAGTGTTGGTCGGAATTAGATAAGAAAATCTATTGTTCAGCGGTTATTTCTTTTTTCTGATTTTTGTAAACGTACATGTATTAGATATTAGCACCGTACATATTACCATCATTTTGTTCCTGTACAAATCAATATCACCAATAATGACACTATATTAGGGCCAAATAATACTGGTAAGTGCCAATACATGACAACATATTACCATCACATAGTGACTGCATAACTCGCCATGATTAAGGTTTTGTGATAAACCGAAACGCGTCAATTTCATTTAGCTTTTAATGGGTTTGTTTTGAAAAGATAGATTAAAGTTTATTTTTTTAGGGGAGCTGGAACACAACTTTCTTCTGTTTGGAACTGCATATTACCAAAGACCAATATTCCTCTAATAAAGTGACCATATAGATGTAGATACCAGTCCTACACCAGATCTGTAGACCATATAAGTGATTACAGTGCAGTTACATTTGGTTACAGTTTTGGTTTCACTAGTTCTGTCTTTTCTGTCGGGCCCAGACCGCCATGACAACTTGATTGATTTTTTTATATGATTTTTCTGCACAGACATTTGATGTTAGACCCCTAATTTTTAATATATATAAAATTATCATTCACAATTCCCCAAGGGGTAATAATGCCGTCCTTGGCACCCCACACAGTAATAATACCCTTGCTTTGTGCCCCCACACTGCATTAATGCCCCCTTTTGTTCTTCCTAAACTGAACATATGTTCTATTTTGTGTCCACCTACAGTAATGATGTTTCCACTTTTTCCCCTACATAGTTTTAGTCTACTTGTGCCCCAAAATAAAAGGTAGATAGACCCCCACATAGTAGGTATATTGTATGTAGATAGACCCCCACATAGTAGGTATATTGTATGTAGATAGACCCCCACATAGTAGATATAATGTATGTGGATATACCCCACATAGTAGATATAATGTATGTAGATACACCCCACATAGTATATATAATGTATGTAGATAGAACCCCACATAGTAGGTATATTGTATGTAGATAGACCCCCACATAGTAGATATAATGTATGTAGATAGACCCCACATAGTATATATAATGTATGTAGATATATCTACTATGTGGGGTCTAATATATGTAGATAGACCCCCACATAGTAGATATAATGTATGTAGATAGACCCCCACATAGTAGATATATTGTATGTAGATAGACCCCCACATAGTAGATATAATGTATATAGATAGATCCCACATAGTAGATATGATGTATGTAGATAGACCCCACATAGTAGATATATTGTATGTAGATAGATCCCACATAGTAGATATAATGTATGTAGATAGACCCCACATAGTAGATATATTGTATGTAGATAGACCCGACATAGTAGATATAATGTATGTAGATAGACCCCACATAGTAGAGATAATGTATGTAGATAGACACCCACATAGTATATATAATGTATGTAGATAGACCCCCACATAATAGATATAATGTATGTAGATAGATCCCCATATAGTAGATATATTGTATGTAGATAGACCCCACATAGTAGATATAATGTATGTAGATAGACCCACATAGTAGATATAATGTATGTAGATAGACCCCCCACATAGTATGTATAATGTATGTAGATAGACCCCCACATAGTAGATATAATGTATGTAGATAGACCCCACATAATAGATATAATGTATGTAGATAGATCCCCATATAGTAGATATATTGTATGTAGATAGACCCCACATAGTAGATATAATGTATGTAGATAGACCCCACATAGTAGATATAATGTATATAGATAGACCCCACATAGTATATATAATGTATGTAGATAGACCCCCACATAGTATGTATAATGTATGTAGATAGACCCCCACATAGTAGATATAATGTATGTAGATAGACCCCACATAGTAGGTATATTGTATGTAGATAGACCCCACATAGTATGTATAATGTATGTAGATAGACCCCACATAGTAGATATATTGTATGTAGATAGATCCCACATAGTAGATATAATGTATGTAGATAGACCCCACATAGTAGATATATTGTATGTAGATAGACCCCACATAGTAGATATAATGTATGTAGATAGACCCCACATAGTAGGTATAATGTATGTAGATAGACCCCCACATAGTAGATATAATGTATGTAGATCGATCCCACATAGTAGATATAATGTATGTAGATAGACCCCACATAGTAGATATAATGTATGTAGATAGACCCCACATAGTAGATATAATGTATGTAGATAGACCCCACATAGTAGATATAATGTATGTAGATAGACCCCACATAGTAGATATAATGTATGTAGATAGATCCCACATAGTAGATATAATGTATGTAGATAGACCCCCACATAGTAGATATAATGTATGTAGATAGACCCCACATAGTAGATATAATGTATGTAGATAGATCCCACATAGTAGATATAATATATGTAGATAGACCCCACATAGTAGATATATTGTATGTAGATAGACCCCACATAGTAGATATATTGTATATAGATAGACCCCACATAGTAGATATAATGTATGTAGATAGACCCCCACATAGTAGATATATTGTATGTAGATAGACCCCCACATAGTAGATATAATGTATATAGATAGAGGGAGATTTATCAAGACCTGTGCAGAGGAAAAGTTGCCCAGTTGCCCATAGCAACCAATCAGATCGCTTCTTTCACTTTGCAGAGGCCTTGCTAAATATGAAGGAAGCGATCTGATTGGTTACTATGGGCAACTGGGCAACTTTTCCTCTGGACAGGTTTTGATAAATCTATCCCCATAGACCCCACATAGTATATATAATGTATGTAGATAGACCCCACATAGTAGATATATTGTATGTAGATAGACCCCACATAGTATATATAATGTATGTAGATAGACCCCACATAGTAGATATAATGTATGTAGATAGATCCCACATAGTAGATATAATGTATGTAGATAGACCCCACATAGTAGATATAATGTATGTAGATAGACCCCACATAGTAGATATAATGTATGTAGATAGACCCCACATAGTAGATATATTGTATGTAGATAGACCCCCACATAGTAGATATATTGTATGTAGATAGACCCCCACATAGTAGATATAATGTATATAGATAGATCCCACATAGTAGATATAATGTATGTAGATAGACCCCCACATAGTAGATATATTGTATGTAGATAGACCCGACATAGTAGATATAATGTATGTAGATAGACCCCACATAGTAGGCATAATGTATGAAGATAGATCCCACATAGTAGATATAATGTATATAGATAGACCCCACATAGTAGATATAATGTATGTAGATAGACCCCACATAGTAGATATAATGTATGAAGATAGATCCCACATAGTAGATATAATGTATGTAGATAGACCCCACATAGTAGATATATTGTATGTAGATAGACCCGACATAGTAGATATAATGTATGTAGATAGACCCCACATAGTAGGTATAATGTATGAAGATAGATCCCACATAGTATATATAATGTATGTAGATAGACCCCCACATAGTAGATATAATGTATGTAGATAGACCCCACATAGTAGATATAATGTATGAAGATAGATCCCACATAGTAGATATAATGTATATAGATAGACCCCACATAGTAGATATAATGTATGTAGATAGACCCCACATAGTAGATATATTGTATGTAGATAGACCCCACATAGTAGATATAATGTATATAGATAGACACCCACATAGTAGATATAATGTAGATAGACCCCACATAGTAGATATAATGTATGTAGATAGACCCCCACATAGTAGATATAATGTATGTAGATAGACCCCCACATAGTAGATATAATGTATGTAGATAGATCCCCACATAGTAGATATAATGTATGTAGATAGACCCCACATAGTAGATATAATGTATGTAGATAGACCCCACATAGTAGATATATTGTATGTAGATAGTCCCCCACATAGTATATAAAATGTATGTAGATAGACCCCACATAGTAGATATAATGTATGTAGATAGATCCCATATAGTAGATATAATGTATGTAGATAGGTCCCCATATAGTAGATATATTGTATGTAGATAGACCCCACATAGTAGATATAATGTATGTAGATAGACCCCACATAGTAGATATAATGTATGTAGATAGATCCCCACATAGTAGATATAATGTATGTAGATAGACCCCACATAGTAGATATATTGTATGTAGATAGACCCCCACATAGTATATAAAATGTATGTAGATAGACCCCACATAGTAGATATAATGTATGTAGATAGACCCCACATAGTAGATATAATGTATGTAGATAGATCCCATATAGTAGATATAATGTATATAGATAGATCCCACATAGTAGATATAATGTATGTAGATAGATCCCCATATAGTAGATATATTGTATGTAGATAGACCCCACATAGTAGATATAATGTATGTAGATAGACCCCCACATAGTAGGTATAATGTATGTAGATAGACCCCCACATAGTAGATATATTGTATGTAGATAGACCCCACATAGTAGGTATAATGTATGTAGATAGACCCCACATAGTAGATATATTGTATGTAGATAGATCCCCATATAGTAGATATAATGTATGTAAATAGATCCCACATAGTAGATATAATGTATATAGATAGACCCCACATAGTAGATATAATGTATATAGATAGACCCCACATAGTAGATATAATGTATATAGATAGAGGGAGATTTATCAAGAGCTGTGCAGAGGAAAAGTTGCCCAGTTGCCCATAGCAACCAATCAGATTGCTTCTTTCACTTTGCAGAGGCCTTGCTAAATATGAAGGAAGCGATCTGATTGGTTGCTATGGGCAACTGGGCAACTTTTCCTCTGGACAGGTTTTGATAAATCTCCCCCCATAGACCCCACATAGTAGATATAATGTATGTAGATAGACCCCACATAGTAGATATATTGTATGTAGATAGACCCCCACATAGTATATATAATGTATGTAGATAGACCCCACATAGTAGATATAATGTATGTAGATAGACCCCACATAGTAGGTATAATGTATGTAGATAGACCCCACATAGTAGATATAATGTATGTAGATAGACCCCCACATAGTATATATAATGTATATAGATAGATCCCACATAGTAGATATAATGTATGTAGATAGACCCCACATAGTAGGTATAATGTATGTAGATAGACCCCACATAGTAGATATATTGTATGTAGATAGACCCCCACATAGTAGATATAATGTATATAGATAGATCCCACATAGTATATATAATGTATGTAGATAGATCCCACATAGTAGATATAATGTATGTAGATAGACCCCCACATAGTAGATATAATGTATGTAGATAGACCCCCACATAGTAGATATAATGTATATAGATAGATCCCACATAGTAGATATAATGTATGTAGATAGACCCCCACATAGTAGATATAATGTATGTAGATAGACCCCCACATAGTAGATATAATGTATGTAGATAGACCCCCACATAGCAGATATATTGTATGTAGATAGATCCCACATAGTAGATATATTGTATGTAGATAGACAACACATAGTAGATATAATGTATGTAGATAGACCCCACATAGTAGATATATTGTATGTAGATAGACCCCACATAGTAGATATAATGTATGTAGATAGACCCCCACATAGTAGATATAATGTATGTAGATAGACCCCACATAGTAGATATAATGTATGTAGATAGACTCCACATAGTAGATATATTGTATATAGATAGACCCCCACATAGTAGATATATTGTATATAGATAGACCCCCACATAGTAGATATATTGTATGTAGATAGACCCCACATAGTAGATATAATGTATATAGATAGACCCCCACATAGTAGATATATTGTATATAGATAGACCCCACATATATCGTGTAGCGGTCACTTGCACTTTTGCTTCTTGTCGGGGTTTCCAGTCGCTGACACTTTGCATTGTTCTGAAGCTCTGGAGGGAACTTCCCTTGGTTTATGGTGCCTCAGTGTCTGATATTTAGAACGACTTGTTATAAACTATATTATTTATTATGCATTTTTTTTATGTTTTCATATGAATTGATTATCACATGCATGGGGTGGGGGTGGGGGGGGGGTTTAACTACTCAAGAAAGGATCTCGTGTTGGAGGAACTTGAGAAAGGAAGGTTTTTGTAATTAATATTTCTACTTCGACCATCATTTCGGAGCTCATCCATTTTGCTCTTATTTTTACTGTGGTATGGGGTGTGATGCAGGGGAGGTGGAATGACCCTAGGAGCAGATGGCATTAACCCCTTGTATTCGTGACACCAGGACGTGGTTTATCCTCAGTACCACCCAAAGGTATACTGCTGGATCCTGGGCTAGGCACGGGGGCAATAATGACTCCAACGCTACGTTACGGACAACGGTAGCTTTACTGAGTGACAGATGGTACAGTCTATAGAGTTCAGCCAGGCCCATGGAGGTGACCAGTGACTTCAGAGACCTTAAGGGTTTTTGGGACCTGCAGTGGTTTTGGACAATTTAGTGCAGGCCACGTTGACTTGACAATAGATGACAGCGACTGACTTTGACTTGACTTGAGACAGACTAAGCTGTGACTTTATCTTACTTGTAGACTTGACTTGAGGCTCCTATGACTCCAGACTCTTAGGCTCGACTGCACCTCAGCAAAGAATCAGGAACTAAGAGAGAGAAGAGACTCCTCCCAGGGCTTTTATGGTGGACACTCTGGTGGGGTCCCATTGGTCACCCTCAAGTCACCTGGTCACTGATACCTCCTGGGTAACAATCACATGACAACTGATGTTCACATGTTAACCTTTCTTAAAGATACAACATCCTTATATATATATATAACAGAGGGGATAATATACAATTACAGTAGAACAGATGCAGGGGGGGCCCAGGGGTCACTGCAGGGAGGCTGCCTGACAGGGCAGCAAGGGTACGGGGTAACAACTCCTGTACTGGGCCACCACATTACAATTTCAGGGCCTCTTTCTATATAAAAACCCTTTAATATTGGTTTTTGTTTCCAGTAAAGTCATATTCTAATAGAGTTATACTGTCCATCAGTAGATAGGATTATCCTCCAGATGGTATATATCTGCGGTCTACAAACTGTGGGCCTCCCGCTGTTGTAAAACTACAACTTTCAACATGGCTGTCCGGGCATGCTGGAAGTTGTAGTTTTGCAACAGCTGGTGGTCCACAGTTTGTAGACCACTCAACTATGTCTTACACCAGAAATTACAGAAAAATGTATCCCCTCTCCGCAAGAATTTTAGATAGCAAGCGGTAGGAGGTCCAACCGGTGGGCCCTTCGCAATCTCCTGTATGGGGCCCCGGCTCTCCCCCAGAGCGGCGCATCACAACTCCCGCCTGAAGCGGGGGCTGCCATGCCCCTTCCATATATCTCTATGGGAGAGCCGAAAATTGCTGAACGGCTCTCCCTTAGACATATATAGAGGGGGTGTGTATATAGAGGGGGTGTGGCCCCAAATTGGGGCGAGGTTCATGGCACGCCGCTATAGGGGAGAGTTGGGACTCCGTATAGGAGATGGTGAGGGGCCCAAGTGGTCGGACACCCTGCTATCTTAAACTGATCCCCCTATCCGCAGTTTTTCTGTAATTTCAGGTGTGAGACTTCTCCATTAAGGAATAATCATGGGGCCAAACCATAAGAGGACACGATCTTCATCCACTAAAACTGTATCTGAATGGGAGAAATGTAAGGCATAAGAGAGGCTCTGTATTCAATTGTCTCCATTGGAGGTATTAACTTATCATTTATCAAAACCTGTACAGAGGAAGAGTGGTGCAGTTGCTCATAGCAACCAATCAGATCGATTCTTTCATTTTTAAAAAGACCTCCGAAAAATAAAAATAAGAAATTTGATTGGTTGCTATGGGCAACTGCACCACTCTTCCTCTAAACAGGTTTTGATGAATCCAGGGTCGGTTTTAGGCAAAGTGTGTCCCTGGGCATAACTAAAAGTGGGGCCCAAAATGCTAAAATATTGTAAGAATAATACGGTCACATTCAGCCAATTCTGGTCGAGTGGCATGCTGGGAACACTGCTGTTGTCTTAAACAATCCGGGGCACACACCACAAGAAATATGTCCCCTCTAAAAACACACAAAATATTTACATGTGGTGTGGAATTCCTATCACCTAATGCCTGGGACATGTAGTTCCGAGCACTGGGCGGGTGCATTTTTTTCGTGTTTAGCTCTGCTTCAGGCAAGCTGCAACTGCCCAACATATTTAGTGTATGTTCACACAGCGGAATGTCCATGCAGAATTCCACAGGAATATTCTGGACGGACATTCAGCTGCAGCAGATTCCTATTGATTTTAATTATTCAAATGTGTGAAAAGTTCACACGAGTTTTCCAGGCGGCCATTCCGGACATTATACGCCATGTGAACATAGCCTTACAGCCACAGCTATCCCTGCGTGCCCCCTCCACACAAGATAATTACTGGCCTAGATGGTATGGGGTGATGATCAACAGGTGTGGGGTTCATTTACTACATGTCCCGTTTCTTTAAGTAGCACAGGGTAACATGGCATAACGTCCCCCAAATTCCACACACATTCCCACACCACAGACCCGGCCTCTATACGTTATATCCCACCCTCAGACTTCTATCCAGAGTCCCAGCTGACTGAGCTCACCCCGGGCTGGCGTCATGCTGTGTCCACTGTGCACACGCAACCTCTTGCTGTCTCCTCTACCCGCCATCATCTGGTACTAGTGTCAGGGATGTGGAATTTCTATCGCCCGACGCCCCGGACTAGCAGTTTTGGGCGCCGGGCAGGTGAATTTGTCCGGCCCTTAGCCCGGCTTCGGGCAAGCAGGGCCGGACCTGACAAGTGCCGCGGCGATCTGCAGTCTGTATGGAGCGGGCACCCGACTCCTGCCCGCTCCATACTCTGCAGCCTGTGTAGCAGAGCAGGGGAGATGAGAAGCTGTGTATGTGTCTTCTCTCCCTGCTCTGCAGACGTGCGGGGGGGGGAGGGAGATGAGGGGGCGTGGCTTATTTCTCCCCGTGCAGACCTGCGTCCTCTGCCTTCGCTCCCCGCACGTCTGCACGGGGAGACTGTATGGAGCGGGCTCGGGATTCCTTCCCGCTCCATACTCTGCAGCCCCCGGCTGTTCTCAGTAGCCGGGGGCCGCCGCTAATAGCCAGCATGCGGCGATCGCCGCGGCTGGCTATTAACCCTTTAGATCGCCGCTGTCAAAGCTGACAGCGGCGTCTAAAGGGACATGTGAACGCTCCCTGGTGGGCTAGTGGGGTGGATCGCCCCCCCGCAGCGCGATCCCAGGGGGGGCGATCCACTATGGAGGTAGCTGGAGGACTTACCTCTGCTTCCTCCAGTCCCAGCTCTGTCATTGATAGATCCTGGCTGGACCAGGCTCTATCAATGGATCACAGAGCTCACAGATTAATAGAGTTCAATAGAACTCTATTCATCTGTCTGAGGAATCTAATGATTCCTCATAAAAGTGTAATAAAGTGTTAAAAAAAAAAAATCATAATAAATAAAAGTTTTAATAAAAGTTTGAAAGACACACATTAACCCAGTGGTCTTCAAACTGTGCCCCTCCAGATGTTACAAAACTACAATTCCCAGCATGCCAGGACAGCCGTTGGCTGTCCGGGCATGCTGGGAGTTGTAGTTTTGCAACATCTGGAGGGCCACAGTTTGAAGACCGCTGCATTAACCCCTTCCATGTTAAAGGTTCAAATCACCCCCTTTACCTATATAAAAACATGTAAACATAATAAAAATAAACCTATTCGTTATCGCTTCGTACGTAATTGTACAACCTATTAAAATATAACATTATGTATCCCGTACGGTAAATGTAAAAAAAAAAAATACCAAACCACAGATTTGAAATTTTTATAATATCCCATAAAAAAAAGTAAAAAAGCGATTAAAAAGTCAGATGAATACCAAAATGGTACCGATACAAAAAACAGATTATGGCGCAAAAAATGAGCCCTCATACAGCCTGGTATGTGGGAAAAAAAAATAAAGCTACAGGGGTTAAAAAATGTCAATTAAAAAATTTTTGAAAAAGTCCAGAATTAGTAAAACATGACGTAAACGATACAAATCTGGTATCGCTGTAATCAGGCGCCTAAAGTATAAAACTAACATGTTACCTCAACCACAAGGTAAATGGCGCAGAAAAGAAAACCACCAAATCTGCAAAATTATCTTTTACTATTTCAATTTCACTTCCCTTAATATATATTTATATATTTTTTGGTTCAGAGAATATGTTATTGAAAAATTAAAAGGTGTCATTATAGTAGGTAGTTATGGCTATTATAGGGCGAGGAGGAAAAAACGAGAGCGTAAAAGCGAAAATTGGCCGGACAAGTGGATCGTCATGAGGGACAAGTAGATTTTGCTCCATTTTAGTCCCGTGGACAAGTCGTTTTTTATAAAATTTCCACACCCCTGTAGTGTACTAGAGTGTTATGTGACATTGTATAACGGCAGCTGACTGGGCATTACACAGTGGTCCCTCAACATATGATGGTAATTCGTTCCAAACGAGCCATCGTTTGTCAAATCCATCGTATGTTGAGGGATTCGTGCAATGTAAAGTATAGGAAGCTGTGCTCACCTGTCCCCGCCGCTCCCGATGGTGATCCCGGGCCTCTGCTGGGCTCTCCTCTGTCTTCTCCGGTCCTCCGCTGTCTTCTCTGGTCCTCTTCTGTCTTCTCCGGTCCTCTTCTGTCTTCTCCGGTCCTCTTCTGTCTTCTCCGGTCCTCTTCTGTCTTCCGCAAGGCCTTACTGGGCCTGCGTAGCGACGTCATTACGCCGCTGCATACGCCATTCCTATTGGATGACGTGCGCAGCAGCGTATTGATGTCATCGGAGAGGGCCGAAAAGACATCGGAAGACCAGCGCTGGACCCGGAGGGCACCCCGAAGCATCGTGGAGGGGTAAGTAATACTTACCGCACCACACGGGGAACATTAAGCTGCTATCTGGCAGCAGCTTAAGCATTTGGCGCTGCCGGATAGCACTTAATGCGATGGCCCCGACATAAAAAAGCATCGCATGTCGATGCTGACATCGACATGCGATGGCCTCTGAGAGGCCATCGTATGTCGATTTCATCATATGTCGGGGCCATCGTAGGTCGGGGGGGTCACTGTATATATATATATATATATATATATATATATATATATATATACTGCTCCAAAAAAAAATAAAGAGAACACTAAGATAACACATCCTAGATCTGAATGAATGAACTAATCATATGAAATACTTTCGTCTTTACATAGTTGAATGTGACAACAAAATCACACAAAAATTATCAATGGAAATCAAATTTATCAATCCATGGAGGTCTGGATATGGAGTCACACTCAAAATCACAGTGGAAAACCCCACTACAGGCTGATCCAACTTTATGTAATGTCCTTAAAACAAGTCCCAATGAGGCTCAGTAGTGTGTGTGGCCTCCACGTGCCCGTATGACCTCCCTACAACGCCTGGGCATGATCCTGATGAGGTGGGGGATGGTCTCTTGAGGGATGTCCTCCCAGACCTGGACTAAAGCATCCGCCAACTCCTGGACAGTCTGTGGTGGATGGAGCGAGACATGATGTCCCAGATGTGCTCAATCGAATTCAGGTCTGGGGATCGGGCGGCCAGTCCATAGCATCAATGCCTTCCTCTTACAGGAACTGCTGACACACTCCAGCCACATGAGGTCTAGCATTGTCTTGTATTAGGAGGAACCCAGGACCAACCGCACCAGCATATGGTCTCACAAGGGGTCTGAGGATCTCATCTCGGTAACTAATGGCAGTCAGGCTTCCTCTGACAAGCACATGGAGGGCCGTGCGACCCCCCAAAGAAATGCTACCCCACACCTTTACTGACCCACCGCCAAACCGGTCATGCTGAAGGATGTAGCAGACAGCAGAATGTTCTCCACGGCGTCTCCAGACTCTGTCACATCTGTCACATGTGCTCAGTGTAAACCTGCTTTCATCTGTGAAGAGCACAGGGCACCAGTGGCGAATTTGCCAATCTTGGTGTTCTCTGGCGAATGCCAAACGTCCTGCACGGTGTTGGGCTGTAAGCACAACCTCCGCCTGTGGAGGAATTTTATCCTCTTAAAGATGTTCTAGATGTTAAATGTTTTGTGCTTTAATATTTACAGAAATCTCAATCCTTTATGAGGAATAAGGACCATTTTCTTCAGTATTGTTCCTAAGGCTGGTAACCAGGCTAGTAAAGCATAATTACCTAATTTGTTTAGTTTCAATTCATTCACTTGTCAGAGACTTTTTCATTAGAAGGTTAAGGATTGTCCTTTGGTGGGGAGACCTCATTTAACAAGACCAACCTTAACAAGACCAACCGTAAACTGTTAGGCAGAACACAACTATATCCCATTAGACTACATTTGCAGAGCAGCCTCTTAGTCTTCAAGTTCTATGTTCTACGTATCTCAAGGGGCGACAATCCTTCTTTACCATAAGAACTGTGAATTCATGGAACAGTCTACCTCAAGAACTGATCACAGCAGGAACAGTAGTGGGCTTTAAAATAGGGTGAGATACATTCCTAGAATGAAATCATTAAAGGGGTACTCAACTGGTTCCAGAAAGTTAAACGGATTTGTAAATTGCTTCTTTTGAAAAATCTGAACCCTTCCAGTACTTATCAGCTGCGGTATGCTCCACAGGAAGTTATTTTCTTTTTTAATTTCTTTTCTGTCTGAGCACAGTGCTCTCTGCTGACACCTCTGTCCATGTCAGGAACTGTCCAGAGCAGGAGCAAATTCCCATAGCAAACCTCTCCTGCTCTGGACAGTTCTTGACATGGACACAGGTATCAGCAGAGAGCACTGTGGTCAGACTGGAAAGAACATACAGCAGCTGATAAGTACTGGAAGGATTAAGATTTTTAAATAAAAGTAATTTACAAATCTGTTAACTTTCTGGCACCAATTGATTTAAAAAAAATGTTTTTCCACCAGGGTACCCCTTTAATGCTTACGCAGAAATATAGAATCCCTTCATTCACCCATACCCCTTCCCTTCACCTCCTTGACTGAACGTGATGGACATATGTCTTTTTTCAACCATACTTACTATGTAACTATGTTTCTCAAACACTACAGACGAGACCTATTATCCTAGTTTGGCCTTTGACAGAGGACTCCTTTAGCCGGCAGTATCTTCATAAGGATACCCACCCAGGTCATTGCTATGTAAGTCCCATTGTGTGCTGCTGTAGGACTTCCAGGAAAGCATAACATTGTCCTACCTGAAATGATCATTTCCTGGAGGCTGTCTGTAGGCAGCACAATCTTCCCACATGTGGTTCCTTATGATTGATTCATTAGTGCTAACCGTCATATGTATTTCTGGTAACATGTTTTCTGTTCTAGGAAGGGGTCAAGCATATTCACCCACCACCCACTGTGTGCTGTCTAAAAACATACAGGAAACAAAAATTTTAGATAAAAAATTTAAATATTTTTTTATTTCACTAAATTTTTTTTAACAATTTTTTTTTATACAATAAATGGTACCTTTAAACAAACAAAAAAAATACAACTTGTGCTGTAAAAACAGGCCATCATACAGCTACATTGATGTTAAAGGGGTACTATTGTTTAGAATGCTTACAGTCGGAGTCACGGCCACGCCCCTTGTGATATCACACCACGCCCCCTCCAGCAGCAGAACCCCTACGATCAGAGATCCTTTGGATAGGGGATAAGATGTCTAGTAGCGGAGTACCCCTGTATTCCAGGGGGAAAAAAAATATTTTTATATATCAACTGGTTCCAGAAAGTTAAACAGATTTGTAAATGACTTCTATTAAAAAAATCTTAATCCTTCCAATAATTATCAGCTGCTGAAGTTGAGTTGCTCTTTTTCTGTCTGACAACAGTGCTCTCTGATGACATCCCTGCTTGTCTCGGGAACTGCTCAGAGTAGAAGAGGTTTGCTATGGGCATTTGCTTCTACTCTGGACACTTCCCGAGACAGGTGTCATCAGAGAGGACATCAGACAGAAAAGAACAACTCAACCTCAGCAGCTCATAAGTACTGAAAGGATTACGTTTTTTTAATAGAAGTAATTTACAAATCTGTTTAATTTTCTGGAGCCAGTTGATATATAAAATAAAGTTTTTTCCTGGAATACCCCTTTAAAGACAAAACATTATGGCTTGTGGGAGGTGAGAATAAGAAAATGAAAACTTTGAAGTCAGCTGTACCTCGTATATGTTATTTCTTTATAATGTTACAGTCAGTGCCTATGAACAGTAACTTATTTATAATCTTCAATGTGGCCGAGTTTCAACAAAGTTTCCCATCTGAGGGAATTTTAGCCCTTTGGAGATTAATAGGGGAAGTCTGAGAATAGTGAACGTCTGCCAAGAACAACATGGCAGGGGAGGTGAACTTACTCTGGTAATTTGCTGGACAATTGATTGTAGGAGAAATCTTGTGGTTTATAAGAAATTAGATATTAATATGTTTAAAACAGGGATAACTTCCAAGATCTCATTTATCAACATATTGGAAGACATCAGAGGCCCCCCGCCTCCCAGACGGCCCACGCATGCTGACAATGCATTCGGAAAGTCTTTAGACACTTCCACTGTTTTCACATTCTGTTATGTTGCTCGTTGTGCTAAAAAGTAAAAATAATTCAGGTTCTTGCCCCATTATTCTGCACTCAATACCCTATATTGAGAATTTAAAAAACGGATATCAGAAATGTTAGCAAGTTTATTAAAAATATTTTTTTTTTACATTTTGCATGGATGTAAGTATTCATACCCTTTGCTATAACGCTGGACATTTATCTCTGGCTCCTCCCATTTCTCTTGATCATCTTAGAGATGATTCTACACCTTGTTTGACTGGACAGGATTTGGAATGACACGGCCCTGTCTATATAAGGTTTCACAGCTGACATTCAAATCCTTCAGAGAGTTCTTTGCCATGAGGTGCCATGTTGAGCTTCACGTGACCAGTTTTGGAGAGTGTGAGAGTGATAACACCTAATTTAAGACACCTGCTCCCCATTCACACCCGATACCTTGTAACACTAATGAGTCACATGATACCGGGGAGGTAAATGGCTTATTGCACTCACTTTTGTTACCAAGGTTTAGACATTATTGGCTGTGTGTTCAGTTGTTTTGAGGGGACACAACATTAAACAATGTTATATAAGCCGTGCACTTACTACTTTATATTGTAGCAGAGGGGCATTTCTTCAGTGTTGTCACATGAAAAGAAGAAAACAATTACAAAAATGTGAGGGGTGGAGTCACTTATGGGAGATACTGTATATATAATGTGAGGGGTGGAGTCACTTATGGGAGATACTGTATATATAATGTGAGGGGTGGACTAACTTATGGGATATACTGTATATATAATGTGAGTGTCAGGATCCGGGTACTGAGAGGATACTGGTGGTGGATCCTCTGTGTCAGTGGGGTGATGACGTGGGCCGTACCAGGGGAACGGAGTCTAAGGGGTTACTGGTATTCACCAGAGCCCGCCGCAAAGTGGGATGGACTTGCTGCAGCAGGTAACTGTCATGATTCGGATGCTGGAGGTGGATCCTCTGTGCCAGAGAGGGATTGGCGTGGACCGTGTCGGTGGACCGGTTCTAAGTTGCTACTGGTATTCACCAGAGCCCGCCGCAAAGCGGGATGGTCTTGCAGCAGCGGTAGCAACCAGGTCGTATCCACCGGCAACGGCTCAACCTCTCTGACTGCTGAGATAAGCGCGGTACAAGGGAGTAGACAAGAGCAAGGTCGGACGTAGCAGAAGGTCAGGGCAGGCAGCAAGGATCGTAGTCAGGGGCAACGGCAGGAGGTCTGGAACACAGGCTAGGAACACACAAGGAAACGTTTTCACTGGCACAATGGCAACAAGATCCGGCAAGGGAGTGCAGGGGAAGTAAGGTATAAATAGGGAAGTGCACAGGTGAAGGTACTGATTAAAACCCATGCGCCAATCAGTGGCGCATCGGCCCTTTAAATCACAAAGACCCGGCGCGCGCGCGCCCTAGGGAGCGGGGCCGCGCGCGCCGGGACAGCACAGACGGGGAACAAGTCTGGTAAGCGAGTCGGGATGCGCATCGCGAGCGGGCGCGTCCCGCATCGCGAATCACATCCCGGCTGGGAACATTATCGCAGCGCACCCGGTCGGCAGGTCTGACCGGGGCGCTGCGAATAGGAGAACGCTGTGAGCGCTCCGGGGAGGAGCGGGGACCCGGAGAGCTCGGCGTAACAGTAACCCCAGGTCGTTCCACCCGATAGCGACTCAACCCCGACTGACTGCTGAGATAGGCGCGGTACAAGGGATTAGGCAAGAGCAAGGTCGGATGTAGAAGAAGGTCAGGGCAGGCAGCAAGGATCGTAGTCAGGGGCAACGGCAGGAGTTCTGGAACACTGGCTTGGGACATACAAGGAACGCTTTCACTGGCACAATGGCAACAAGATCCGGCATTACAGGGAAGGGGAAGTGAGGTAATATAGACCAGTGCACAGGTGAAATCACTAATTTGGACCAGGCGCCAATCAGCGCGCGCACGCCCTATGGACCGGGGCCGCGTGCCGGGACTGGACAGACGAAGGACAGGTCTGGTAAGCAGGCTGGGATGCGAACCGCGAGCGAGCGCGTCCCGCATCGCATCCCTGCTAGAGACACTATCGCAGCGCTCCCGGTCAGTGGGTCTGACCAGGGCGCTGTGAGCAGGTAAACGCTGCGAGCGCTCCGGGGAGGAGCGGGGACCCGGATTGCTCGGCGTAACAGTACCCCCCCCTTGGGTCTCCCCCTCTTTTTGGAACCCGAAAATTTGTGAATGAGGTCTTTGTCGAGGATGTTATCCTCGAGCTCCCACGACCTCTCCTCAGGACCGCAATTCTCCCAATCTACGAGAATTTTTTTTTCACCTCTGACCGTGTTAGACGCAAGAATTTCTTTAACAGAGAAGACATCGGAGGAACCGGAGACAGGAGCTGGAGCGACAACCTTGGGAGAGAAGCGGTTAAGGACAAGCGGTTTAAGGAGAGAAACATGAAAAGCGTTAGGAATACGGAGAGAAGGGGGAAGAAGGAGTTTGTAGGAGACAGGATTGATTTGGCACTTGATTTTAAAGGGTCCAGGATAACGTGGTCCCAGTTTATAACTGGGGACACGGAAGCGGATATACTTGGCGGAGAGCCACACTTTGTCTCCAGGAGCAAAGACAGGAGTTCTTCTCTTTTTGTCGGCATGCTTCTTCATCCGGGTTGAGGCCTGTAGAAGGGATTTTTGAGTTTCCTTCCAGATGGTGGAGAAGTCCCGGGTAACTTCTTCAACAGCAGGCAAACCAGAAGGGGTGGGAGTGGGGAGGGGGGGGGAAGAGGGTGACGGCCGTACACCACAAAGAATGCTGATTTGGCGGAGGATTCAGAGTCCTTGAAATTGTACGAGAACTCAGCCCAGGGTAGAAGATCGGCCCAATTGTCCTGGCGGGAGGAAACAAAATGTCGCAAATAGTCACCAAGGATCTGATTAACTCTCTCTACTTGCCCATTGGATTGGGGATGATAGGAAGACGAGAAATTTAATTTGATTTTAAGTTGATTACAGAGAGCTCTCCAAAATTTCGATACAAATTGAACGCCTCTATCCAAGACGATATGCGTGGGAAGCCCGTGAAGGCGAAAAATGTGCACAAAAAATTGCTTCGCCAACTGTGGCGCAGAAGGAAGGCCTGGAAGTGGAATAAAATGTGCCATCTTGGAGAAACGATCAACGACCACCCAAATGACTGTGTTGCTATAGGATAAAGGCAGGTCCGTAATAAAATCCATGGCAATCTGAGACCAGGGTAGCTCAGGAACAGGCAGAGGATGAAGGAGACCGGCAGGCTTCTGGCGAGGAGTCTTGTCCCGTGCACAAACTGTACAGGCCCGAATGAAATCAGCGACATCTGCCTCCAGGGTAGGCCACCAATATAAACGAGAGATGAGTTGGATGGACTTCTTGACGCCAGCATGGCCGGCGAGGTGCAAGGAATGTCCCCACCTGAGGATCTTGAGGCGCTGGCGTGGAGGGACGAAAGTCTTTCCAGGAGGTGTTTGTCTGATAGAAGCTGGAGAAGAGGAGATCAGACACTCTGGAGGAACAATGTGTTGCAGGGGGGCTTCCGATTCGGAAGCATCAGAGGAACGAGAAAGGGCGTCAGCCCTGATGTTTTTGTCAGCAGGGCGAAAATGACTCTCGAAGTTAAAACGGGCAAAAAACAACGACCACCTAGCCTGGCGTGGGTTCAGCCGTTGGGCAGACTGAAGATACGAGAGATTCTTGTGATCTGTGTAGATGACAATTGGGTATTTGGAACCCTCCAGCAGGTGCCTCCATTCTTCGAGGGCTAGTTTAAATGCCAGAAGTTCACGATCACCAATGGAGTAATTTTTCTCCACCAGAGAGAAGGTCTTAGAAAAGAAACCACAAGTAATGTTATGTCCAGTAGAGTTTTTTTGTACGAGTACAGCTCCGGCTCCCACCGAGGAGGCGTCCACCTCCAGCAAGAAGGGTTTTGATGGATCAGGTCTGGAGAGTACGGGAGCAGAAGCAAAGGCAGTTTTGAGACGATTCAATGCCACATCCGCTTGGGGAGGCAAGGACTTAGGGTTGGCGTTCTTCTTGGTTAAGGCCACAATCGGAGCCACAATGGTGGAAAAATGCGGAATAAACTGTCGGTAGTAATTGGCAAACCCCAAGAAGCGTTGGATAGCTCGGAGTCCGGAGGGGCGTGGCCAATCTAAAATGGCTGACAGTTTGTCTGGGTCCATTTGAAGTCCCTGGCCAGAGACTAAATAACCTAGAAAGGGAAGAGATTGGCATTCAAAGAGACATTTCTCTATCTTGGCAAATAATTGATTGTCACAGAGTCTCTGGAGCACTAGACGGACATGGCGGCGGTGTTCTTCGAGGCTAGAAGAAAAAATCAAAATGTCGTCCAGGTAAACCACAACACAGGTATATAACAATAGGCCTTTGGGAGACCTGGTATAGGAGGAGCCACTGGGGTTTGACTGATGGGACTGGGAGCAGACGTGAGGCATTTTTTGTGGCAAGAAGTACCCCAGCTCTTGATCTCCCCGGTGGTCCAGTCAAGGGTAGGAGAATGGCGTTAGAGCCAAGGCAAGCAGAGGAGAATTTCAGAAGTGCAGTTAGAGAGGACTAGAAATAAAAAATTTTCGTGATGAGGTCCAATGCACATTATCAGGGGTTCTGTGCGGTAACGCACAGTACAGTCCAATTTTTCTCCATTAACTGAAGCGATATAGAGAGGTATGGCGAGACTGGTCACTGGGATGTTGAACCTGTTAACGAAAGAGGCCAAAATAAAATTTCCTGCAGAGCCTGAATCCAAGAAGGCCACAGCTGAGAAGGAGGAGTTAGCAGAAGAAGAAATCCGCACAGGCACAGCAAGACGTGGAGAAGCAGAGTTCACACCTAGAGCTGTCTCACCTCGAATCGGAGTGCGTCTTTCCTGACGCAGAGGACGGATAGGACAATCCTTCAGGAAGTGTTCGGTACTGGCACAGTACAGGCATAGGTTCTCATTGCGGCGGCGTGTCCTCTCTTGTAGGGTCAGGCGAGACCGGTCTACTTGCATAGCCTCGCAGGCAGAAGGCACAGGAACAGATTGCAGTGGACCAGAGAAGAGTGGAGCCGGGGAGAGAAATCGCCTAGTGCGAACAAAGTCCATATCCTGACGGAGCTCCTGGCGTCTTTCGGAAAAACGCATGTCAATGCGGGTGGCCAAATGGATAAGTTCATGCAGGTTGGCAGGAATTTCTCGTGCGGCCAGCACATCCTTGATGTTACTGGATAGGCCTTTTTTAAAGGTCGCGCAGAGGGCCTCATTGTTCCAAGATAATTCAGAGGCGAGGGTACGAAATTGGATGGCGTATTCGCCTACAGAAGAATTTCCCTGGACCAGGTTCAGCAAGGCAGTTTCGGCAGAAGAGGCTCGTGCTGGTTCCTCGAAGACACTACGAACCTCAGCGAAGAAGGACTGAACAGTGGTCATTGTGGTCCCAGAGCGGTGTGGCCCATGACAAGGCCTTCCCAGACAGGAGACTAACCACGAAAGCCACCTTTGACCGTTCAGTGGGAAATTGGTCCGACATCATCTCCAAATGCAGGGAACATTGCGAGAGAAAACCACGGCATAGTTTAGAGTCCCCATCAAGGGACAAGCGGAGACAGGGACAAGCGGAGGCTGGAAGCGGCCACTCGCTGCGGAGAAAGTGCAGGAGCTGGCGGAGGAGATGGTTGCTGTAGCTGTGGTAAAAGCTATTGTAGCATAACAGTCAGTTGAGACAGCTGATGGCCTTGTTGCGCTATCTGTTGCGACTGCTGGGCGACCACCGTGGTAAGGTCAGCGACAACTGGCAGCGGGACCTCAGCGGGATCCATGGCCGGATCTACTGTCAGGATCCGGGTACTGAGAGGATACTGGTGGTGGATCCTCTGTGTCAGTGGGGTGATGACGTGGGCCGTACCAGGGGAACGGAGTCTAAGGGGTTACTGGTATTCATCAGAGCCCGCCGCAAAGCGGGATGGACTTGCTGCGGCAGGTAACCCCCAGGTCGTTCCACCCGATATGGACTGAACCCCGACTGACTGCTGAGATAGGCGCGGTACAAGGGATTAGGCAAGAGCAAGGTCGTACGTAGCAGAAGGTCAGGGCAGGCAGCAAGGATCGTAGTCAGGGGCAACGGCAGGAGGTCTGGAACACTGGCTTGGGACATACAAGGAACGCTTTCACTGGCACAAAGGCAACAAGATCCGGCATTACAGGGAAGGGGAAGTGAGATAATATAGACCAGTGCACAGGTGAAATCACTAATTTGGACCAGGCGCCAATCAGCGGCGCACTGGCCCTTTTAATCGCAGAGAGCCGACGCGCGCGCACCCTAGGGAGCGGGGCCGCGCGCGCCGGGACTGGACAGACGGAGGACAGGTCTGGTAAGCAGGCTGGCATGCGAACTGCGAGCGCGTCCCGCATCCCTGCTAGAGACACTATCGCAGCGCTCCTGGTCAGCGGGTCTGACGGGGCGCTGCGAGCGCTCTGGGGAGGAGCGGGGACCCGGAGCGCTTGGCGTAACAGTGAGGGGTGGAGTCACTAATGGGAGATACTGTATATATCATGTGAGGGGTGGACTCACTTATGGGAGATACTGTGTATATAATGTGAGGGGTGGACTCACTTATGGGAGATACTATATAATGTGAGGGGTGGACTCACTTATGGGTTATACTGTATATATAATGTGAGGGGTGGACTCACTTATGAGAGATACTGTATATAATGTAAGGGATGGACTCACTTATGGGATATACTGTATATAATGTAAGGGATGGACTCACTTATGGGAGATACTGTATATATAATGTGAGGGGTGGACTCCCTTATGGGATATACTGTATATATAATGTGAGGGGTGGAGTCACTTATGGGAGATACTGTATATATCATGTGAGGGGTGGACTCACTTATGGGAGATACTGTGTATATAATGTGAGGGGTGGACTCACTTATGGGAGATACTATATAATGTGAGGGGTGGACTCACTTATGGGTTATACTGTATATATAATGTGAGGGGTGGACTCACTTATGAGAGATACTGTATATAATGTAAGGGATGGACTCACTTATGGGATATACTGTATATAATGTAAGGGATGGACTCACTTATGGGAGATACTGTATATATAATGTGAGGGGTGGACTCCCTTATGGGATATACTGTATATATAATGTGAGGGGTGGAGTCACTTATGGGAGATACTGTATATATAATGTGAGGGGTGGACTCACTTATGGGATATACTGTATATAATGTGAGGGGTGGACTCACTTATGGGATATACTGTATATAATGTAATGGGGGGGAACTCACTTATGATATATACTGTATATATAATGTGAGGGGTGGACTCACTAATGGGAGATACTGTATATATAATATGAGGGGTGGAGTCACTTATGGGAGATACTGTATATATAATGTGAGGGGTGGACTCAATTATGGGATATACTGTATATATAATGTGAGGGGTGGACTCACTTATGGAATATACTGTATATATAATGTGAGGGGTGGAGTCACTTATGGGAGATACTGTATATAATGTGAGGGGTGGACTCACTTATGGGAGATACTGTATATAATGTGAGGGGTGGACTCACTTATGGGATATACTGTATATAATGTGAGGGGTGGACTCACTTATGGGAGATACTGTATATAATGTGAGGGGTGGACTCACTTATGGGAGATACTGTATATAATGTGAGGGGTGGACTCACTTATGGGATATACTGTATATATAATGTGAGGGGTGGACTCACTTATGGGATATACTGTATATATAATGTGAGGGGTGTAGTCACTTATGGGAGATACTGTATATACAATGTGAGGGGTGGACTCACTTATGGGAGATACTATATATATAATGTGAGGGGTGGAGTCACTTATGGGATATACTGTATATAATGTGAGGGGTGGACTCACTTATGGGAGATACTGTATATATAATGTGAGGGGTGGAGTCACTTATGGGATATACTGTATATATAATGTGAGGGGTGGAGTCACTTATGGGAAATACTGTATATATAATGTGAGGGGTGGACACACTTATGGGAGATACTGTACATAATGTGAGGGGTGGACTCACTTATGGGAGATACTGTATATATAATGTGAGGGTGGAGTCACTTATGGGAGATACTGTATATAATGTGAGGGGTGGACTCACTTATGGGAGATACTGTATATATAATGTGAGGGGTGGACACACTTATGGGAGATACTGTATATAATGTGAGGGGTGGACACACTTATGGGAGATACTGTATATATAATGTGAGGGGTGGACTCACTTATGGGATATACTGTATATCTAATGTGAGGGGTGGACACACTTATGGGAGATACTGTATATAATGTGAGGGGTGGACACACTTATGGGAGATACTGTATATATAATGTGAGGGGTGGACTCACTTATGGGATATACTGTATATAATGTGAGGGGTGGACTCACTTATGGGAGATACTGTATATATAATGTGAGGGGTGGACTCACTTATGGGATATACTGTATATATAATGTGAGGGGTGGAGTCACTTATGGGAGATACTGTATATATAATGCGAGGGGTGGACTCACTTATGGGAGATATTGTATATAATGTGAGGGGTGGACTCACTTATGGGATATACTGTATATAATGTGAGGGGTGGACTCACTTATGGGAGATACTGTATATAATGTGAGGGGTGGACTCACTTATGGGAGATACTGTATATAATGTGAGGGGTGGACTCACTTATGGGATATACTGTATATATAATGTGAGGGGTGGACTCAGTTATGGGATATACTGTATATATAATGTGAGGGGTGTAGTCACTTATGGGAGATACTGTATATATAATGTGAGGGGTGGACTCACTTATGGGAGATACTATATATATAATGTGAGGGGTGGAGTCACTTATGGGAGATACTGTATATATAATGTGAGGGGTGGAGTCACTTATGGGAAATACTGTATATATAATGTGAGGGGTGGACACACTTATGGGAGATACTGTATATATAATGTGAGGGGTGGACTCACTTATGGGAGATACTGTATATAATGTGAGGGGTGGAGTCACTTATGGGAGATACTGTATATAATGTGAGGGGTGGACTCCTCACTTATGGAAGATACTGTATATATAATGTGAGGGGTGGACTCACTTATGGGAGATACTGTACATAATGTGAGGGGTGGACTCACTTATGGGAGATACTGTATATATAATGTGAGGGGTGGAGTCACTTATGGGAGATACTGTATATAATGTGAGGGGTGGACTCACTTATGGGAGATACTGTATATCTAATGTGAGGGGTGGACACACTTATGGGAGATACTGTATATAATGTGAGGGGTGGACACACTTATGGGAGATACTGTATATATAATGTGAGGGGTGGACTCACTTATGGGATATACTGTATATAATGTGAGGGGTGGACTCACTTATGGGAGATACTGTATATAATGTGAGGGGTGGACTCACTTATGGGATATACTGTATATATAATGTGAGGGGTGGAGTCACTTATGGGAGATACTGTATATAATGTGAGGGGTGGACTCACTTATGGGATATACTGTATATATAATGTGAGGGGTGGACTCACTTATGGGAGAAACTGTATATAATGAGAGGGGTGGACTCACTTATGGGATATACTGTATATATAATGTGAGGGGTGGACTTACTTATGGGATATACTGTATATATAATGTGAGGGGAGGAATCACTTATGGGAGATACTGTATATATAATGTGAGGGGTGGAGTCACTTATGGGATATACTGTATATATAATGTGAGGGGTGGACTCAATTATGGGAGATACTATATATATAATGTGAGGGGTGGAGTCACTTATAGGATATACTGTATATATAATGTGAGGGGTGGAGTCACTTATGGGATATACTGTATATATAATGTGAGGGGTGGACTCAATTATGGGAGATACTATATATATAATGTGAGGGGTGGAGTCACTTATGGGATATACTGTATATATAATGTGAGGGGTGGAGTCACTTATGGGATACACTGTATATATAATGTGAGGGGTGGACTCACTTATGGGATATACTGTATATATAATGTGAGGGGTGGACTCACTTATGGGAGATACTGCATATAATGTGAGGGGTGGACTCACTTATAGGAGATACTGTATATATAATGTGAGGGGTGGAGTCACTTATGGGAGATACTGTATATATAATGTGAGGGGTGGACTCACTTATGGGAGATACTGTATATAATGTGAGGGGTGGACACACTTATGGGAGATACTGTATATATAATGTGAGGGGTGGACTCACTTATGGGAGATACTGTGTATAATGTGAGGGGTTGGCTCACTAATGGGAGATACTGTATATATAATGTGAGGGGTGGACTCACTTATGGGATATACTGTATATATAATGTGAGGGGTGGACTCACTTATGGGAGATACTGTATATAGTGTGAGGGGTGGACTCACTTATGGGAGATATTGTATATAATGTGAGGGGTGGACTCACTTATGGGATATACTGTATATAATGTGAGGGGTGGCCTCACTTATGGGAGAAACTGTATATAATGAGAGGGGTGGACTCACTTATGGGATATACTGTATATATAATGTGAGGGGTGGACTTACTTATGGGATATACTGTATATATAATGTGAGGGGAGGAATCACTTATGGGAGATACTGTATATATAATGTGAGGGGTGGAGTCACTTATGGGATATACTGTATATATAATGTGAGGGGTGGACTCAATTATGGGAGATACTTTATATATAATGTGAGGGGTGGAGTCACTTATGGGATATACTGTATATATAATGTGAGGGGTGGACTCACTTATGGGAGATACTGCATATAATGTGAGGGGTGGACTCACTTATAGGAGATACTGTATATATAATGTGAGGGGTGGAGTCACTTATGGGAGATACTGTATATATAATGTGAGGGGTGGACTCACTTATGGGATATACTGTATATAATGTGAGGGGTGGACCCACTTATGGGAGATACTGTATTTGTGATCGGTGGCTCAAATGCGTAGCGTACCTACCTAACAGCCTAAACACTGAAATACTAACTAACAGGCAGTCTGAGTTGTGCCATATCCTGCCGCATGTAGGTACACCTGAATAAAATAGAGGGCAAAACTTCAATATTTGAAACAAAAACGCTTTATGAAATAAGACAACATTACAGAACCAGAAACTGGAAAGCATGGGACCTTCCAGACTTTGGATTTCAGCGACTCAAATTACGAATCACACGGGCTGGCATCCCCTGACGTGATGCTGATGAGGTGGCACCGATGCGAAGGGGGTGTCCAGATATCACAGCCGAGTCACCCCCCACAGCCTATCACTAAAATGCGTACTTTAACAAATTGCGGAGTGGTGAGAGCAAAACCTCAGAATAATAATAACGGCTGCGACCTACTGGCTCCCTGGCGTGTGAACAACAGGTCACGTAGCAGACGAACCGGGCACTACCTATGAAATGAAATGTGGAAAAGCAGCAGATGGTAACGACTTGCCCGGGTAACGATGTTTTAGTAGCGCTCAACTCAAGCTAATAGTGATCGGAATTCCATATCAGTTGCTCAGTCTCCAACAAATATCATTTTACGTTTTACTAGAGAACTCACCAGGTCTGAGGAAGCCATAGTAACCCAGAAACAAAGCTGCTTTCCAACACAGACTATCTTTGTAGCTGAACGGGGGTCCTGTCTAGAACATCTACTAACTGTCTGAACGAGTCGGCCAACAAAGGCTGACGGGAAGAAGGCTTGGATCCTTAGCGCACCTTTCAGCGCCGCTTTAACTGTATCGAATGAAACAAGGAGGCCAAGTCGGAATGTGCCAATGAGATGTGGAGCTGAACCACCGCTAGGTATGACTTTATCGTGCTAGATGAAGAGAAGAGTGGCAAAAACCCAATAAAACCAAGTAGGAAAGTAAAGTGTGTGTAAGCTCCTCCGAGTACATGCTACAAACCAAACCCTGACCGTATGCATAATCCCAAGTGCATATGTACATAAAACATAACTACCTAGTCGTCAACCTAAAACCGTGTTAAGTTGTAACTGTAACCGACCTGTGGACGTGACAGGTGATGACACCGCTCATGCGGCAAGCCTGATCATGACACTCAACCAACGTATAACCAAAATAAGGATCAACCTGAAGCTAAGACAGCCAAAACTTCAACTGAAACCAAGCTATATGCATGACCCTGATGCTAAATGACCTTGAGAAAACACATAACATTGTCGTCAACCCGAAGCCGTGTCGAGTAGTAACTGAATCGACCTGTAGACGTGACAGGTCTGAAAACTCAATTAACTATGAAACCAAAAGTATCACCGCCAAGCCGCGACAGGTCGTAACCATGATTGACGTATATACGTGGCCCCCGATGCTAAATGAACTTGTGAAAACACATAACATTGTCGTCAACCCAAAGCCGTGTCGAGTAGTAACTGAACCGACCTGTAGACGTGACAGGTCTGAAAACTCAATTAACTATAAAACTAAAAGTATCATCGCCAAGCCGCGACAGGTCGTAACCATGATTGACGTATATACGTGGCATCCGAAAAAAAAGCTATACCTGTAGCCTGACCCAACTGCTACCTAAACACAACGTATGTGATGACACTGTCGCCAACCTGAAGCCGTGACAGGTTGTATCCGGACCGACCTGTAGACGTGACTGGTCAATCCGAAATTGAAAACCTCAACCAAAGTAACATATGTGCTGAATGTATATGAACATGTACCGAGTATGAATACCGTAAGCATATACCAAGCATAACTCCTTGGCACATATGCTGCACATGACACTGAACGTGGGCCCGGCAACCCAACCAGACCATGTGTTCATCAATAACACCCAGACCACATGTCCAAACCAGACACCTTGACCGTATACACCGACCAAACTATATGAGAGCCTGTGCCGCACAAACTATATGAATGTGAGCTGGAATGAACTACACGAGCGAGTGTATGCACCAAACTATCAAATATGTACATAACAATAACTACTAGCAGAAACACTGAACAACTTAACCGATTACCAGAGCAAGTCCATGGAACAGACTAAGTAAGTGAATGCACAAGACTTTATGAGCGAGTGCGCTTGGCAACTACATAAGCATAAGCACTGAACAAACTATTTGCGCATATGCACAGGACTAACTGAGGGAACGTATGCCAGAACAAACTATGAGTGTGTCTGGATGGACTAACTAAGTAAGCGTATGCCGAAACCACTATGTGCATATGTATAGAACTAAGTGAGCATGCCGAGAATGAACTGTGTGCGCGTATGCACAGCATGAGTCTATGACCGTAAAGAACAAGCTATACGGGCATATGCACAAACGAACTATGTGAACATGCAGGGAACAAACTATATGTTGGTATGTACGGAACACACTATATGAGCACCTAACAATTATGTGAGTGTATGCACCGATCAAATTGTATGCCCGTGTGCAGAGAAAGAACCATACGGACGTATGGCCGAACCACTGCACGTGTTCACCGAATGACCTGTATGCGTAAGCGAACTACATGCACAGAACGAACTGCGTAAGCGAACACCCAGAACAAGTTATATGAGCGTATGCACAAAACTATATGGCCTCTAACAAACTGGGCAACTGTCCAAACCAACTGGATGAGCATATGCACAGGACAGACTATATGAGAATATGCACGGAAACCCTGAGCGTATAGACCGAATGAATTAAATGTGCGTACACGAACGCCCAGAACAACCTATATACGTAAGCCCAGCCCCACTATACACAGATATGTACGGAACAACTATGTGCATGTGTATAGAACTGTGCCATCTAACAGCTATGAGTGACTCAACCAACAAACTTGATGAACCTATACTCAGGTCAACTATATGCGCAAATGCACAACCAAACTGCATGTGCGTATGGCCAACGACAACCGATAAACAATACATGCATGCAGTAATTCTATGACCACGTACCCATGCACAGAACAACACTACATGCGCTGTACGAGCACACGTGTGGCACAAATGCCACAAGCGCAAGAGCCGCACAAGCACCGGAAGCGCATGTACAAGACGTATGCCACGAGCACACGAACAGCATGGTTCTCATGAGCACATGTACAATAAAACCCTACGAGCCTGCACAGTATAATTCCTATGAGCGAGTGTGCAGCACAAATCCTACGAGCCCGTGTACAGCACGAATCCTACGAGCGCGTGTACTGTATAAAGCCTACGAGCGCATGTACTGTATAGATCCTACGTACAGCATAAATCCTACGAGCGTGTACTGTATAAACCCTACGACCGTGTGAACAATACAAACCCTATGAGCGTGTGTACACTGCACAGTATAAATCCTACGAGCGTGTGTACAGTACAAAACCCTATGAGCGTGTGTACAGTGTAACTCCTACGAGCGTGTGTACATCATAATTCCTACAAGCGAGCGTACAGTATATATTCTACAAGGGCACGTACTGAACAAATCCTACGAGCGTGTACAGTGCAAAAACCTTACGAGCGTGTGTACAATATAAATCCTACAAGCGTGTGTACAGTATAAATCCTGCAAGCATGTGTACAGTATAATTCCTACGAGCGTGTGTACAGTACAAATCCTACGAACGTGTACCGCACGAATCCTACGAGCGCGTGTGCAGAATAAATCCTACAAGCACGTGTGCAGGATGATCCTACAAGCCTGTGTACAGTATAAATCCTACAAGCGTGTGATATAAGCGTGTGTACATTATGAACCCCACGAGCGTGTGCACAGAATATATGCTACAAGCGCGCGTGCAGCACAAACCCCACACGCACGTACCAGCGTGCACAGTTTAATCCAACAAATGTGTGCACAGTATGGATCCTACGAGTGTGTGCAAGCGTTTGTACAGTATGAATCCTATGAGCGAGTGTACAGCATAAATCCTACAAGTGTGTACAGTATAAATCCAACAAACGAGTGTACAGTATAAACGCTACCACCGTGTGTACAGCATAAATCCTACAAGCGTGTGTACAGTATAAATCCAACAAGCACGTGTACAGTATAAATCCAACAAGCGTGTGTGCAGTATAAATCTTACAAATGAGTGTACAGTATAAACCCTACCAGCGTGCATACAGCATAATTCCTACAAGTGTGTACAGTATAAATCCAACAAGCGTGTGTACAGTATAACTCCAACAAGCATGTACAAGCGTGTGTACAGTATTAACCCTACAAGCGTGCGTACAGCATAAATCCTACAAGTGTGTACAGTATAAATCCAACAAGCGTGTGTATAGTATAAATCCAACAAGCATGTGAAAGCGTGTGTACAGTATAAACCCTACAAGCGTGTGTACAGCATGAATCCTACAAGCATGTACAGGCGTGTATACAGCACAAACACTACAAGGGTGTGCACGGCACAAGTGCTACAACCGTGTGTACAGCACAAACGCTACAACCGTGTGTACAGTATAAACCCAACAAGCATGTGTACAACATGAAGCCAACAAGCGAGTGTACGGTATAAACCCCACAAGCGTGTGTACGCTATAAACCCCACAAGCGTGAAAGGCATGAATCCCACAAGCACCTGTAAGGCCTAAATCCCACAAGCGTGTGTAAGGCACAAATGCTACGAACGAGTAAACAGAAAAATGCCATGAGCGTAATCAACGTGCGCGAGCGCATGAATCGTACAAATACCATGAGTGCATGTACAGAATTACCAGCGCCCATACTACATGCGCCTGAACTGCACCAATGCTACAAGTGCATGTGCATTGACAAACACATGAAACACCCTCCTTGTGATCAGGAGGGCCGTGTCGTAAACCTTGAATAAACTAAAACATGTACGTATATATACATATATAATCATATACATGGAGCAAATTAAGGGGGCGTGTGCAAGGAACCGATTATATAGTCGTATGCTTAGAATAATTATAGGAACAAAGAAAAAAAAAATTTAAATTTTTTTTTTTTTGAGCCTGCACAGACCAACTATATGACCGTGTATGAGGAATAAATTATAAGAGCGTGAACACCAACAACTACATTACCGTATGTGTAGAAAATGAATACTGTGCTCGGCATAACTATCTGACCGTATGTGTGGAAGTAATGAGTGGAATAACCTTTTTTTTTTTTTATATCCCTTACTGTAATGCCACGAGCGGAGCAGTCGAGAGCGTGCTGGCATATAATAACCCCTTATAGTAAAATGCAGAGCTGAGCAGCCAGAGAATTGTGCCGTCATATAATTAACCCCTTGTAGTAAAATGCAGAGCTGAACAGCCAGAGAAGGTGCCGGCATATAATTAACCCCTTGTAGTAAAATGCAGAGCTGAGCAGCCAGAGAACGTGCCGGCATGTGACTAAACCCCCACCCCCCTCCCCCCGTTGTGGACGAACCCGGTAACCGACACACACAATATACCCTACATAACCATGACAGGTGGCGGGGTATGATGATAGCCTATAAGCTCCCCGATACCACAAACAGGGGCCAGTACCCTGGCAGAAAACCCTAAGGTGACAGCCCGGCTGTAGAAATGCCGGAACCGTACTGTCACGGGGGTTCGTGGGGGAGTGAGGACTCGCGCAGCCATCCCAAGACAATAGCAGCAGCATGCCCCCGTCACGGGTCCCACTGCCGGAGGGGCCGTGCCAGACCAGCCGGAGGAAGAGAACGGGCCACGTGTCCCACTGTTACTGAAACCGGGGCCGGCGCCTGGCCGGGGGTACACCCCCGGACTCCGCCTTACCTCCGGAGAGGTGGTTGCGGAGAAACGCCGCCACCCAGGCCAGCCCCGGCCACTTATCCGTACCGCACCGCACCGCTGCACCGCTGGAAACAGCTTCCGGTCAGCTGACTGGTGTGTCAGCTGACCTCTCATCACGTGAAGAACCCGCGGCGTACTGTGCTAGGGGCACCGCGGGTTCTTATAGTGATCAACCCCGCCCCCTCTCACAAATACAGGCTAACTGCGTTAGCCTTCACACATAATGTGAGGGGTGCACTCACTTATGGGATATACTGTATATAATGTGAGGGGTGGACTCACTTATGGGATATACTGTATATAATGTGAGGGGTGGACTCACTTATGGGATATACTGTATATAATGTGAGGGGTGGACTCACTTATGGGATATACTGTATATAATGTGAGGGGTGGACTCACTTATGGGATATACTGTATATAATGTGAGGGGTGGACTCACTTATGGGATATACTGTATATAATGTGAGGGGTGGACTCACTTATGGGATATACTGTATATAATGTGAGGGGTGGACTCACTTATGGGAGATACTGTATATAATGTGAGGGGTGGAGTCACTTATGGGAGAAACTGTATATATAATGTGAGGGGTGGACTCACTTATGTAGGTTACCTGCCCGTTTAGGGATAGGTGGCCCTGACTGCACGGGACGGTAGGGGTTAACATAGAGCCCAGGATAGTTCCCCCTCCCCCCTGCTTTCCCGGGTTAGTAGGAGGGGAATTAAGGCACGCCCAGGATATATTTAGGTCCACCCCACCCCCTGGTTAGTCCTTTTGTACTCACCAGCGCTCCTGAGAAGACAGCTTGCTCCGGAGATGGCTGACGAGGCTGTATGGAATGCTATCCGGGAGCGGGTGTTGGCTGATCCAGACGCCTTATCTCAGCTACTGGCTGGGCTAGGGCTTCCTGCTGCTGCGGTTAGTAGTGGATCTCGGCCGGTAGGTCCTGCTGTACGGGGGCGACGGACCGCCCGTGCATCGCGCCCTCCGGCGCGTCTGAGCCCCAGTCCCCCTAGGTCTTCTGCTAGTAGGAGGGGGCGCTTTGCTGCCCGCATTGCCTCCTCAGCTGTAGTTTCGGCCCCTGGTGCGGCAGTGGCCGCGGCTCGGGCTGTAGCTCCGCCCCTTCCGGGTCAGGTGTCACAGGAAGCTGTGGGGATCTCTTCGGCTGCTTCGCGCGCTTCCCTGCAGGTCCCGGCAGTTCCAGGTAATTCAGGGCAGCCTGCTGTAGTTTCCCGGCCGGTATTAACCCCTGCATTGCCAGCCGTTATGGGTGCTGGTGCCCCTGCTCCCTCTCATGCCTCTTCCTCTGCTGAGGAAATACCTGATACCCCGATTGCCACGGCCCGTGTTCCCATTAGACCCCAGGGTGTTCCTGTACTGCCTGGGGATCCTCAGCAGCCACCTGTCCTAGGGAGTAGTAGCATTGATCCTCCTTATGAGGATGCTTGTGATAATTTGGGGCCCCAATCTGATGATCTGCCACCTTTAGATGCCTCAGCTAGTTCCCCTTTGCTTTTTGTTGATAATATGCGGCAAGTCAGTCAGCCACCGCGTGACCGAGTACTTAGTAGGTCAGAGGGCCGTTCCCGTCCAAGACGGTCGCGGTCGTCCTCACGGGGATCTGGCCGCTCCGGTTGGAGCAGATCTGTTGGGTCCTGTAGACATCACCGCAGGTGTTCCCGCCGGGAGTCTAGGAGTAGGGTACGCTCCCGTAGGTCCCGCTCGTCCCGGTGGCGGTCTCCTTCATCATCTGGTCGCAGCTCGTATCGCTCAGGGAGTCGGGAGCGTCGCTCTCGCAGGCGCGAGGGGCGGAGACGTCATTCAAGGTCCCCGAGACGGGCTTCCCGCGGTGGCAGTCGGCCCCGTGCGGTGTCTGATCCGGCTCCTGTGCCGGTTGCTGATCCAGCTCCTGTTCCTGCAACGGATCCGGTCCCACCTCCTGTTGTTCCTGCGCCGACCGGTGAGTTTGATTTTGCGGGTGCATGGGGACAGGGGGAGGGTCAGGCTGCTTTGTTGTCTACGCTTAAATCTGTTTTGTCTAGTCTTGTTAACAGCAAGCCGACGGAACGTGTGGTTCCGGCGGCGGCCCGTAAGGCCTCCCCGGTTAGGGTTGGGGTATATAAAGATTCTGTTTTTTGTGGTGTTAGTCCTTGAGGTGTTTATGTTGATGATGCTGTGAAGGAAAAAATTTGGTCTAACCAGTATGTTGATTTGTGGTCGCTAGTGTCTGCGGACCGACATACGATTGACAAGGAACGTAGGCCCCAGTCGGAAAAAACTTTTCCTACTAGGCCGAAGGTGGCGAAGACCATGGGCAATTGGTTACAAGCGTTTGCAGTTTTGGGGTGTATTATGGGTGAAAAGCATCCGGAGCGCTGCTCCGAGCTTTTTATTTATATGGACTCAGTGTATAGTGCCTATAAGGCTCATGGGGGCTCTGCGTGGTGGCGGTATGACGAGGAATTTCGACGCCGCTTGTCTTTGCAGCCGGATGTTGGTTGGGGTGTTAAGGCGACCGATGTTTGGTTGCGTTTGATGATGGCGCAGAAGGCGCAGCCCTTTCAGCAGGGAGCCGCTGGTCAATCCGGGGCCACCGGGCCGGCGGCCGTGCGTCGACCCGGGGCTTGCTGGTTATTTAACGAGGGACATTGTCGTTTCCTCAGCTTGTGTAAATACAAGCATGAGTGTTCTGCCTGTGGGGGGTCCCACGCCGCAGTCAGGTGTCAGCGGGCTGCTAAGCAGACCGGCCGGGCGCCCTCTGCTGCTGCAGAGAAGGACCCCGGTGAACGTGGACATGATGTGCCCGTGGTTAGACCAGTACCCCAATAAGGAGGACGCTTTGGTTTTATTAGAGGGTTTTCGTTATGGTTTCTTTATTCCTTTTATTTTGGGTCAGGTTTCTTCCTCCTACCCTGACAACTTGAAATCGGCCAGGGAGTACCCTGAGGTGCTGCGGGAAAAAATTGGTAAGGAGGTTTCTTTAGGTCGTTTTGAAGGGCCTTTTAGGTCCCCCCCTTTTTATAATTTGCGGGTTTCCCCCCTTGGGGTTGTCCCGAAGAAAGAGGTCGGGAAGTTTCGCCTGATTCACCACCTTTCGTATCCGAAAGGTTCCTCAGTGAATGATGGCATTTCTAGAGAGGATGCAACGGTTTCTTATGTTTCTTTTGACCGGGCTGTGGCCCTGGTAAGGGGTTTTGGGGCAGGGGCGTTGATGGCGAAGTCTGACATTGAATCGGCTTTTCGCCTGTTGCCGGTGCATCCGGAATGCTATCACTTACTGGGTTGCCGGGTGGATGGGGCCTTTTATTATGATGTTTGCCTGCCTATGGGTTGTGCTATTTCTTGTCGGTATTTTGAAATGTTTGGATCATTTTTGGAGTGGGTTGTTCGCTTTGAGACGGGCAGCCGTTCGGTTATTCACTATTTGGATGATTTCTTGTTTGTTGGCCCGGCTGGGTCTCCCAGATGTGGTTTTTTGTTGGATTCTTTTCGTTTTTTCATGCTGAAGTTTGGGGTGCCCTTGTCCGCTGAGAAGACAGAGGGCCCTTCAACGGTTATTTCGTTTTTGGGTATAGAAATAGATTCTGTGGCCATGGTTTTTAGACTACCGACGGAGAAATTGGAGAGTTTGCTCTTGTTGGTTGAAAGTTTTTGTGGTGTACGGAAGGTGACGCTGCGACAATTGCAGGTTTTGCTGGGACACTTGGTTTTTGCTTGCCGTGTTATGCCCATGGGGCGTGTTTTTTCTAGGCGCTTGTCATTGGCCACCAAGGGCGTTTCCTGCCCTTCTCATCATATTCGCATTTCAAAGCAAATGCGTGCGGATGTTTTGATGTGGAGAGAATTTTTGAGAAGGTACAATGGTCACACGTGTTGGTTGGGGGATGAGTTGTCCAATGCTGAGCTTCAATTGTTTACGGATGCGGCTGGCTCCTTGGTTTTGGTGCCTTTTTTCAAGGGGAATGGTGTGCGGAGTTGTGGCCGCCTGATTGGCAGACTAATGGTTGGTGCAGGAACCTCACCCTGCTTGAATTGTTTCCTATTATAGTTGCTGTGGAGTTGTGGGGTGTACGATTTAGCAATAAGCGGGTTTGTTTTTGGACGGATAATCTGAGTGTGGTTCATTGCATAAATGGTTTGTCTTCTTCCTCCCTTCCGGTTTTGTCTTTGATCCGGCATTTAGTTCTTCGGTGTTTGGAGTTGAACGTTTGGTTTAAAGCTCGCCACGTAGCTGGGGTTGATAACGTGATTGCTGATTCCCTTTCTCGTTTTCAGTTTCAGGATTTTCGGAGGATGTGTCCGGATGCTGCGTTGGAAGGGCTCCCTTGCCCCCCATTGGTCTGGGCCCTGCCGAGCAACGTCTGATCCCACTGGTGGAATCGTCGCTGGCGGCATCTACATGGGCGGGACATGGTAAGGCATGGGCTGAGTGGTGTGCGTTGCTGGCTGGGCGGGAGGTGGCTACCTCTGTTGACAACCGCGTAGCGGTTACGGTGGATTATGTGTTGTGGTTGCGTGATTTACAGGTGTCCGCAATTGTAGCGCGGCGACGGCTAACTGGGATAAGTTTTTATTTTAAGTTGTTGGGATGGGAAGATGTTTCGAAACGGTTTTTATTTCAACAGGCCTTGAAGGGTTGGCAGCACACTCATGTGCGGCGTGAAACTCGCAGGCCTGTTTCGTTTTTGTTATTGGCTTCTCTTTTGCCGGCTACCCGCAGTTGTTGTTCTTCGATCTATGAGTCCGAGTTGTATTCGGCCGCTTTTTGTGTTATGTTTTTTGCCGCGCTGCGCATCGGCGAGTTGGTTCCGGCTTCAAAAGCCGGGGACGGTGGTTTATTACAGGATGACGTGTTGTGTTCCAATGGGGTTTTGCAACTGCGGATTCGACGCTCGAAAACTGATCAGGTGGGTCAGGGAGCTTGGGTGCGGGTTATCGCAGTGGACGATCCGGTCTGTCCAGTGCGGGCGGTGTCGTCGTTTTTGGCTGTTCGGGTTCCTGGCCGCCAATTTTTCACGCATGCTGATGGTTTTCCTTTGACGCGTTTTCAATTTCAGGCAGTGTTCAAGGGTTGTTTGCGGTTTTTGGGTGCTCCGGCTGCTGAGTTTGGTACGCACTCTTTTCGGATAGGCGCTGCTACGGAGGCGTCCAGGGCAGGTTTATCAGTGGATGCGATACAGCGTATTGGCCGTTGGCGCTCTGGTTGTTATGCGCGATATGTACGTCCTGAGTTGTTGTTATAACTTGTTTTCTCCTTTTTTAGATGTGCAGAGGACGATGGTTTATTTCCTGGGCCACTCTTATTTCCACCGGGCCGCGCAGAGAGCTGATTGCCGGCCGGGTGGGAGATCGTTGGGATGCGGCAATGTTGAGCCTCACTGGAGGGGGATCCCAGGTATGCGTTGGACACGGGTCCTTACTGAAGTGGTGGACATTGCTAGAACCGTCCGTTCCGGTGTAATTTTGGTGGTACACGCGGGCGGGAATGATCTCTGTTATTCCCGGGTTCCTGATTTGATTACTTTGATGAAAGCCGATGTTGAACGGTTTTCTGGCTTTTTTCCCGATTTAGTTTTAGTATGGTCCGAGATAGTGCCTAGAGTATCCTGGCAGGGTGCTCGCAATGCCGAGGCCATCGAGCGTTCACGGCGTTTGGTGAATTCTCGTATGGCCCGGTTTGTGCGACGAAAGGGTGGAGTGGTGGTCCGTCATCGGGAGCTTGAAGGTGATAACAGACGGTTTATGATCTCTGATGGGGTTCACTTGAATGATATAGGCTTGGACATCTTCTTGTCGGGCTTACAAGATGGTTTGGAGCAGGCCTTGTTTTTGCTTGGTGGGGGTCGGAGCACCGTGTAGGAGTACACGGGCTCCTCGGTGGCCTGAGGAGAGGAGAATTGAGAAGTGATGGCCCTAGGCACTTTTGCCCGCCGGGAGTCCGGCGGCTGGCAATACCGCTTCGGCTGAAGTAGATAGGTTGCTGCAGTGCAGCAGTTATAGAGTTAATATTCTGTTATTTAATAAATTGAGCTGTGACCACCACCCAGCCCAGTAAAAGAATAATGTTGTCTGTCATTATTGGGAGAGGTGGGGGGAGGGTATATGATGTGGTAGGCGTAAGTGTGCCGGGCAGTCTGGGATATACTGTATATAATGTGAGGGGTGGACTCACTTATGGGATATACTGTATATATAATGTGAGGGGTGGACTTTCTTATGGGAGATACTGTATATAATGTGAGGAGTGGAGTCACTTATGGGATATACTGTATATATAATGTGAGGGGTGGACTCACTTATGGGAGATACTGTATATATAATGTGAGGGGTGGACTCACTTATGGGAGATACTGTATATATAATGTGAGGGGTGGACTCACTTATGGGATATACTGTATATATAATGTGAGGGGTGGAGTCACTTATGGGAGATACTGTATATAATGTGAGGGGTGGACTCACTTATGGGATATACTGTATATATAATGTGAGGGGTGGAGTCACTTATGGGAGATACTGTATATAATGTGAGGGGTGGAGTCACTTATGGGAGATACTGTATATATAATGTGAGGGGTGGAGTCACCTATGGGATATACTGTATATATAATGTGAGGGGTGGAGTCACTTATGGGATATACTGTATATATAATGTGAGGGGTGGAGTCACTTATGGGATATACTGTATATATAATGTGAGGGGTGGACTCACTTATGGGATATACTGTATATAATGTGAGGGGCGGACTCACTTATGGGAGATACTGTATATATAATGTGAGGGGTGGAGTCACCTATGGGATATACTGTATATATAATGTGAGGGGTGGAGTCACTTATGGGAGATACTGTATATAATGTGAGGGGTGGACTCACTTATGGTATATACTGTATATATAATGTGAGGGGTGGACTCACTTATGGTATATACTGTATATATAATGTGAGGGGTGGACTCACTTATGGGATATACTGTATATATAATGTGAGGGGTGGACTCCCTTATGGGATATACTGTATATATAATGTGAGGGGTGGACTCACTTATGGGATATACTGTATATATAATGTGATGGGTGGACTCACTTATGGTATATACTGTATATATAATGTGAGGGGTGGACTCACTTATGGGATATACTGTATATATAATGTGAGGGGTGGACTCACTTATGGGGGATACTGTATATATAATGTGAGGGGTGGAGTCACTTATGGGATATACTGTATATAATGTGAGGGGTGGAGTCACTTATGAGAGATACTGTATATATAATTTGAGGGGTGGACTCACTTATGGGAGATACTGTATATATAATGTGAGGGGTGGACTCACTTATGGGAGATACTGTATATATAATGTGAGGGGTGGAGTCACTTATGGTATATACTGTATATATAATGTGAGGGGTGGACTCACTTATGGTATATACTGTATATATAATGTGAGGGGTGGACTCACTTATGGGATATACTGTATATATAATGTGATGGGTGGACTCACTTATGGTATATACTGTATATATAATGTGAGGGGTGGAGTCACTTATGGGATATGCTGTATATAATGTGAGGGGTGGACTCACTTATGGGAGATACTGTATATAATGTGAGGGGTGGACTCACTTATGGGAGATACTGTATATAATGTGAGGGGTGGAATCACTTATGGGATATACGGTATATATAATGTGAGGGGTGGACTCACTTATGGGAGATACTGTATATATAATGTGAGGGGTGGACTCACTTATGGGAGATACTGTATATATAATGTGAGGGGTGGACTCACTTATGGGAGATACTATATATAATGTGAGGGGTGGACTCACTTATGGGATATACTGTATATATAATGTGAGGGGTGGAGTCACTTATGGTATATACTGTATATATAATGTGAGGAGTGGAGTCACTTATGGGATATACTGTATATATAATGTGAGGAGTGGAGTCACTTATGGGAGATACTGTATATATAATGTGAGGAGTGGAGTCACTTATGGGATATACTGTATATATAATGTGAGGGGTGGACTCACTTATGGGATATACTGTATATATAATGTGAGGGGTGGACTCACTTATGGGATATACTGTATATATAATGTGAGGGGTGGAGTCACTTATGGTATATACTGTATATATAATGTGAGGAGTGGAGTCACTTATGGGATATACTGTATATATAATGTGAGGGGTGGAGTCACTTATGGGATATACTGTATATATAATGTGAGGAGTGGACTCACTTATGGGATATACTGTATATATAATGTGAGGGGTGGAGTCACTTATGGGATATACTGTATATAATGTGAGGGGTGGAGTCACTTATGGGATATTCTGTATATAATGTGAGGGGTGGAGTCACTTATGGGAGATACTATATATATAATGTGAGGGGTGGACTCACTTATGGGATATACTATATATAATGTGAGGGGTGGACTCACTTATGGGATATACTGTATATATAATGTGAGGAGTGGACTCACTTATAGGATATACTGTATATATAATGTGAGGGGTGGAGTCACTTATGGGATATACTCTACATATAATGTGAGGGGTGGAGTCACTTATGGGATATACTGTATATATAATGTGAGGGGTGGACTCACTTATGGGATATACTGTATATAATGTGAGGGGTGGACTCACTTATGGGATATACTGTATATATAATGTGAGGGGTGGACTCACTTATGGGATATACTGTATATATAATGTGAGGGGTGGACTCACTTATGGGAGATACTATATATAATGTGAGGGGTGGAGTCACTTATGGGATATACTGTATATATAATGTAAGGGGTGGACTCACTTATGGTATATACTGTATATATAATGTGAGGGGTGGAGTCACTTATGGGAGATACTGTATATAATGTGAGGGGTGGACTCACTTATGGGATATACTGTATATAATGTGAGTGGTGGACTCACTTATGGGAGATACTGTATATATAATGTGAGGGGTGGACTCACTTATGGGAGATACTGTATATATAATGTGAGGGGTGGAGTCACTTATGGGATATACTGTATATATAATGTGAGGGGTGGAGTCACTTATGGGATATACTGTATATAATGTGAGGGGTGGACTCACTTATGGGAGATACTGTATATATAATGTGAGGGGTGGACTCACTTATGGGAGATACTGTATATAATGTGAGGGGTGGAGTCACTTATGGGAGATACTGTATATATAATGTGGGGGGTGGACTCACTTATGGGAGATACTGTATATAATGTGAGGGGTGGAGTCACTTATGGGAGATACTGTATATAATGTGAGGGGTGGACTCACTTATGGGAGATACTGTATATATAATGTGAGTGGTGGACTCACTTATGGGAGATACTGTATATATAATGTGAGGGGTGGACTCACTTATGGGAGATACTGTATATATAATGTGAGGGGTGGAGTCACTTATGGGATATACTGTATATATAATGTGAGGGGTGGAGTCACTTATGGGATATACTGTATATAATGTGAGGGGTGGACTCACTTATGGGAGATACTGTATATATAATGTGAGGGGTGGACTCACTTATGGGAGATACTATATATAATGTGAGGGGTGGACTCACTTATGGGATATACTGTATATATAATGTGAGGGGTGGAGTCACTTATGGTATATACTGTATATATAATGTGAGGAGTGGAGTCACTTATGGGATATACTGTATATATAATGTGAGGGGTGGACTCACTTATGGGAGATACTGTATATATAATGTGAGGGGTGGAGTCACTTATGGGATATACTGTATATATAATGTGAGGGGTGGAGTCACTTATGGGATATACTGTATATAATGTGAGGGGTGGACTCACTTATGGGAGATACTGTATATATAATGTGAGGGGTGGACTCACTTATGGGAGATACTATATATAATGTGAGGGGTGGACTCACTTATGGGATATACTGTATATATAATGTGAGGGGTGGAGTCACTTATGGTATATACTGTATATATAATGTGAGGAGTGGAGTCACTTATGGGATATACTGTATATATAATGTGAGGAGTGGAGTCACTTATGGGAGATACTGTATATATAATGTGAGGGGTGGACTCACTTATGGGATATACTGTATATATAATGTGAGGGGTGGAGTCACTTATGGTATATACTGTATATATAATGTGAGGAGTGGAGTCACTTATGGGATATACTGTATATATAATGTGAGGGGTGGACTCACTTATGGGAGATACTGTATATAATGTGAGGGGTGGACTCCCTTATGGGATATACTGTATATATAATATGAGGGGTGGAGTCACTTATGGGAGATACTGTATATATAATGTGAGGGGTGGACTCCCTTATGGGATATACTGTATATATAATGTGAGGGGTGGAGTCACTTATGGGAGATACTGTATATATAATGTGAGGGGTGGAGTCACTTATGGGATATACTGTATATAATGTGAGGGGTGGAGTCACTTATGGGAGATACTGTATATATAATGTGAGGGGTGGACTCACTTATAGGAGATACTGTATATATAATGTGAGGGGTGGAGTCACTTATGGGATATACTGTATATAATGTGAGGGGTGGACCCACTTATGGGATATACTGTATATATAATGTGAGGGGTGGACTCACTTATGGGATATAATGTATATATAATGTGAGGGGTGGAGTCACTTATGGGATATACTGTATATATAATGTGAGGGGTGGAGTCACTTATGGGATATACTGTATATAATGTGAGGGGTGGAGTCACTTATGGGAGATACTGTATATATAATGTGAGGGGTGGACTCACTTATGGGAGATACTGTATATCTAATGTGAGGGGTGTACTTACTTATGGGAGGTACTGTATATAATGTGAGGGGTGGACTCACTTATGGGAGATACTGTATATAATGTGAGGGGTGGACTCACTTATGGGATATACTGTATATATAATGTGAGGGGTGGACTCACTTATGGGAGATACTGTATATATAATGTGCGGGGTGGACTCACTTATGGGAGATACTGTATATATAATGTGAGGGGTGGAGTCACTTATGGGAGATACTGTATATATAATGTGAGGGGGGAACTCACTTATGGGAGATACTGTATATAATGTGAGGGGTGGAATCACTTATGGGATATACTGTATATATAATGTGAGGGGTGGACTCACTTATGGGATATACTGTATATATAATGTGAGGGGTGGACTCACTTATGGGATATACTGTATATATAATGTAAGGGGTGGACTCACTTATGGGAGATACTGTATATATAATGTGAGGGGTGGAGTCACTTATGGGATATACTGTATATATAATGTGAGGGGTGGAGTCACTTATGGGATACACTGTGTATATAATGTGAGGAATGTGAGGGGTGGACTCACTTATGGGATATACTGTATATATAATGTGAGGGGTGGAGTCACTTATGGGATATACTGTATATATAATGTGAGGGGTGGACTCACTTATGGGATATACTGTATATATAATGTGAGGGGTGGACTCACTTATGGGATATACTGTATATATAATGTGAGGGGTGGACTCACTTATGGGATATACTGTATATATAATGTGAGGGGTGGACTCACTTATGGGATATAATGTATATATAATGTGAGGGGTGGAGTCACTTATGGGATATACTGTATATATAATGTGAGGGGTGGACTCACTTATGGGATATACTGTATATATAATGTGAGGGGTGGACTCACTTATGGGATATAATGTATATATAATGTGAGGGGTGGACTCACTTATGGGATATACTGTATATATAATGTGAGGGGTGGACTCACTTATGGGATATAATGTATATATAATGTGAGGGGTGGAGTCACTTATGGGATATACTGTATATATAATGTGAGGGGTGGACTCACTTATGGGAGATACTGTATATATAATGTGAGGGGTGGACTCACTTATGGGATATACTGTATATAATGTGAGGGGTGGACTCACTTATGGGAGATACTGTGTATAATGTGAGGGGTGGAATCACTTATGAATGATACTGTATATTTTGTGGTGTCCTGGTACAGGACCTTGTCCTGTCCATGTCTAAAGTCCCCTCAGCTAGAGTCCCTCTATTTCCACAGGGCTCTCCTGCAGGACTTACCCCTTGTTCGCCTCACATAAATCTGTTACTGTATATTCTTTAATGTATATAGAGGTAATCTAAATGTAAAGGACCTTCCTAGGTCATGTGATATGTTATAATGGTGGTAATGTCATGTGATGTACCCAGAGTTCTCTGGGTTCAGGACTTACAGGCTTTGCAGCCAATGGGATTAGTCCAGCCCCCCTTGTATAAGGGCCTGTAGTCACTAAATTCACTCTCTTATCTCCCGGGTCCAAAGCAAGTACAATCAGCATATCTCAATTCATCTCAACTAGGCCAAAGCCTAAAGATCCAGCAGCCACTAAAACCGTGAGTTATAAAGCTCTGCTTCCTAAATCCTTGTGACTAGTGTTGCTCGCGAATATTCGCAATTCGAATTTTATTCGCGAATATCGCATATTTGCGAATTCGCGAATATTCGCGAATATAGCGCTATATATTCGTAATTACGAATATTCGTTATTTTTTTTTTTTTCACAGTACACATCACAGTGATCATCCCTCTCTGCTTCCAGCTTGTGTGGTGTAAGAAGGCTCTAATACTACTGTGTGAGACTGGTGTGCGAATTTTCGTATATGCGAAAATTTGTATATGCTACTTTTCGCATATGCGAATTTTCGCTTATGTTAATTTGTTGCATATGCAAATTTTCGCATATGTTAATTTTCGCACATGCGAATATTCTCATATGCGAAAATAAAACGAGAATATTGCGAATATTCGCGAATATGACGAATATTCGTCCATATATTCGCGAATATTCGCGAATTCGAATATGGCCTATGCCGCTCAACACTACTTGTGACTACTATTCAACTCAACTCATACAATTAGTAGCACAGTGGCCTGCTTAAAGCTAAAGACAATTAGTCCCAGCAAAGCCTGTGAAGAACCTGCATCCCAGTTAGCTCGAGAGACACGGTATACTTGTAAAGACTGTTGCATAAAAGTTCAAGTAAAAGCTTCCACTTATCTCATAAAATCTGCTGTGGACATTCCGTTTATTATCCCTGCCGTTTGTGGGCCGGTTGGCGGCAGGACCTCCAATACTAAGCAAACCTCACCCTGGCGTCATAACAAGTAAGGGTTAATACCACCAGACCATGTAATATCATTGCAACACCCCAGACACCACAAGTCTTTTGGCGTCACGAACAGGATACGGGTGTGTGCCTTTAATAACTTTGCTACCCTCACCACCCGCACCGAAAAATGGGTGTACACTGTAATTACAAGAGCTATAGTCCTTCCCGATGCAGGAACTGTCCAGAAGTATCGCATGTTGCGATTAAAACTGTGCCCATAAGTGTACGGGACTTTATTGCTGAAATTGTGCTTAGCCGGGGTGCAACAAAAAGTAAGGGGGGAGGTGAGGATTGTCTTTCTGTGGCCATGTGCAAAATTTGCGGGTAAGCCAAAAATCCACAGGTGAAACGCGCGCAAAAATGTCCCACTCTGGTCCGCGACCAGCCCCTGGGCGTGGACATCGTGTAGCTGTTCCTATGCCAAAGTGGAACTGTTATCTTTTGCTTGTGTTTGCCAGGGGACAGGAAGTCAGAGCTGCACCGATTACGTCCTTCCGGCTGATGGCCATCTTGTGGAAGCCTCATATAAAAGAAGCCACGCGGCCAGACCTCTACAGTCTCGAGATGGCAGCAAGGTGTGCAGAGATGGCGGAGCCCACCGCAACACGTGAGGAGAGCAGCAAATGGCGCCAGAGCAAAGGAAAGTTGCCACGGCCACAGCGCAACTTTTCCAAGACCTCGCCGAGCGCTTGCAGCAGTTGTCCTTTGGGGCCGAGGAGGCCTGCAACCTACCCCCGCTACCAGAGGACGACAAGTGTCCGGTTACCCCGAAAGGGGCATCACCCGGGACATCAGAAACGGCATCACCGGTGAGACTGTCCCCTCACCACAGGACATGGGGATCCTGGGCCGAGATCCCTACTGAAGAATCAGATGTGAGTACACCGGCTGAAGCCGCCTTTTCTTCTTCCTCCAGCCCAGAGAGAGAGGTCCCTTTGTCCCAAGTAGCTCCGGCCAGTGCACGCCGGCGATCACCCCCTCCCCCAAAATGGGCATTCGGCGACGAGCCTGCACTTATCCTGTATATGTGGGACCACGTCCTTCCCCAGCCAGGGAAGTCCCATCCACCAGTCCCCACAGCTGAGGCAGAAAGGGCCCGCAGGGAGGCTGAAATCAACTGCCTCATTAAAAAGCTAAAGAGAAATAAAGAGAAATATGGGCCGAAACGCCTCCCTTATGAAGTCCAGGCAGAGCAGAAGAGGGACACTAAAAAGTTAGAAGCTCTGTATATCCATATGCTGGACTACCCACGAGAGGGGGAGCCACCCTTGGAGCACCGACGTACCACAGTGTTTAAGTTTGACAAGGCTAGAGGTTTTGGTACCCTCCAGGACTGCCGACATGGGGGGACCATATTTGTCAATAGAAGAGCCGTTCAGCGGGACTACCTGCCCAGAAGATATCACTCCCTGGAGCGAGGGGAGATTGTAGAGTACACCCCAGTCAAGAGTCTGCGGGGTGAATGGGCTGCAGCAGTAACAAGTACCAAAAATCCAACACAGATACCCTTCACATACTTCCCATTGGACAACTGGGATGCAGATCCCCACGGAATCCAACCGATGAGGCTGCCTAACACAGCCTGTGAAGAGGAAATGTACAGAGTGCCCATCATGGATCCTAAGCATATGTCAAGATCCCATTCTACAGCATCTCTAACAGAAAATGTGCCCAGGCCTACTCCACCCAAGGAGGTGAGGCCGGACCAACCGGCACCAACTGTAGTACCAGTGGCCTCAGCTGCTGCTATTAATGTTGTGGTGAGCGTGAACCCATCTGTGGCACAGTCCCTGTTACGCCTAGCGCTCCGGGTCCCCGCTCCTCCCCGGAGCGCTCACGGCGTCTTTCTCCCTGCAGCGCCCCGGTCAGTCCCGCTGACCGGGAGCGCTGCACTGTCATGGCCGTTGGGGATGCGATTCGCACAGCGGGACGCGCCCGCTCGCGAATCGCATCCCAGGTCACTTACCCGTCCCGGTCCCCTGCTGTCATGTGCTGGCGCGCGCGGCTCCGCTCTCTAGGGCGCGCGCGCGCCAGCTCTCTGAGACTTAAAGGGCCAGTGCACCAATGATTGGTGCCTGGCCCAATTAGCTTAATTGGCTTCCACCTGGTCCCTGACTATATCTGACCTCCTCCCATGCACTCCCTGGCCGGATCTTGTTGCCTTGTGCCAGTGAAAGCGTTTAGTGTGTCCAAAGCCTGTGTACCTGAACTTCTGCTACCCATCCTGACTACGAACCTTGCCGCCTGCCCCCGACCTTCTGCTACGTCTGACCTTGCCTCTGCCTAGTCCTTCTGTCCCACGCCTTCTCAGCAGTCAGCGAGGTAGAGCCGTTGCTAGTGGATACGACCTGGTTGCTACTGCCGCAGCAAGACCATCCCGCTTTGCGGCGGGCTCTGGTGAAAACCAGTAGCCTCTTAGAACCGGTCCACTAGCACGGTCCACGCCAATCCCTCGCTGACACAGAGGATCCACTACCTGGAAGCCGAATCGTGACAGTAGATCCGGCCATGGATCCCGCTGAGGTGCCGCTGCCAAGTCTCGCTGATCTTCCCACGGTGGTCGCTCAGCAATCGCAGCAGATTGCCCAACAAGGACAGCAGCTGTCGCAGTTGACCGCCATGTTACAGCAACTCCTGCCTCTGCTACAGCAGCAACCATCTCCTCCGCCAGCTCCTGCACCTCCTCCGCAGCGAGTGGCCGCTCCTAGCCTCCGCTTGTCCCTGCCGGACAAATTTGATGGGGACTCTAAACTCTGCCGTGGATTTTTGTCTCAGTGTTCCCTGCATATGGAGATGTTGTCGGACTTGTTTCCTTCAGAACGGTCTAAGGTGGCGTTCGTAGTAAGCCTTCTTTCAGGAAAGGCCTTGTCTTGGGCCACACCGCTCTGGGACCGCAATGATCCTGCCACAGCCACAGTCCAGGCCTTCTTCGCTGAACTCCGGAGTGTCTTCGAGGAGCCAGCCCGAGCTTCTTCTGCCGAGACTGCCCTGTTGAACCTGGTCCAGGGTAATTCTTCCGTTGGCGAGTACGCCATACAATTCCGTACTTTTGCTTCTGAACTATCCTGGAATAATGAGGCTCTCTGCGCGACCTTTAAAAAAGGCCTATCCAGTCGCATCAAGGATGTGCTGGCCGCACGAGAGATTCCTGCCAACCTCCAAGAACTCATCCATTTGGCTACCCGCATTGACATGCGTTTTTCTGAGCGACACCAAGAGCTCCGCCAGGAAAAAGACTTAGATCTCTGGGCACCTCTCCCACAGCATCCTTTGCAGTCTTCGCCTGGGCCTCCCGCCGAGGAGGCCATGCAAGTGGATCGGTCTCGCCTGACCCAGGAAGAGAGGAATCGCCGTAGAGAAGAAAATCTCTGTCTTTACTGTGCCAGTACCGAGCATTTCTTGGTGGATTGCCCTATCCGTCCTCCACGCCTGGGAAACGCACGCACGCACCCAGCTCACGTGGGTGTGGCGTCTCTTGGTTCCAAGTCTGCTCCTCCACGTCTCACGGTACCCGTGCGGATTTCTTCTTCAGCCAACTCCTCCCTCTCAGCCGTGGCCTGCTTGGACTCCGGTGCCTCTGGAAATTTTATTTTGGAGTCGTTTGTTAATAAATTCAGCATCCCGGTGACCCGTCTCGTCAAGCCGCTCTACATTTCCGCGGTCAACGGAGCCAGATTGGACTGCACCGTGCGTTACCGCACAGAGCCCCTCCTCATGTCTATTGGACCCCACCTTGAGAGGATTGAGTTCTTCATTCTCCCCAACTGTACCTCTGAGGTCCTCCTCGGTCTGCCTTGGCTCCGGCTTCATTCCCCCACCATTGATTGGACCACCGGGGAGATCAGGAACTGGGACTCTGCCTGCCACAGGAAGTGCCTCTCCCCCCTCCCAGTCCTGTCAGGCAAGCCTCTGTGCCTCCCCATGGCCCCCGTCCTGGTGTCACACTGCCCCGTGCCAGGCCTCGCCCTCTGCCCTCCCTCCCCATCCCCACTCCTGCTGTACTGCCTGCCGTTGAGGAAACCCTCCATTCTTTCCCGGTGTCCTCATCCCAGGGGAGGCAGTTACCGGACAAAGAGAAGGGGAGACCTAAGGGGGGGGGTACTGTTACGCCTAGCGCTCTGGGTCCCCGCTCCTCCCCGGAGCGCTCACGGCGTCTTTCTCCCTGCAGCGCCCCGGTCAGTCCCGCTGACCGGGAGCGCTGCACTGTCATGGCCGTTGGGGATGCGATTCGCACAGCGGGACGCGCCCGCTCGCGAATCGCATCCCAGGTCACTTACCCGTCCCGGTCCCCTGCTGTCATGTGCTGGCGCGCGCGGCTCCGCTCTCTAGGGCGCGCGCGCGCCAGCTCTCTGAGACTTAAAGGGCCAGTGCACCAATGATTGGTGCCTGGCCCAATTAGCTTAATTGGCTTCCACCTGGTCCCTGACTATATCTGACCTCCTCCCATGCACTCCCTGGCCGGATCTTGTTGCCTTGTGCCAGTGAAAGCGTTTAGTGTGTCCAAAGCCTGTGTACCTGAACTTCTGCTACCCATCCTGACTACGAACCTTGCCGCCTGCCCCCGACCTTCTGCTACGTCTGACCTTGCCTCTGCCTAGTCCTTCTGTCCCACGCCTTCTCAGCAGTCAGCGAGGTAGAGCCGTTGCTAGTGGATACGACCTGGTTGCTACTGCCGCAGCAAGACCATCCCGCTTTGCGGCGGGCTCTGGTGAAAACCAGTAGCCTCTTAGAACCGGTCCACTAGCACGGTCCACGCCAATCCCTCGCTGACACAGAGGATCCACTACCTGGAAGCCGAATCGTGACAGTCCCGGCTCACAAATGTCTCTTGGGACACTGCCATAAATCCCATGAGGGAATCCCAACCTCGTGCTCCTCGCTACATGTCGCAGAGTAGGAAGCACGCTGATAGGCAAGGTTGATAGTCAAGAAAAATCCCTTTGTAAAGTATTTTGCTTGCCATTAACTGTGTGGTACACCAGTACCCTCTTGTGTTACAGATTTTTCCAGTTTTGTAATCAGTTCAAGATGAAATGCCCAGCAGGACTATGGCAAGTAGTTCACCTGTTCAGCAATATAACCACCTTCCTAAGCTTGTGCCTGGCCCCAGGCCGAGAGACTCCTTGCCTGAGGAGATCCGAGTAAGTTCGTACCCGGCATTCGGCAACAGCCATGTTTTATGTAAAACTCTATAACGTAGGTGGACTGTTGAGCCTTACGTGACCGTTTATGTAAATGTCCTCATAGTAATATATTTTTGTGCACAAAATGTTGCACCCAAACAGCAGGTGAATGTTGCCTGAATGTTTTAAGTGTTGTGCTGCTGTCATGTAGGCCTCATGTTCTGATAAATAAAATGTCTGGTTACATAAAATGTCGACAATGTAAATGGTATTATTGTACAGAAGTATAAAATTCCTGTACAAGTACAAAGTCCTTGTGTCGAAGTACATAATTCCTGTATGGAAAAAAAAAATATATGTAGTATGTATCTCTTACAGGTGTTATAGTGTTTACTTAAATAAATGCCACCCTTCATTAGCACCTAACAAGGGAACATACTAATCAGAAACAATAAATGCCACCCTTCATTAGCACCTAACAAGGGAACATACTAATCAGGTACCAAGACTGACTACATTCATAAAACTCAGTACACATAGTACAGTACATAAACTTCATTAGTGTACATTCATAAAGTTCAGTACACATAATAAAATATATCTCACAAACAAACAAAGAAAATAAGTATTAGGAACGGTAACATGTTCTATCTCAGTCCGTACCACTGTTATGGACAAATGTCATGCACTAATGTGTTCTTTTGTTTTTACGTGTTCTGGGTGCTCTTCCTGGCCAAAAGGTATTCCTGTAGCTAATTAAAAATACACGTATCCAAAAAGGTAACAGTTTGCTTAATTGTTATCTAGATCAAGAGTTCTAGGGGTAAGTGTGTAGTACCAATAGACCCTAGTAGCTAAGGCATTGGGCAGAAAGCCTCAGGCAACCCAATCCGCAACCAGTGTATAACATGAGAAAATAATATGTGGCATAATATTTAATGTATGTCAAAAGGAAAAAAATGAAAGCGAGATTAATTGCAGTATGTAGAAGCATCACCGTCATTATACATGCTTCACAGACAGAGATTGTATAGTCAAAAGTCTGTCAGTCAAATGTCAAAGGTCAGATAGAAATCAAATGTCAGCTGTCAATCAAATTTACAGTTATAGACGGATGTGATAGTTGAGGATGCTATAGCTAAAGGTATTATAGCTAGGATATACTTACATTTTGTGCATAGTCAGGAAATGCATAACCTGGTAAAATAAAAGTAAAGTAGAGATACTTATCTTATCCTGTTCATGAAGAAGGACTAAAGTGATCCTTGAATCAACTCCAGACAATCCTGTTCTTGTGTTAGTTTCAGAGCATGTACAGACACTACCTAGATGTACAGAGACTCTATATCTGTTCTTCATCCCAGCCTGAATATGGACATTTGTATTAATGCTCAGGACTGCATCCGGCCCTATGGCCATTCCATTCCTCTACCTTAGGGGACCTACGTCGAGGACGACTTATCTAAAGTTCCCTCAGCTAGAGTCCCTCTATTTCCACAGGGCTCTCCTGCAGGGCTTACCACTTGTTCGCCTCACATAAATCTGTTACTGTATATTCTTTAATGTATATAGAGGTAATCTAAATGTTAAGGACCTTCCTAGGTCATGTGATATGTTATAATGGTTGTACAGATATTTAGGACAAGTAAAAGTTTCCAGTTATCTCATAAAATCTGCTGTAGTACATTTTGAGCACCCATAAAGTGCATAAAGCAGTGCTTAGCAAATAGTGAGTCTTCAGCTGTTGCTAAACTACAACCCCCAGCATTCCCAGACAGCCAAAGGCTGCCTATACAGCTTTAAGATGCCTTTTTTTAACCGAAAATGCTAAAAATGCAAAATGTGAATAAAGCCTCACTTACCACCCCAGGTCCTGTCTGTAGCTCTGCCTCTAGTGACATCATCACTAGAGTCGGGCTACACTGAACCAGGCTGCAGAAAAAAAAGATGTTGGCTATGTGAACCCCTGCTCACTATATACAGTATACAGCCATCTATATAGATGTATACCCCCAGGAAGTTTACTACTGTTGCTCAGCAACGCAACTCAACTCTTTTATTGCTGGGATGGGGCAATCCATACAGATACAATGTATACTTCCTTACCAGCCTGAGCTGTACCCGTGACTGTACAGCCCCACTAGGTGCAAAGACTCCTGTCAGTAAATGATGGGAGTCCCGGCTCCTGTATAGTATATACAGTAGTGGTGTGCTGTGCATCACTACCTACCACCTTACACTCTGTGTGTGCATCCTACCCACGGAGTGGTACCCTGAAAAATGCTACAAAATACACAAATGCTGGAAAAAGCAGCAAGGACCTATGGTTGTATCAAAGCAAAGATTTTTTTTTTAGGGAACTTTGTATCATTACAGAAATGTTTTTTTTTCCCCATCACTACAGAATTCTTGACCAGGTTTATATGGTGGGGGAAATACAAATTCATCATTGTATATTACAAAACACTGGCAAAGGTTATAATGACATTTATTTTAATGTTACAGAAACAACTCAGTGACCTGGAGGCTGGGACTAAATCAGAGGATTAGTGTCCGACCTCTAACATAGTTAAATGCACCAGGATTTTGGAAATGCCAGACAGTCTCCTCGAAGAATTGGATTTCCTATAAAATTTTCATAAAACCTGGACAAAGACCATCTGAAGCATTTTGGCCATCTAGATCAGTGTTTCCCAACCAATGTGCCTCCAGCTGTTGTGAAACTACAACTCTCAGCAGGCCCAGACAACCTTCTGAGTTTGCTTGAACAAGAAGAGTCACTTCCCTGAGGAAAGGGGATGTAAGGATTAGATTCTGTACTGGATGTCTGGATCCCAGGCTGTCGGGTTCAAATGAGTCAGAGTGTAAGGCTAGGTTCACACAGAAAATTTCCGCCTGGAGATTCCGAGTGCGGCCAGCGCAGACTGAATCAGCCAGCGCTAGGACCGCACGGACACTGCAGTCTCCAATAGACTGCAATGTGTTCCGCGAGTATTTCCACCTGAAGAATGAGCAACGCCAATCTTCTGGTGGAAATTTTCAAGCGGATTTTCCGTTCACAAGTTTTGCTTCACAAATTCGGAAGTGTGAATTTGTGAACGGAAACCCATTCACTATACTGTACATTTTAGCAAGCAGAATTTCTGCCTGCAATTTCAAAGCGGAATTGCAGGCGGAAATTCTTTAGTGTGAACCTAGCCTTAGGGCTCCATTACAGGGGTATTGGGTGCAAAATAATGGTGGAAAACTTGGTCTGAAAACTTTCCAAATGCATTGAATACCCGTAACATATTAAATGTTAATATAGCCTTAGTTTCCCTGGTGAAGGTGGCGCAAAGAAATACACTTAGGCAATATTTACATGCTGGAATTTGTTACTCCGCTGCAGCAGAGTCCCATTGATTTCAGTTAGTTGCATTCTTATCACTATGCTAATCGTGTTGCGTCGTCATAGCCATTAATTTCTGTGCTTGATTTAAAGTTTGCTCTTGCAGGATCAGGATTCTATTTGCATGTTCAGCTTCCTATTTGTAGCACCGTTATTTCGGCAGCCGGTGGGTATCGGCATGATAGGGGGAGGCTATTGTTAGTAATGTTGGTTGTTTATTTCTGTTGTTTTGTTTCACCGGAACCCATCTTATTGGCCCGGACAGGTCGGGCAATCACGTTGCACGGCTCTGATATTGAGGAGACGATGTCTTTGCCTGAAACTCCGGCTGTACTTGGACAATCCCAAAGCTTATGGAGGAACGACGCAAGAAGGGAGTTCCTTATCCAGCCTCTGCCAGGAAGGTGGAGATTTATAAAATGCTCATGTCAGAACCTATGGCTGGTTCCAGTCAGGACTCTGGGGCCATGATATCAGTTACTAGTTCTTTAGGTCAGCTACATGACATGATGAACTCCATGATGTCTACCATGTTGGGATTTCAGGCAAGGTTGGAGGCAATGGAGAGGAGTAATGCGCAGGCCACACAGTCTGCAGGGGTAGCCCCTGCGGCATCTACCACCCAGCCTGTGCCGGGGCCTAGTACTTAAGTAGTACCCGTGGCATCCTCGTCATAGACTTCCTCAGCAGGTAGGATGCTGGAAGCTCTTCGCATTGCCCCAAGTATGTACGTAAGGATATATTAGAGGGGAAAGACAGCAACTTAGCCTCACTGCTTTTTGCTACCCATGATGTTACCGAGACATAGGGTACGTTCACACGAACGGATCCTTAGCGTATTTTACGCTGTGGATCCACCGCTCAAGGACCGCTGTAGGGTGCCTCTATACTCCGCTACGAGCAGACATACTGCGATGTATGAGTCGCTGCGCACATGCGCAGTATACTTGCACATCGTGGCAGCTCTTATCCTAGCTCATAGAGCAGGGGAGCGGCCACGATGTGTGCGAGTACACCGCGCATGCGCGGCGACTCGCACATCGCTTCAGTGTGTCTGCTCATAGCGGCATATTGCCGCTCCGAGCAGGCAAAGGCACCATACAGTGGTTCTTCAGCAGCAGGTCCGCAGCATAACATACACTGGGGATCCACACGTGTAAACGTACCCAAAGACTGTGTCTTGTGCAGAACTCTCTATCATGTTTAAAAGCAAGGACACTAGACTTAATCATAAATTGTCAATTTCTGAATTTGTAATAACATTCAGCATGTTTCCCGATGTTGAATGAAACCCGAGAGGAGAGAGAAGCTAGAGATGTATTTTCTAAATGTTACTGATCTTGGTTATAAGTATGGTGGCACGTCATTTTTTGATTATCATAAATCATTCTCAGCTAAAGCACCAACCGCTTTAGCACAATTTAATTTGGTTACTGACTGGTCTAAGGCTGACACTGAATTGTTTTGTTGACACTTTGCAGGCTTGAAGGCGCCTTCCTGTAGCTTGTGTCAGTCGATTTCCCATATCGCAGCATGGTGTAGTCTTGCGCAAAGAGATACCCCGGTGGATAAAAGCGCTGACACAGCTGCAGTTTCGGGCCAAAAAGCTTTTGCTAATGCAGACAAGTAAGGTAGACCGGTCAAGAATTTAGGAAAAAATCAGATGTGTAATCATTTTAACTTAAAAACTTGCAACTATAACCAGTGCAGATTGTGACATGTTTGCTTTAATTGCTTCCAAGCCCATTCATGATCAGTCCTGGCCCTTGGCAGGGTGTTGGAGGCACACCCTCATCGTGAATGGATGAGTTGGCTCCTCAATTATTTTTAGCAAGGTGCTCTTATGTGGTTGGTAGCCTTACCACAATCCACGTATGAACGGAATAATCTCATGTCTGCTACTAATGGTCCTGTTACAATATCCCATTTGTTGCAATTAGAAGTAGACAAAGGTTTTGTAATTGGACTTTTTCAGATGCCTCCTTTTGACTTCTGGAGAGTTAGCCCAATTGGGGTTGTAATCGGTAAGGTGTCTAATTTACGACTTGTTGGAACCTCATTCCTCAGTAATTCCTTGCTTGAATTCCCTCATACCCTTCGGGATGAAATATGCCTCAGTAGACCAGGCTATTTAAATGATATTGGGGTTAGGAAGAGGGGTGTCATTGTCTAAAGTTGATATCACTGATGCCTTCAAGCTACTTCCAATCAGATTTGTGGCAGTGGTACGGCATTAAGTGGCAAGGGTTGTACTATTTTGCAATAAGACCTATCTTCAGATCAAAGAGCAGCCCGTGGCTTTTTGACCAATTGGCAAAAGCACTGCATTGGGCAATTGAAAACGTATTAGGTTGCAGAAATGCGTTGCATTACTTGAATGACTGTTTGCTGGTTGAGCCTCCAGGGTTGCGCCCTTGTCTCTCCAAACAAAGTAGAGGGGCCATCTAACTCGTTGACCTTCTTAAGTGTTGTTTTGGATGGTTTAAAGATGGAGGCTAGGTTACCTCAAGAGAAGCTTGACAGAATCCGCTGTGTGATCAACAAGTTTACGAAGTCTCAGGTGGCTACTAGAGCTGAGCTTCAGAGTCTGTTGGGAATGCTAGCGTTTGCCATGAGAGTCATTCCACAGGGTTGTTCTTTTATCTCAATGCTTCTGGAGTTGTTGTCCTCTTCACCTAGTCAGGACATCATGGTTCACATTGGTTCCCAAGCGATAGCTGATTTGCTTATGTGGCAGGAGTTTTAGCTGCATTGGAATGGTGTCTCTTTTTTTGTGCCCAGTGTGTCAGACTCTTCACCTAGGGTTTTCTCTGATGTCTCGTCATCTATAGGATTTGCAGCTATTTTTGAGAATCATTCGATTGCAGGGGAATGGCCAGCTGAGGTTAGTAGTATCCCAGGTTTCTCACAATGTTCAGCCTTGTTTGAAATGTATCCAATTGTAGTGGCAGCTCAGGTCTGGGGTGCATCTTTGTCCCGTCAGAAAGTCACTTTTGTGTGTGACAACTCGGCTACAGTTGAGATTTTGAATAAGGGTAGGTCCTAGTCCAGTCAGGTCAGGCGTTTCTTGAGGAATTTGGTCTGGTTATCTTTACAGTGTAATTTCCATTTCTCTGCTGAGTTTATTGAAGGGGAGCATAATGTGTTGTCTAGAGCTAATTTTCAACTTTTCTTTCAGGTCATGCCCGGGGAAGATTCACTGGGCACAACAATCCCTCCTGGTCATTCGCTGTTAATGGGTTAAAGGGGTACTCCACCCCTAGACATCTTATCCCCTATCCAAAGGATAGGGGATGAGATGTCTGATCGTGGGGGACCTGCTGCTGGGGACCTCCACGATCTCCCTGCTGCACCCGGCGTTCATTTAGAGCATTGTGTGCAGCACTGAAGGCTTGTGATGTCACGGTCATGCCGCGCTCATGACATCATGGCTACGACCCCTCAATGCAAGTCTATGGGAGCAGGCGTGGCGGCCATCACGCCTCCTCCCATAGATTTGCATTGAGGGGCCATGGCCGTGATGTCACAAGCCTTTGACCCGCATTGGCAGTCATCCGGCACGAAGTGAAGTTCGCTCCATGCACCGGATGTCTGGGATGCCACAGCCGAGGACCTCAGCGGCAGGACCCCCTGATCAGACATCTTATCCCCTATCCTTTGGATAGGGGATAAGATGTCTAGGGGCGGAGTACCCCTTTAAGCTCGCAGTGCTGCATTTGTGGGAGGAGTGGTGGCCTATTTATACCCCCCAGTAAGAGTACAAAAGAATCCCGGCACACCAGTCTTTGATGCAAATAATTTTCCTTTTTATTAAGGCATAAGTTTAACGCAGCACGCGTTCCGGCCTATACAGCCTTTTTCAACTGCAAGGCAGTTGAAAAAGGCTGTATAGGCCGGAACGCGTGCTGCGTTAAACTTATGCCTTAATAAAAAGGAAAATTATTTGCATCAAAGACTGGTGTGCCGGGATTCTTTTGTACTCTTACTGGATCTCTTATCCCTGGCACCCGCACCAATCCAAGTGCCGACCGAACATACTTCGTATTTATACCCCCCTACTGCCTATGCTCAGGGCATATGTGGCATTCCTGCATACCCTCCCAAACCCCCCCTTTTTATTTACTCTTTATAGGGTATGTCCTCTATAGACGTGCCCTCACATATGGTTTTGGCACACCACAGACCATTAGGTAAGGTTGCTGAAATACTATTGGTAAGTACGTAATCAATTAAGCCACGACCAAAAATGAGAATGTTTTCCAGACATGACAAATGTGACCAGCTGATCATCTTTCGTGTATGGGCTCTTGCTGCACTGTATGTATCCACTTACCTGTATTGTCATTCACATCTCAAGCACACAGTGCAGATTTGTTCCATCTTTTGTTTTTGTTTTGTTTTTTGGTGGGTTAGTTTTTTGTTTTTTTTAAAGGGGTATTCCGCCCCTAGACATCTTATCCCCTATCCAAAGACGAGGATAGGGCGTGACTGTGACGTCACGAGCCTCTGCCCCGCATGGCCAATCATCCGGCATGGAGCAAAGTTTGCTCCGTACACCAGATATCTGGGGTGCCACAGCTGAGACAGCGGGACCCCCGCGAGCATACATTTTATCCCCTATCCTTTGGATAGGGCATAAGATGTCTAGGGGCGGAGTACCCCTTAAAAGCTACATCCACGAGATTCTAAACAGAGGAAAACATCTATTGCATTCCATAAGAGATCAGGCCAAGTCTGCCGTGTATACATGACGCTTAAAAAGTATAAAATGTATTTTTTTTTAAAACTAAAGAATTTAAAGAGGTATGTCAGTCATAAACTATTATGGTAAATTGATAGGAAACTGCAAAATGCACTTTCTCAACATTCTTGCTGAATTAGCAAACAAAAGGAACGTTCTTTGCCCAGTTAGGGAAACCATGGAGGCGATGACAAGACACATCAGCGCTGGTAACGTGTTTAGCTTAATCACTCAGAATATAGTCATTATGCTTCCTCCTGACTTTTCCAAATGACTCATTGGGGGATATTTATTAAAACTTGTCCAAAGGAAAAGTTGCCCAGTTGCCCATAGCAACCAATCAGCTTGCTTCTTTCGCTTTTAACAAGGCCTCTGTAAAATGAAAGAAGCGATCTGATTGGTTTCTATGGGCAACTGGGAAACTTTTCCTTTGCACAGGTTTTGATAAATCTCCCCCATATAGTACACTGCTCAAAAAATATAAAGAGAACACTAAGATAACGCATCATAGATCCGAATGAATGAACTAATCGTGTGAAATACTTTCGTCTTTACATAGTTGAATGTGACAACAAAATCACACAAAAATTATCAATGGAAATCAAATGTATGAACCCCTGGAGGTCTGGATATGGAGTCACACTCAAAATCACAGTGGAAAACCCCACTACAGGCTGATCCAACTTTATGTAATGTCCTTAATACAAGTCACAATGAGGCTGAGTAGTGTGTGTGGCCTCCACGTGCCCGTATGACCTCCCTACAATGCCTGAGCATGATCCTGATGAGGTGGGGGATGGTCTCCTGAGGGATGTCCTCCCAGACCTGGACTAAAGCATCTGCCAACTCCTGGACAGTCTGTGGTGGATGGAGCGAGACGTCCCAGATGTGCTCAATCGGATTCAGGTCTGGGGAACGGGCGGCCAGTCCATAGCATCAATGCCTTTCTCTTGCAGGAACTGCTGACACTCCAGCCACATGAGATCTAACATTGTCTTGTATTAGAAGGAACCCAGGGCCAACCGCACCAGCATATGGTCTCACAAGGGGTCTGTGGATCTCATCTTGGTACCTAATGGCAGTCAGGCTACCTCTGGCAAGCACATGGAGGGCTGTGTGGCCCAACAAAGAAATGCCACCCCACACAATTACTGACCCACCGCCAAACTGGTCATGCTGGAGAATGTCGCAGGCAGCAGAACTTTCTCCACGGCGTCTCCAGACTCTGTCACGTCTGTCACATGTGCTCAGTGTGAACCTGCTGTCATCTGTGAAGAGCACAGTGCACCAGTGGCGAACTTGCAAATCTTGGTGTTCTCTGGCAAATGTTGTTACCCCATACCCTTGCTGCCCTGTCAGGTAGCCTCCCTGCAGTGTCCCTTGCACCCCCCCTGCATCTGTTCTACTGTAATTGTATATTATCCCCTATGTTATGTATACAAAAATGTTGTATCTTTCAGAAAGGTTAACATGTGATCATCAGTTGTCATGTGATTGTTACCCAGGAGGTATCAGTGACCAGGTGACTTGAGGGTGACCAATGGGACCTCACCAGAGTCTCCCCCATAAAAGCCCTGGGAGGAGTCTCTTTTCTCTCGTAGTTCCTGAGTCTTTGCTGAGGTGCAGTCGAGTCTAAGAGTCTGGAGTCATAGGAGCCTCAAGTCAAGTCTGCAGCCACAAGCTACAAGTCTACAAGTCAGATAAAGTCACAGCTTAGTCTGTCTCCTGTCAAGTCAAGTCAGTCACTGTCATCTATTGTCAAGTCAGCGTGGCCTTCACTAAACTGTCCAAAACCACTGCAAGTCTCAGCAAGCCCTTAAGGTCTCTGAAGTCACTGGTCACCTCTGTGGGCCTGTGAGTCACTCCCGGACGAAGGTTAGCGTGCCGAAACGCGCATTGGAGTGGCTTCATGCCTGCCCTATACCACTTGGTAGTGTGTGGGTATTGTTTGCACATGTCATTTTTATTCTATATTTTGCACTGCTTTCTGTACTTTTTATGACTGATAGCATATGGCACTTTAGACTTTATGATAGTTTTGCACAATTATTGATGTATTACAAGTGCCATTATCGATATATAGACAGTACCCTTACCTCAACATATACCCACCTCTCCTATTGTTATATCAAGATCATGTGTTGTTTTTAGAGCATATCAATAAACTATATATTTTAATATTTTTTGCCAAAACTCCCTTGTCTCTGTTTTTTGTTTTTTTACTTGTGTTTTACTGACCTGGCCTGTCTGACTTCCCTGACATCCCATGCACTTAGTGAGTGTAGGGACTGTCGCCTAGTTGGAGGATGCCATTTGGGCAGATTGTCCAAGCAGATTGGGGCTATGGTTGGGGAGAGCACAGGTCTGCACTGCTCCTCTCCTGATGCAACATCTGTATTAGAAATGCAGGTATGTTCACACGGGCACAATATGTGCCCTTGTGAATCACTTTCATGCGGCTCTCTGAACCATGGACAGCACGTTGGCCTTCTCGGAAGTAACATGCCATTTCTTATCCGTGCATCCCCCATTGTAGTCAACAGGAGTGGGGTTTTAGGCACTTTCTTTGGATGTTGAAATAATCACATTTCCACATGCAAAACAGCATCCAGTTTAATGCCCATATATATGTACCCTTATTCAGGTATTCAAACTGTCTCTATACAATACAAAAAACTGGGTGATGAACCAACAAACTTTCTGGGAACCCTCTAAGAACATTCTTTCCATTTTCAGATGAAAATGTCCTCAGCTGACAATTTCAAACCTCTCTGATAACATCATTGGTCGTCTACCGCTAAAAACAAAGTACAGAGCTGAGGCTTCCGGCTCCTGTATATTCTTCCTTTCTGGCGCTGCAGCTATCAGCTGATAATGTGCAAAAAAATAGAGCAGACAGAGGCGCTATCTAGTTCCCAGTCCAAAAAAATCCACATGAGCAAAAAAAAAAAGATCAACCATTAATGGCTTATCCTGTGGATCGGTCATCAATAGTTTCGAGAAGAAAGGATTGTCCAGCACCAAGTGAGTCAGATAAAAGTTCTTGCTTTACTTAAGAATTTCAAGTGAAACAAGGGACATGCAACGGCGAAAAGGAAACACTGACGCCTTTCGTGCTCTCTATCGCTTAATCATAGTCATGGGCACACTGTGATTAGGAGCTAGAGAGAGCGAAACGTGTCAGGTGTTTCCTGCTCTCCATTGCATCCTTCGTTCCACTTTTTATTTTCAAATAAAGCAAGAACTTTAATCTTAGGCCTCGTTCACATTGCTGTTGGACATGCACTATTTTTTTTTTCACTCCTCTAAACTATTGGATCCCCTATGGACCCAATTCAAGTGAATGGGGTCTGTCAGGACCTGGCAGTGTCCGTTGTGTTCCAACCCATTTCAGGGTCCGTTCTTCTAAATAAAAAAAATAAAAAAAATAAAAAAGAGCCGAACGGACCCTGAAAAGGACAGAAGACAACGTCAATGTGAACCTAGCCCTACCCCCTTGGTGTGGACAATCTGTTCTTCTATACCTGCTATTGAAGCTGGAGGCATTGCCGGCAGACCTGCTGCACAGAGGGTTAAAGAGGGAAGGAGGTGAGCTACGATATTATCTAAATTTAATAGTTTTTGACTTGTGGTTCGGGCAGCATGAAATGGCTTCCCTTTGAAAAGGTTTCCACCCGGGGGAATCACTTGCTGGCTGTTTTACCGTAAAACAAAAAGGTGCATAAAAAAACACGCAGGGCCGAATCATAGCACGCTGGGGGTTGTAGTCTTGCAACAGCTGGAGGCACCCTAGTTGGGAAACACTGCTGTATCCTCAGGATAGACCATCAAGCCCCTATTATAGTGGCCCTATGCCTTTTTTTTTACATCTTAATGGGGTATTCCAGGAAAAAAACTTTTTATTTTATATCAACTGGCTCCAGAAAGTTAAACAGATTTGTAAATTACTTCTATTAAAAAATCTTAATCGTTTCAATAATTATCAGCTGCTGAAGTCGAGTTGTTGTTTTCTGTCTGGCAACAGTGCTCTCTGCTGACATCTCTGCTTGTCTCGGGAACTGCACAGAGTAGAAGAGGTTTGCTATGGGGATTTGCTTCTAAACTGGGCGGTTCCCGAGACACGTGTCATCAGAGAGCACTTAGATAGAAAAGAACAACTCAACTTCAGCAGCTCATAAGTACTGAAAGGATTAAGATTTTTTAATCAAAGTAATTTACAAATCTGTTTAACTTCCTGGAGCCAGAAAGTTATATTATATATATATATATATATATATATATATATATATATATAAATGTTTATTCCTGGATAACCCCTTTAACCCCTTACTATCTTACTTTTCATCCATGGTTCCTCTTCCTTGGCTTCTCTCCCGGGCTCACAACCCTATTCTAGCATATTTTGCTGCTTTATTTTGCTTTTACCACTCATTTCTGGAGTTATTGTTTTTGCAGGATTCTTTTCATCCCGCTTGTGCTTCTTCCTCTCAACTCATCCGTGGCCCCAATTTTCCTGTGCTGAAAGACTCCGTTTTTTTATTTTTCCTCCAGGTTGTGTTTTTCCATTGTTTATCGGTTTTATTATTGCGTACGGCAGCGTACTTCACTCTCTAAGCTTTCAGAAGGGGGTCACCGAAAAAACCTCCAACTCCCCCGATGAAGCCGCCTGATCCTAATGGTACCAAGTGATAGGAGATTCATCCATCACACATCATAAAAGATGAGAACAAACTATTCACAGCGTGCCAAAAAAAAGACAAAAAAAAAACCCCTGGCTGTTTGTTATATAGTGTTGTGCAATAATAAGTAGATACATCTAGAAATCCTTGTAGCTGCCGCCTGTGAATAAACGCCGACGCATCACCGACGGCAGAGAACAGTCAACATTGTACCAGAGAACGGAAAGATTGTGTCAGCGCTGTCAGATTATCTATGTACAGAGAGGGGAACATTTATCAATGTTGGTGTAAGGTAGTAGGGATTTTACCCGTTTGCTTGGTGTACTGTTTGCCCTGTTGCTCAAAATTTACCAAAAAGGTGAACAGGACTTGATGAATTTTACTCAATTATGGAAACCAGTGAGTTACAGAGATTGGTTTAAGCTTTGTGCTCTTGCATCTGACACTTTTGTATGTGTCCTATTAGGTGGTGAAGGTTTGCACAAAAAAAAAAAAAACACTTCTAAATTGAATTTGCGCAAATAATAAATACAGCTCCATTGCAAAAAGTGGGGTACGGTGCACCAAACAGTAGACAACTTTGAAAGATGTTCTACCGAAAAATTGCGCAAAAAAAAAATCGTGCAAAAAAAATGCAATTGCGCAAAATTTGCAGGGAAATTTAGGACACTGATGTGGTGTAAAGTTAATGATAAATGATAAATCAGCCTGTAGTGTAAACTAGGACACACAGAGCATGGACTGCACTAGAAGTATATAGATATATCAGTTACCCCACACATTGGATTGTAATGTAAAATGTCAGAGAAAGCAGGGAAATGTTCATAAAAGCATATCTATCTATCTATCTATCTATCTATCTCATATCTATCTCATACAGTGGGGATCAAAAGTTTGGGCATCCCAGGTAAAAATTTGTATTAATGTGCATAAAGAAGCCAAGGAAAGATGGAAAAATCTTCAAAAGGCAAATTACAAATTAGACATTCTTATAATATGCAGCAAAAGTTAGATTTTATTTCCATCATTTACACTTTCAAAATAAGAGAAAACAAAAAAATGGTGTCTGCAAAAGTTTGGGCACCCTGCAGAGTTAATATCTTGTACTGCCCCCTTTGGCAAGTATCACAGCTTGTAAACGCTTTTTGTAGCCAGCCGAGAGTCTTTCAATTCTTGTTTGAGGTATCTTTGCCCATTCTCCCTTACAAAAGTCTTCCAGTTCTCTGAGATTTCTGGGCTGCCTGTCACGCACTGCTCTTTTAAGGTCTATCCATAGATTTTCAATTATGTTGAGGTCAGGAGATTGTGATGGCCATGGCAAAACCTTCAGTTTACACCTCTAGATGTAATCCCCCGTGGATTTCGAGGTGTGTTTAGGATCATTATCCATTTGTAGAAGCCATCCTCTCTTTAACTTCAGCTTTTTCACAAATGGCATCAAGTTATCATCCAAAATTTGCTGAAATTTTATTGAATCCATTTTTCCTTCTACTCGTGAGATGTTCCCTGTGCCACTGGCTCCAATAAAACCCCAAAGCATGATTGATCCACACCCAACAGAGGTTCTTTTCATTAAATTCTGTTCCCCTTCTTCTCCAAACGTACCTTTGCTCATTCCGGCCAAAAAGTTCAATTTTAACCTCATCGGTCCACAGAACTTGTTTCCAAAATGCATCAGGCTTGTCTATATGTTCATTTGCAAAGTTCAAACACTGATTTTTGTGGTGAGGACAAAGAAGAGGTTTTCTTTTGATGACTCTTCCATGAAGACCATATTTGTACTAGTATCTCTTTATAGTGGAATAGTGTACCACAACTCCAGTGTCTGCCAGATCTTTCTGGAGGGATTGTGCAGTCAAAAGTGGGTTTTGAATTGTTTTTCTCACAATCCTGCAAGCTGTTCCGGCTGATATTTTTCTTGGTCTTCCAGGTCTTGCTTTAACTTCCACTGTTCCTGATGACTGCCATTTCTTAATTACATTCCGAACAGAGGATATTGACATCTGAAAACGTTTTGCTACCTTATAGCCTTCTCCAGCTTTGTGAGTGTCAACTATTTTCAGTTTCAGATTTCTAGACAACTGCTTAGAAGAACCCATGGTGCTGATTGTTGGGGCAAGGTCAGATGAGTCTGGGCATTTAAAACCTTTGAGATTGACATCACCTGGTCTTCCCAGATGATGATTGAGAACAATCCATGACACAGGCAGGTCTCAGCTTTGCAAAGGGGGCAGTGCATGCTATCAATTCTGCAGGGTGCCCAAACTTTTGCAGACGCCATTTTTTGTTTTCTGTTATTTTGAAAGTGTAAATGATGGAAATAAAATCTAACTTTTGTTGACATATTATAAGAATGTCTAATCTGTAATTTGATGCCTTTTGGAGATTTTTTTCCATCTTTCCTTGGCTTCTTTATGCACATTAATACAAATTTTTACCTGGGGTGCCCAAACTTTTGATCCCCACTGTGTGTATCTATTTATCTCATTGTCAGGATTCGGACTGGTAAGCGGGGAGGACACTGGTGGTGGATCCTCTGTGTCAGTGAGGTGATGGTGTGGGCCGTACCAGGGGACGGAATCTAAGGGGTGACTGGTTTTCACCAGAGCCCGCCGCAAAGCGGGGTGGACTTGCAGCTGCAGGTAACCCCCAGGTCGTTCCACCCGATAGCGACTCAACCTCAATGACAGCTGAGACAGGCGCGGTACACAGGGACAAGGCAAGAGCAAGGTCGGTTGTAGCAGAAGGTCAGGGCAGGCAGCAATGGATCGTAGTCAGGGGCAACGGCAAGGGTCTGGATACACAGGCTTGGGATACACAAAACGCTTTCTCAGGGCACTAGGGCAACAAGATCCGGCGAAGACAGGAAGGGGAAGTGGGTTTATATACATTTTAACTTGATTGGGCCAGGCACCAATTGGTGGTGTACTGGCCCTTTAAACCTCAGTGAGCCGGCGCGCGCGCGTCTTAGGGAGCGGGGCCGCGCGTGCCGGGAGGAAGACACAGCAGGACCCGACTGGTAAGTGACTCGGGATGCGACCCGCGGGCGGGGACGTCCTGCCATGCGGATCGCATCCCCGCCGCAGGCAGGGGAACAGCGCTCCCGGTCAGGGACAGTGACCAGAGTTCTGCTACAGGACAAACGCCGTGATTGCTCCGGAGGAGGAGGGGGACCCGGAGCGCTCGGCGTAACACTCATATCTATCCATCTCATATCTATCTATCTCATATCTATCTAATATCTATCTATTTAATATCTATCTATCTATCTCATATCTATCTACCTATCTATCTATCTCATATCTATCTATCTATCTCATATCTATCTATCTCATATCTATCTATCTATCTCATATCTATCTATCTAATATCTATCTAATATCTATCTATCTATCTCATATCTATCTATCTATCTCATATCTATCTATCTATCTCATATCTATCTATCTATCTATCTATCTATCTCATATCTATCTATCTATCCTCATATCTATCTATCTATCTATCTATCTCATATCTATCTATCTATCTATCTCATATCTATCTATCTCATATCTATCTCATATCTATCTATCTATCTAATATCTATCTATCTCATATCTATCTATCTATCTCATATCTATCTATCTCATATCTATCTATCTATCTCATATCTATCTATCTATCTATCTCATATCTATCTATCTCATATCTATCTATCTATCTCATATCTATCTATCTATCTATCTCATATCTATCTATCTATCTATCTATTAATTATCTTTTCTATATATGGGAGAGATTTTATGAGACTATTTGCTTCAGTTCTTGTCTTATATGTATTGGATCAATAAAAGAAGCCCTTGGTTGTATAGTGGTGTAAGTGAAGGTGTTTTCGGGTTATAAGTCATAACCATTAGTGGATACGGCAGCACCACATTAAGATAGCTCGGCCTGTAGGCATCAAACATTGGCGCAGCGTTGTTGGCAGACGGCCAGTGCTGATTCAGAATAAAGCCCTTTTCTTTTGAAGTATTTTGTGATTAATTGGAAGCTTAAGATCAACGAATGTGTTTACATTTTCTATTGAGTACAATAATGGTTGTGGTCTAGTTGTTTCTATTCATCTCCATGGAGCCAAATACCAAAAGGTTTTCTTCATTACTTTCTCCTCCATTTCACATTCGGCCCCCACTAATGTTCCCAATTCTTAAAGTAAATCTTTGACTTTAATGCAGGATGTTAGATAATAATGATAAACAGAACTACAAAGAACAAACTATCGAAACCTTACATCATTGTTTAGATTAGATGGGGGAACGTATTGTGGTAGACGGAAGTTTACAAAAACTAAATCATCTGTTGTTTACAGGTTCCCCTTCAACAAAGAGGCAGAGAAAGATTGATGGTTATAAACACACAGGGTGGCACAGTAAGTTTTATGGTTATATACACACAGGGTGGCACAGTAAGTTTTATGGTTATATACACACAGGGAGGCACAGTAAGTTTTATGGTTATATACACACAGGGTGGCACAGTAAGTTTTATGGTTATATACACACAGGGAGGCACAGTAAGTTTTATGGTTATATACACACAGGGAGACACAGTAAGTTTTATGGTTATATACACACAGGGTGACACAGTAAGTTTTATGGTTATATACACACAGGGAGGCACAGTAAGTTTTATGGTTATATACACACAGGGAGGCACAGTAAGTTTTATGGTTATATACACACAGGGTGGCACAGTAAGTTTTATGGTTATATACACACAGGGTGGCACAGTAAGTTTTATGGTTATATACACACAGGGTGACACAGTAAGTTTTATGGTTATATACACACAGGGTGACAGTAAGTTTTATGGTTATATACACACAGGGTGGCACAGTAAGTTTGATGGTTATATACACACAGGGTGGCACAGTAAGATTGATGGTTATAAACACACAGGGTGACACAGTAAGATTTATGGTTATATACACACAGGGTGGCACAGTAAGTTTTATGGTTATATACACACAGGGAGGCACAGTAAGTTTGATGATTATATACACACAGGGTGGCACAGTAAGTTTTATGGTTATATACACACAGGGTGGCACAGTAAGATTGATGGTTATAAACACACAGGGTGACACAGTAAGATTTATGGTTATATACACACAGGGTGGCACAGTAAGTTTTATGGTTATATACACACAGGGAGGCACAGTAAGTTTGATGGTTATAAACACACAGGCTGGCACTTTAAGCATTATGGATGGAAACACAAAGAGCGGAGCAATAATCTTGATGGTTATAAAGACACAGGATTGTACATAAAGCATGATGGATGTAAATACAAAGGGTGTAGAAGTAAACGTTTAAGCTTTATGGTTGCAAACAGGATGACAAAGCAAATTTAATGTTTTTAAACAACCAGAAAGCACAGTAAACTTGATTGTTAATAGCAGAAGATGGCACAGTAAACTTGATGGTTGTAAACACAGTGTGACACAGTAAGCTTGATAGTTATAAACACATATGGTGACACAGTAAGCTTGATAGTTATAAACACATATGGTGACACAGTAAGCTTGATAGTTATAAACACATATGGTGACACAGTAAGCTTGATAGTTATAAACACATATGGTGACACAGTAAGCTTGATAGTTATAAACACATATGGTGACACAGTAAGCTTCATGGTTATAAGCAGCGTGGCAAGGCTAAAAAGATTGTGCTCTTGCTAATATAGACTGCGACCATGGGTTCAGGGCCCAATAACTTGTTGAGTGTTTGGCAACATGTATATTTGCACCTTATAAGACACTGAGTCTAGCAACACAAAGTGGCTGGTGTAACCCCACAACCCAAGTACTTTGATGACTAAAGTGTCAAACAGTTAAGAACCCTAAGGGTGCGTTCACACTGAGAAGATCAAGAGGAATTTACTTGAGTAATTCCTCTTGAATTCTCCGCTCCAAATTAAAGGAGTACTCCGGCGCGCACTTTTTTCCTGTCCGGGCTGCAAAATAAAAGAAAACACACTTTCTCTTACCTGCCAACGAGCCCCCGGAGCTCCGGTACACTCCGGTACAGGTATTCGGTCCCCGGGCTGTATTCTTCTTACTTCCTGTTAGCCCGGCACGTCACACGGAGCTTCAGCCTATCACTGGCCGCAGCGATGTCCCGCCTCAGCTGGTGATAGGATGAAGCTCCGTGTGACGTACCGGGCTAACAGGAAGTAAGAAGAATACAGCCCGGGGACCGAACACCTGTACCGGAGTGTACCGGAGCTCCGGGGGCTCGTTGGCAGGTAAGAGAAAGTGCGTTTTCTTTTATTTTGCAGCCCGGACGGGATAAAAGGAAAAAAGTGGGTGCCGGAGTACTCCTTTACTGCACATCTCCTCTGCCCATTGACTTTAATGTTTTTTCTGCTGTCCTGTTCACACTCAGAATTCCGACGCTGAATTCCTTTCCGCTTGAAGAAAGAACATGTTCATTCTTCAAGTGGAATCCGCGAGCAGAATCCAATAGAAGTCAATGGCAAAAAAAAATTCTGCCCGACATCGTTTTCAAGCGGAATTTGAGCGGAATTCAGAAAAGTACATTAACTAGCCTCCTCCTTCATTCCTCTTCATTTCCGCATGGAAATTCCACTGGAATTCCGCTTGATGGATAAAATGACAGAAGGCAACAATTTCCTGACCGAAATGATTCCTCGTGAATTCCTCAGTGTGAACACACCCTAATAATAATAAACACTCCATGCTTAACCCCTTAAGGACTTAGGACGTATGAGTACGTCCTAAGTCCGGTCCCTGTCTATAACGCGGGGTCCCGGCGGGATGGTCCCGACACCTATTCACAGCCAGGACCCGCGATCATTCGGCCACGCGCTATTAACCCTTCCACTGCGGCACTCAAAGCTGAGCGCCGAATCAAAAGTGAAAGTAAATGCTCAGTCGGGCTGATCGGGGTCAGCTACCCAGAGAGAAGAAGGTCCCTACCTTCTTCCGTCAGCATCCCGGCTCTGATTGATTGATCAACAGTGCTCTCTGCTTACACCTCTGTCCGTGTCAAGACTGTCCAGAACAGGAGGTTTTATATGGGGATTTGCTTCTAATCTGGGCAGTTCCTGACATGGACAGAGGGGTCAGCAGAGAGCACTGTTGTCAGGCAGAAAAGAAATTCACAAATTTCTCTGTTTTATATAGCAGCTAATATGTACTAGAAGGATTAAGATTTTTTAATAGAATTAATTTACAAATCTGTTGAACTTTCTGTCACCAGTTGATTTGTCAAAAAAAAAATTCCACCGAAGTTTCCCTTTAAATCACCCGGCATTTCCTAGTAACAAAATAAAACAGTGTAATTAAAAATAAAAATAGACACATGTGGTATCACCGTGTGCGGAAATGTCCGAATTATAAAAATATACCGCTGTCAAAACCGCACGTTCAATGGCGTATGCGGGAAAAAATTCCAAATTCCAAAATGAATAAAAAGTGATCAAAAAGTCTGATCAGAACAAAAATGGTACCTCTAAAAACTTCAGATCACAGCGCAATAAATGAGTCCACATAGCGCCCTGAACACAGAAAAATAAAAAAGTTATAGGGCTCAGAAAATGACAATTTTAAACGTATAAATTTTCCTGCATGTATTTATGATTTTTTTCTGAAGTATGACAAAATCAAACCTATATAAGTAGGGGATCATTTTAACCGTATGGACCTACAGAATAAAGATAAGGTGTCATTTTTACCGAAAAATGTACTACGTAGAAACTGAAGCCCCCAAAATTTACAAAATGGCGTTTTTTCTTCAAGTTTGTCGCACAATGAATTGTTTTTCCGTTTCGCCGTGGATTTTTCGGTAAAATGACTAATGTCACTGCAAAGTAGAATTGGTGGCGCAAAAAATAAGCCATAATACAGATTTTTAGGTACAAAATTGAAAGGGTTATGATTTTTTTAAAGGCAAGGAGGAAAAAAATGAAAATGCAAAAACGTGAAATCGCTCAGTCCTTAAGGGGTTAAAATTAGAAATGCCTTTACGAATGCTATGCAACCATGAAGTTTAGTGTGCACCCCTGTGGGGGCGATTTATCAAAACCTGTCCAGAGGAAAAGTTGCCCAGTTGCCCATGACAACCAATCAGATCGCTTCTTTCATTTTTAACAAGGCCTCTGCAAAAAGAAAGAAGCGATCTGATTGGTTGCTATGGGCAACTGGGCAACTTTTCCTCTGCACAGGTTTTGATAAATCTCCCCATGTGTGTTTATAACCACTCTATTTTAAAGGTAATATGCGATACCACAGCTTGTTTGTTATGGGCTAGAACTATTTAAAAAAATATATATTCGCCTGAACCCCACCCCCCAAATCGGTAACCACTATGTCCAGTCATTAAATTGCAGAGCATGGCCGGGGTTACAGTAAGTCTGTCAAAAATAATAACAACATGTCAATAAGGGATGCCCGAAACCTCTGCAGCCGTCAGAAGTCATCGCTTTGTATAGTTGTAGGATAACACTTTTGCCTTGGCCTAGAATATGTTATCTGTCCAAAATATTTAGATGGACCCCTTATGGATGAGTTTGGCTGCAAACTAAAGATACAAACTAGCAGGAGTACCCTATTTGCTATGAGGCCCCCTCATACTTTTCCTTCATACCATATAACATTAACAGCACTTTACTATTACAGCGGTCCCTCAGCATACGATGGTAATCCGTTCCAAATGGACCATCGTTTGTTGAAACTAGAGATGAGCGAACTTACAGTAAATTCGATTCGTCACGAACGTCTCGGCTCGGCAGTTGATAACTTATCCTGCATAAATGAGTTCAGCTTTCAGGTGCTCCGGTGGGCTGGAAAAGGTGGATACAGTACTAGGAGACTCTTTCCTAGGAATGTATCCACCTTTTCCAGCCCACCGGAGCACCTGAAGGCTGAACTAATTTACGCAGGAAAAGTCATCAACTGCCGAGCCGAGAAGTTCGTGACGAATCGGATTTACTGTAAGTTCGCTCATCTCTAGTTGAAACCATCGTATGTTGAGGGATCCGTGCGATGTAAAGTATAGGACAGTGGTCTACAACCTGCGGACCTCCAGATGTTGCAAAACTACAACACCCAGCATGCCCGGAAAGCCAACGGCTGTCCGGGCATGCAGGGAGTTGTAGTTTTGCAAAATCTGGAGGTCCGCAGGTTGAAGACCACTGGTATTGGAGGTTATACTCACGTGTCCCCGCCGCTCCGAACCGTCACAGCTCATTACCGCTGCCCTGGATGTCGCCTTCCATCGCTGTAGCCGCGTACTCCAGGTATCCCCGACGCTCCGTCAAAGCCTCTGCTTCCGCCGGCATCCTCGCTCTCCGTCGCCGCCATCACGTTGCTCCTATTGGATGACGGGACGGCGTGCGCAGCGACGTGATGACAACGGTGGAGAGTGCCGACGATGCAGGGGATCCCGAAGAGGACGCGCCGGAGCCCCGAGGACAGGTAAGTGATCGTCAGCGGACCACACGGGGCACCGTAAATGGCTATCCGGTGGCAGCTGAAGCAGTCTGCGCTGCCGGATAGCCGTTTAATGCGATGGCCCCGACATACAAAAGCATCGAATGTTGATGCTGCCTCTGAGAGTGATCGTATGCTGAAATGATCGTATGTGGGGGCCATCGTAGGTCGAGGGGTCACTGTATTATTATGGGGATAAAAAATAAAATTAATAATAATATAATAAAAAATAAAATATTGTGAGGAGGAATAGCAAGTGAGGGGGAGAAGCAGCCGTTCATTTTTTTTAAATCAACTGGTGCCAGAAAGTTAAACAGATTTGTAAATACTTCTATTAAAAAATCTTAATCCTTCCGGTACTTATTAGCTGATGAATACTACAGAGGAAATGGTTTTCTTTTTGGAACACAGAGCTCTCTGCTGACATCATGAGCACAGTGCTCTCTGCTGACATCTCTGTCCATTTTAGGAACTGCCCGGAGCAGCATATGTTTGCTATAAGGATTTTCTCCTGCTCTGGACAGTTCTTAAAATGGACAGAGATGTCAGCAGAGAGCACTGTGCTCGTGATGTCAACAGAGAGCTCTGTGTTCCAAAAATAAAATAATTTCCTCTGTAGTATTCAGCAGCTAATAAGTACTGGAAGGATTAAGATTTTTTTTAATAGAAGTAATTTACAAATCTGTTTAACTTTCTGGCACCAGTTGAGAAAAAAAAAGTTTTCCACGGGAGTACCCCTTTAAAGCTCATTGATGTGTGTGGGTGAAGGCTAGTCTGTCTGGTCTGATCCCACAGAAGAGCTGCTGTAAAGCAAACTGCTGGAAAACATCCTACTGGTTATGATAGAAAGGAGTAAGGTAACACAGGACATTGCAACTGCTCTGTATGGGGCTGCTTAGTCACAGAATGGTCAGAATGCCCATGTTGCCCCTGTTCACAAATGATATTGCCTACATGGACACATGGACATCATAATGGGACCATTAAGCAATAGGAGAAATTTTACATCACATGGAGGCGTGTGTGTCACGTTGGGAAGAGATGGCACCAGGATGCACTATGGGAAGAAGACAAGTTGGCGGAGCAGTGTGATGGGCCGGCGGGGCAGTGTGATGGGCCGGTGGGGCAGTGTGATGGGCCGGCGGAGCAGTGTGATGGGCCGGTGGGGCAGTGCGATGGGCCGGCGGGGCAGTGTGATGGGCCGGCGGAGCAGTGTGATGGGCCGGTGGGGCAGTGTGATGGGCCGGTGGGTCAGTGTGATAGGCCGGTCGGGCAGTGTCATTGGCCGGTGGGGCAGTGTGATGGGCCGGTGGGGCAGTGTGATGGGCAATGTTCTGCTGGAGGCCTTGTGTCCTGGTCTCATGTGGACGTTACTGTGACACCTACCTAACCATTGTACAGACCAAGTCCGCCCCCCATCATGGCAGCCAGACCCCCTCATGGCAATGGCCTATATCAGCAGGATAATGCCCCCCGGCCTCACTGCAGACATTGTTCAGGAATGAGGAACATGACAAGGTGGTGAGTTGACCACCAGATTCCCCAGATCTCAATCCGATCGATCATCTGTGGGATGTGCTGGAGAAACAAGTCCCAACCATGGAGGCCGCACCTTACACCTTACAGGATCTGCTGCGGACATCTTGGTGCAGACGCCACATAATACTTTTACAGGTCTGGTGGAGTCCAAACCTCCATGGGTCAACATTGTTTTGGTAGATTCAGAGGGAACTACAGGTGGTTTTAACCTTACAGCTAATAAATGTACATTGGGGGAGATTTATCAAAAGTTGCCCAGTTGCCCATAGCAACCAATCAGATCGCTTCTTTCATTTTGCAGAGGCCTTATCAAAAATGAAAGAAGCGATCTGATTGGTTGCTATGGGCAACTCATCAACTTTTCCTCTGGACAGGTTTTGATAAATCTCCCCCAATCTTTACAAAGTTGACGAAAGCTTAATATATAAGTATAACAAAACTTTTTTTTTACCCTATGGTAACATGCCAGGTGAAACCCAAATGTCCACCCGTAGACGACACGCACTGCTCACTGAGAGTGCCAGGGTCCTGTCACGGTGATCGCGGGGGGCCCCAGCGGTCGGATCCTGTGGATAGGGGATAAGTTATTAGTCGCCGGAGTATTCCTTTAGGGTGCGTTCACACGCTCTTTGTTTTTGCGGGTTTTCCGCAGCGTATTTGAAAGGGGCGGGCTCTTCTCGGCTGTCCATAGCAGATTGTCCGCGGCGGAATTTACGCTGCGGAAAATCCGCCATAGTCCCTACTGACTTCAATGGGGCTTGCGGCGGATTTTAAATTTAAAATCCGCCGCGGACAATCTGCTATGGACAGCCGACAAGAGCCCGCCCCTTTCAAATACGCTGCGGAAAACCCGCAAAAACAAAGAGCGTGTGAACGCACCCTTAAAGGCAGTGGTCTCACACTGTGGCCCTCCAGATGTTGCAAAACTTCAACTCCCAGCATGCCCGGACAGCCACTCCGGGCTGACATCCCCGCTGTTCAGAACATTTCAGATGTCTAGGGCGGAGTACCTCTTTAACCAGTGGTCTCACGCTGTGGTCCTCCAGATGTTGCAAAACTTGGCCCTCCAGATGTTGCAAAACTTCAACTCCCAGCATGCCCGGACAGCCAACGGCTGTCCGGGCATGCTGGGAGTTAAAGTTTTGCAACATCTGGAGGGCCACAGGTTATGACCAATGGTTAAAAAGGTACTCCGCCCTGGACATCTGAAATGTTAGAACAGCGGGGTGCCAGCCCGGAGATCCCCCACGAGCAGACGTCTTATCCCCTATCCTTTGTATAAGGGGATAAGATGTCTAGGGGCGGAGTACCCCTTTAAATTCTCCCTTTCTGTATCTGCTCCCAACCCACACTTTCCCGGTTTGTACAATAAATGGTAATAATTAGGATTATGGTAACATATGCATTGTTGGGTACGTGAGAGATGATACAGGTTCAGTGATTATATGTAAACCGTGGGACAAACACTAGAGATGAAAACACGAGATTCCCATTCTAGTTCAAACAATAACTAAGACGCAGCGTTCGGATGTGTATTTTACATTGGGAAATAAGGAAAAGCAATCAAGCGATAATTGTATCTCAGAGAGTCCCTAGGAAGGAACACGGAGCCATTATCGCCTCAGTAATTATCAGGATCCAAGAAAAGCTTCACTGCGGTTTATTCTGCTATTCATACGGCACAGACAGAGGCGCAGCAGAACAATGCGGCAATGGGATCTATTTTCTACTTAAAGGGGTACTCCGGTGGAAATTTTTAATTTTTTTAAATCAACTGGTGCCAGAAAGTTGAACAGATATTGAAATTACTTCTATAAAAAAAATCTTAATCCTTCCAGTACTTATCAGCTGATGTATGCTCCAGAGGAAGTTCTTTAATTTTTGAATTTCTTTTCTGTCTGACCACAGTGCTCTCTGCTGACACCTCAGTCCTTGTCAGGAACTGTCCAGAGCAGGAGAAAATCCCCATAGCAAAGCTCTCCTGCTCTGGACAGTTCCTGACACGGACAGAGGTGTTTTTTTATTTTTTTATTTTACCCCTTTAAAGGAGAACCATTGAGCACAAAAATGTATGCCCTATCTATAAGTTAGGGGATAAGTATTAGATCTCAGGGGATCTCACTGCTGGGACTGTGGGCTGTGCAAATGAAAAATAAATTTTTTTATTTTCATGGACCACTGTTCCAAAAATCTGTCAGACACCTGTGGGGCGTAAATGCTCACTGTACCCCTTATTACATTACGTGAGGGGGGCAGATTCCATAATGGGGGTCACATGTGGGGGGTCCATTGTTCTGGCACTATGGGGGCTTTGTAAACACACGTGGCCTTCAATTCCAGACACAGTCTCTCTCCAAAAGCCCAATGGTGCTCTTTCTCTTCTGAGCATTGTAGTGCGCCAGCAGAGCATTTACGTCCTTATATGGGGTATTTATATCTTAAAAAATTTTGGGAGGCTTTTTCCTATTACCCCTTGTGAAAACGAAAACTTTGGGATAACAACAGCATGTTAGTGTAAAAAATTTAATTTTTTTACAATAACATGCTGGAGTAGACCCCAACTTTACCTTTTTATAAGGGGTAAAAGGAGAAAAAGCCCCCCAAAATGTGTTAGGCAATTTCTCCTGAGTAAAGAAATACCCCATATGTGGCCCTAAACTGTTGCCTTGAAATACGACGGGGCTCTGAAGTGAGAGAGCGCCATGCGTATTTGAGGCCTAAATAAGGGATTTGCATAGGGACGGACCCGGATGCAAGAATTAGACTTGCCTCCGATACCAAAAATACCCCACGGCAGTGATTCCCAAACAGGGTGCCTCCAGCTGTTGAAAAACTCCCAGCATGCCTGGACAGTCAGCGGCTGTCCGGAAATGCTGGGAGTTGTTTTGCAACAGCTGGAGGCTCTGTTTTGGAAGCAGTTTAGTACGAGACATGTATTTATTTAAAAACATTTTTTTTTTGGGGGGGGGGGGTGGATTAACTGTGTAGGGGTATGTGTATATGCAGTGTTTTACCCTTTATTTTATGCTTTTGTGTAGTGTAGTGTTTTTAGGGTACATTCACACAGTCGGGGGTTTACAGCGAGTTTCTCGCTGGGAGTCTGAGCTGCAGTGGAAAATTTGCTGCATCTCAAACTTGCAGCGAGAAACTCACTATAAACCCCCGCCCATTTGAATGCACCCTGTGGGGGGGGGGGGGGGGGGGGACCACAAGCTGTTGCGAAACTACAACTCCCAGAATGCCCTTTGGCTGTCCGTGCAAGCTGGGGGTTGTAGTTATGCAACAGCTGGAGGAACACTGGTTGCAAAACACTGAGAGTTTGTTACTTAACTCAGTGTTTCCCAACCAGTGTGCCTCCAGTTGTTGCAAAACCACAACTCCTAGCATGCCCAGACAGCCGAAGGACATGTTGTGAGTTGTAGTTAAGCAACAACTGGAGGAGAACAGTTTGGAGACCAGACTGTCCAGGCATGCTGGGAGTTGTAGTTCTGCCACATCTGAAGGGCCAGATGTTACAGAACTACAACTCCCAGCAGGCCTAGACATGCCTGGACTGTTTTGCAACATCTGGAAGGGCTACAGTTTGGACACCACTGCACAGTGGTCTCCAAACTGTAGCCCTCCAGGTATTGCAAAACTACAACTCCCAGCATGCCCAGGCAGCCTTTAGCTGTCTGCGCATGCTGGGAGTTGTAGTTTGACAACTCCTAGAAGGCAGCAGTGAAGATCACTTACCAGTGATCTTCACTGCTGCCTCCACAAGCAACTTGTCTGTCTGCTGCTAATTAGACCTCGCCCGTCTACCTTCCTCCTCTGTCTATGTACAAAAAGATGCTACAGTAATGGCAGCCCCCAGTTTATAAATAAATAACATTAAAACTACATTGTCCTAAAAACAAATACATAAATGAAATGTTTTATCTTGATAGAATAATTTTATTTATTAAAAAATATATAATGGTGACACTTTCCCTTTAACTTCCTTAGAAGGAAAACATCAAGAATGACTCAGACATTTTAATGATGTTATCAATTATCGCTCGCTTCTCATTTCCTATAACCTAAGTTTATGTGATATTTACTCATAGTTCTGCAGAATTATAGGTCACTGTCCATTAGCTGGATGGGAAGGCCAGCCGCCAAATTCCTCCCATACAATCTCACTTAACCCCTTAAGGACCTAGGTAATTTTGGCCTTAAGGACGGGAGCATTTTTTGCACATCTGACCACTGTCACTTTAAGCATTAATAACTCTGGGATACTTTTACGTATGAATTTGATTCCGAGACTGTTTTTTCGTGACATATTCTACTTTATCATAGTGGTAAATTTTCATCGATACTTGCGTCATTTCTTATTGAAAAATTACAAAATTTCATGAAAAATTTGAAAATGTAGCATTTTTCTAACTTTGAAGCTCTCTGCTTGTGAGGAAAATAGATATTCCAAATAAATTATATATTGATTCACATATACAATATGTCTATGTTATGTTTGCATCATAAAGTTACCATGTTTTTACTTTTGGAAGACACCAGAGGGCTTCAAAGTTCAGAAGCAATTTTCCAATTTTTCACATTTCAAAAATCTGCATTTTTCAGTTCAGCTTTGAAGTGGATTTGAAGGGTCTTCATATTAGAAATACCCCATAAATTACCCCATTATAAAAACTGCACCCCTCAAAGTATTCAAAATGATATTCAGAATGTTTGTAAACCCTTTAGGTGTTTCACAGGAATAGCGGCAAAGTGAAGGAGAAAATTCAAAATCTCCATTTTTTACACTCGCATGTTCTTGTAGACCCAGTTTTTGAATTTTTACAAGGGGTAAAAGGAGAAAGAGCCCCCAAAAATGTGTAACCCAATTTCTCTCGAGTAAGAAAATACCTCATATGTGTATGTCAAGTGCTCTGTGGGTGCACTAGAGGGCTCAGAAGAGAAGGAGCGACAATGGGATTTTGGAGAGTGAATTTTGCTGAAACGGTTTTTGGGGGGCATGTTGCCTTTAGGAATCCCCTATGGTTCCATAACAGAAAAAAAAAAAAAAAAAAAAACACATTGCATATCATTTTGGAAACTACACCCCTCAAGAAACGTAACAAGGGGTACAGTGAGCCTTAACACCCCACAGGTGTTTGACGACTTTTTGTTAAAGTCAGATGTGTAAATGAAAAATAAAATAAAAATTCACTAAAATGCTGTTTTTTCCCAAAATTTACAATTTTGACAAGAGGTAATAGGAGAAAATGCCCCCCAAAATTTGTAACCCCATTTCTTCTGAGCACAGTGACCCCCCGACCTACGATGGCCCCGACATATGATCAAATCGACATACGATGCTTTTTTATGTCGGGGCCATCGCACTAAGTGCTATCCGGCAGCGCCAAATGCTTAAGCTGCTGCCGGATAGCAGCTTAATGTTCCCTGTGTGGTATGGTAAGTATTACTTACCCCTCCACGATGCTCCGGGGTGCCCTCCGGGTCCAGCGCTGGTCTTCCGGTGTCTTCTCGGCCCTCTCCGGTGACGTCAATACGCTGCTGCGTACGTCATCCAATAGGAATGGCGTACGCAGCGGCATAATGACGTCGCTACGCAGGCCCAGTAAGGCCTTGCGGAAGACAGTGGAGGACCGGAGTAGACAGCGGAGGACCGGAGAAGACCAGGAGAGCCCAGCGGAGGTCCAGAGATGACCAGGAGAGCCCAGCGGAGGCCCGGGGTCACCATCGGGAGCGGCGGGGACACCATCGCGAGCGGCGGGAACAGGTGAGTACAGCTTCCTATACTTTACATTGCACGAATCCCATCGTATGTTGAGGGACCACTGTATATAAATACCCCATATGTGGATGTTAAGTGCTCTGCTGGCAAACTACAATGCTCAGAAGAGGAGGAGCGCCATTGAGCTTTTGGAGAGAGAATTTGTTTGGAATGGAAGTCGGGGGGCCATGTGCGTTTACATAGCCCCCCATGGTGCCAGAACAGTGGAACCCCCCCACATGTGACCCCATTTTGGAAACTACACCTCTCAAGGAATGTTATAAGGGGTGCAGTGAGCATTTACACCCCACTGGTGTTCGACAGATCTTTGGAACAGTGGGCTGTGCAAATGAAAAATAAAATTTTTCATTTTCATGGACCACTGTTCGAAATATTTGTCAGACACCTGTGGGGTGTAAATGCTCACTGCACCCCTTATTACATTACGTAATGGGTGTAGTTTCCAAAATGGGGTCACATGTGGGGGGGGTCCACCATTCTGGCACTATGGGGGCTTTGTAAACACACGTGGCCTTCAATTCCAGATACATTATCTTTTCAAAACCCCAATGGCGCTCCTTCTCGTCTGAGCATTGTAGTTCGCCCGCAGAGCACTTAACATCCACATATGGGGTATTTATATACTCAGAAGAAATGGGGTTACAAATTTTGGGGGGCTTTTTTTTCCTATTACCCCATGTGAAAATGAAAAATTTGGGATAACAGCAGCAATTTTTAGGGAAAAATAAATTTTCCATATTCAACTAAAATTCTTCAAACACCTGTGGGGTGTTAAGGCTAACTATACCCCTTGTTACGTTCCATGAGGGGTGTAGTTTCCAAAATGGGGTCACATGTGGGCATTTTTTTTTGTGTGTGTTTATGTCAGAACCGCTGTAACGATCAGCCACCCCTGTGCAAATCACCTCAAATGTACATGGCGCTCTCACTCTTGAGCCTTGTTGTGCGCCAGCAGAGCATTTTACGCCAACTTATGGGGTATTTCCGTACTCAGGAGAAATTGCGTTACTAATTTTGGGGGTCTTTTTTTCCTTTTATCTCTTATGAAAATAAAAAGTATTGGGCAACACCAGCATGCTAGTGTAAAAAAAAAATTTTTTTTACAATAACATGCTGGGGTAGACCCCAACTTTACCTTTTCGTAAGGGGTAAATGGAGAAAAAGCCCCCCAAAATTTGTAACGCAATTTGTCCTGAGTACGGAAATACCCCATATGTGGGCATAAACTGTTGCCTTGAAATACAACAGGGCTCCGAAGTGAGAGAGCACCATGCGCATTTGAGCCCTAAATTAGGGATTGCATAGGGTGGGCATAGGGGTGTTCTTCACCAGTGACTCCCAAACAGGGTGCCTCCAGCTGTTGCAAAACTCCCAGCATGCCTGGACAGTCAGTGGCTGTCTGGCAATACTGGGAGTTGTTGTTTTGCAACAGCTGGAGGCTCAGTTTTGGAAACACTGCCGTACCAGATGTTTTTCATTTTTATTGGGGGGGGGGGGGGGGGGGGGGGAATGGTGTAGGGGTATGTGTATATGTAGTGTTTTACTCTGTATGTGTAGTGTAGTGTTTTTAGGGTACATTCACATATAGGGTTCACAGCGAGTTTCACGCTGGGAGTCTGAGCTGCAGCGGAAAATTTGCTGCATCTCAAACTTGCAGCGAGAAAACTCGCAGTAAACCCGACTGTGTGAATGTACCCTGTACATTCACATGGGGGGGGGGGACAAACCTCCAGCTGTTGCAAAACTACAATTCTCAGCATGCAGTGACAGAAGGGCATGCTGGGACTTGTAGTTGTGCAACAGCTGGAGGCACACTACTATAACTTTCAGCATGCCCTTTGGCTGTCCGTGCAAGCTGGAGGTTGTGGTTTTCAACAGCTGGAGGCACACTGGTTGCAAAACACAGAGTTTGTTACATAACTCAGTGTTTCCCAACCCGTGTGCCTCTAGCTGTTGCAAAACTAAAACTCCCAGCATGCATGGTCTGTCAGTGCATGCTGGGAGTTATAGTTTTGCAACAGCTGGAGGCACACGGGTTGGGAAACACTGAGTTAGAAAACAGATGTTTCCCAGACAGTGTGCCTCCAGTTGTTGCAAAACTACAACTCCCAGCATGCCCAGACAGCCGATGGGCATGCTGGGAGTTGTAGTTTTGCAACAACTGGAGGAGAACAGATTGGGGACCACTTTGTAGTGGTCTCCAAACTGTGGCCCTCCAGATGTTGCAAAACTTCAACTCCAAGCATGCCCAGACTGCCCAGGCATGCTGGGAGTTGTAGTTTGGCAACATCTGCAGGGCCAGATGTTACCAAACTATAACTCCCAGCATGCCTGGACTATCTGGGCATACTGAAAGTTGTAGTTTTGCAACATCTGTAAGAGCACAGAGTGGAGACCACTGCACAGTGGTCTCCAAACTGTGGTCCTCCAGATGTTGCAAAACTACAACTCCCAGCATGCCCAGACAGCCAAAGCCTGTCTGGGCATGCTGGGAGTTGTAGTTTTGAAACTCCTAGAAGCAGAAGCGAAGATCAGTGATGATCTTCACTGCTGTCTCTGATGCCGCCGCCTTCTCCACTTGCCTGACGCCTCCACGTGTGCCTGCCGCCGGTCCCCGGTACCCACTGCTGCGCCAGTCTCCCCGCAGGTATGTGCCGCGGTCCCCCGCAGCTCTCGGGGTCCTCTTCACCCGCCCTGCCCGACGTCTAGGGGAGGGCAGAGCGGGGGATCTGAACTTTCACCCCGCGTCAGCTGAGACACTGTGATTGGTCCACAGGGGCCAATCACAGTGATCGCTGACCAGGACCATCCACAGATGGTCCTGGGGGCTAGCAGAAGTTGCTCCCCGCTGGTAACAGCGGGACTTCTGCCAGTTAACCTGTGCGATGCCACACATCGCCGGGTTAACTGAATGATGTCTAAAGACATCGGAATGCGGGAAGGACCTGTGCAATCCGACGTCTATAGACGTGATTCTGCGGCAAGGGGTTAAAGGGGTACTCCGGTGAAAAACTTTTTATTTTTTTTTTTAAATCAACTGGTGCCAGAAAGTTAAACAAATTTGTAAATTACTTCTATTAAAAAATCTTAATCCTTCCAGTACTTATTAGCTGCTGAATACTACAGTGGAAATTATTTTCCGTTTGAAACACAGAGCTCTCTGCTGACATCACGAGCACAGTGCTCTCTGCTGACATATCTGTCCATTTTAGGAACTGTCCAGGGTAATAGGAAATCCTCATAGAAAACATGCTGCTCTGGACAGTTCCTAAAATGGACAGAGATGTCAACAGAGAGCACTGTGCTCGTGATGTCAGCAGAGAGCACTGTGTTCCAAAAAGAAAATAATTTCTGCTGTAGTATCCAGCAGCTAATAAGTTCTTGAAAGGATTAAGATTTTTTATTTTTTTCAAACATCTTTTTATTTGAATTTACAAACTTTCACATCCGTCTGAGTATCACCAGACGTGACATTAAACATATCATAGAACAAAATTTCAATACAAACATGCGAATTACAGGTAGTATCAGAACACCCAATTTATAGGTGCAAAATCTAAAAAAAATAAAGATTCTGAACCCAACAGTGGTCTTCAACCTGCGGACCTCTAGATGTTGCAAAACTACAACTCCCAGCATGTCCGGACAGCCGTTGGCTGTCCGGGCATGCTGGGAGTTGTAGTTTTGCAACATCTGGAGGTCCGCAGGTTGAAGACCACTGGTATAGGAGGTAATACTCCTGTGTCCTCGCCGCTCCGGACCCGTCACCGCTGCCCTGGATGTCGCTCCATCGCTGTCGCCGCGTCCCCGTGGTGTCTCTGACTCTCCGGACGTCTTGTTCCCCGGGATCCTCGCTCTCCGTCGCTGTCATCACGTCGCTACGCACACGCCGCTCCTATTGGATGACGGGATTGCGTGCGCGACGACGTGATGACGACGAAGGAGAGCGCCGGCCATGCAGGGGATCCCGGCACGGAGCAGACACCGAGGAGGCAGGTAAGGTCCTGTAAGCTGTTCGGGACCGCCGCGATTTCACCGCGGCGGTCCCAAACAGCCCGACTGAGCAGCCGGGTTAGTGTCACTTTTCCTGCAGAAGCGTCAGTCTGAAGGGTTAATACAGGGCATCACCGCCATCGGTGATGTCCTGTATTAGCAGCGGGTCCAGGCCGTTGATGGCCGCAGGGACCGCCGCGATAGGCGTGTATTCGCCGTATAAGACGCACCAACTTTTCCCCCCCAGTTTTGGGGAAGAAAAAGTGCGTCTTATACGGCGAAAAATACGGTAATACCTCGCCCACAACATAAAAGAATAGAAAGAACAGTAACAGATGATGACACCCGTAAGATTAGATTAACCCCTTAAATTTTGCACCTACAGACCCAAATTCTACTTTGTAATGACACCAGTCATTTTACCCAAAAATCCGGCAAAACCAAAAATAAAAAAATCATTGTAAGACGAAATTGAAGAAAAAACGCCATTTTGTAAATTTTGGGGACTTCCATTTCTACGCAGAATTTTTTTGGGGAAAAATGACATCTTATCATTATTCTGTAGGCCCATATGATTAAAATGATCCCCTACTTATATAGGTTTGATTTTGTATTACTTCTTAAAATATATACGTTTAAAGTTGTCATCTTCTGACCCCTATAACTTTTTTATTTTTCTGCGCACAGGGCGGTACGTGGTCTGTTTTGATCAGACTTTTTGATCGCTTTTTATTCATTTTTTTATGGTATAAAAAGTGACCAAAAATATGCTATTTTTTACAGTTTAGATGCGGCGATCAACTTTGAACGCCGCGTCTAAAGGGTTAATAGCGTGCGTCACTGCGATCGGTGACGCATGCTATTAGGCCTGGGTTCCGGCTACAGTTAGACGCCAGGACCGACCCGATATATCACGGGAGCGGGACTCAGGATGTACAGGTACGCCCTGTGTCCCCAAGAGGTTAAAAGAATTGGAGAATAAATTTGAGGAGCATGGCTACCCCAAGAGGTTAAAAGAATTGGAGAATACATTTCAGGAGCAGGGCTACCCCAAGAGGGTCCTCAAAGAAGTGCAAAAAAGGAACGATGAGAGACCGATTAACCCATTAAAGGGTTGTTCCAGGATTTTTAATTTGACTGTGCTACAGGTGCTGTAAAGTTAGTGTAGTTCCTAATATAGGCCCAAAGGCAGTCTGTCTGTGCTTCAATGGGTCGAGCGACTGCTGGATGGGAAGGAGATAATTTTGCAGTGAATTGTAGTTTTGCAACAGCTGGAGGCTCCCTGGTTCGAAAACACTGGTCCATTACATGGAAGGGATCACAGGTGTGTTTCAATTGGTTAAACACACAGAGCGGCTGTGTGTCCACATCCCGTGCACCTTGGACAGGTTATCCCCGTAGCCGGTATCATTGAGTGGTGAGATGTATGAACTTTTGTTTCGTTTAAATCTTGTATTGGCACTAATGAATTAAAGGGGCATTCCAGGAATTTTTTTTTATGTGACTATGCTACATGGGCTGTAAAGTTAGTGTAGTCCATAATATAGTGTCTGTACCTGTCTCTGATGGTTTTCTCACAATTCTTCTATGATTTTCACTCCAATATTTATTTTTACCAGCATACAAAATGACTGTTGTCTCAGATTTTTCCCAGGTTGCAATGCGGCCGAGACCTGAGATCACTAGTCAGCTGATGACAGGGAGCCTGTCTGCTTCAATGGGTGGAGGGATCGCTTGGTGGGAGAGAGAGCAATTTGCAACTAATTTGAAAATTTGAAAACCACAGATCTTTTGAATGGATGCAGCTCATTTATGTTTCAATGGGTGTAGTGGCTGATGTGTAGGAGGGAGGAAAATGGAATTATGGGATTTGTAGGCAAAGAAGAAAACTCAAACAGGAAATACCAGTTCAGAAAAAGCTAGCCACAGTGTTATGGTAATCGCACAACATAGTCATTTAGCCCCAAGACAAGCGCAGATCCTTCCTAAGCATGTCCATTACTGTCTGCCAGGTACTTACTAAAATCACCATATGGTGGAGAACCCCTTTAACCATGTGACTGCTCATATTTTTTCCTTTTTCTGCTTCTTTTATTGTTTGTTTTGATATATGAATTTAATAAAGCTGAATTTAATAATATTTTTCTAAATCATTGGGGCACCTTGTTTTTGTAGGTGTAGACATCATGTGAAGTGAGGACACATAGATAGCGTGGCAATGCCATCACTTTATAACGGTTGACATATATATATATCTTTAGGACCCCATCAGATCCTGAGGGGACACAGCTGAGTGGCAGGGCTCTCTGTACAAAGAAAAACAGTAAGGCCCCATTCACACGGGTGGAAAAATTCCGCTCTGAAATTCTGTTGCAGCAGACTCCCAATGTACACGGCGGAGGTTCCATGGTGGAAACATCTGCCATGGAAATTCTGATTACGTACTCCGCAGAAAGAATTGACATGTACATAATTTCTGCGGAATCCGAACGGAAATGAATGTCATGTCACGAACTCACATGCTGGTAAACACCTGTGGCCGAAACCACACCCCCATGTGTTCACCAATGGGCACTCAATGTTGCCCGGTTTCGGCACCATGCGTTCACCGGCATGTGAGAACGCTGCTTAAATGTGCCTTTACTGGGGGGCGTATTCAGGCCTAGTTGTAAGACTATGTAGCCAAAACTTAAAGGGGTACTCCAGTGGAAAGCATTTTTTTTTTAAATCAACTGGTGCCAGAAAGTTATACAGATTTGTAAATTACTTCTATTTGAACATCTTAATCCTTCCAGTACTTATCAGCTGCTGTATGCTCCACAGGATGTTCTTTTTTTTTTTTTCCCCCTTTCTGTTTGACCACAGTGCTCTCTGCTGACACCTCTGTCCATTTTAGGAACTGTGCAGAGCAGGAGAAAATCCTCATTGCAAACCTATGCTGCTCTGGACAGTTCCTGACACGGACAGAGGTGTCAGCAGAGAGCACTGTGGTCAGACAGAAAAGAAATTCAAAAGAAAAGAACTTCCTCTGGAGAATACAGCAGCTGATAAGTACTGGAAGGATTAAGATTTTTTAATAGAAGTAATTTACAAATCTGCTTAACTTTCTGGTACCAGTTGGTTTTAAGAACAATTTTTCCACCGGAGTACCCCTTTAACCTTGCCAGCAGTTGACACTGAAGATAACAATGTCTTTTCTGTCAGCTTTTCTGTTCAGTCTGTTTTACATCATAAAAGTTCATTAGGTTTTTAGTTTTTTATTCAGTTTAGAAAAAAAACATCAAGAGTGACAAATTAAAGGAAACAACATTCACTCAGTCCATTTCCTATAAACTTTAATGTTTGTTTTTGTAATATATACTCATAGCTCTGCAGAATTGTAGGTCACTGTCGGTCAGGTGCATAGAAATGCTGGCGCCCCATTCTCCCCCATACAATCTCACTTAACAATAACTACATAAATAAACAGACAAGATTTAGGCTGGGTTCGCACTACGATTTGACAATACGGTCACCAGATCCGGCAGGGGGGAGTGAAAACTGGGCGCTCCCGTATCCCAGCCGGACCTAGCCCGTATCTCATTCATTTGAATTGGCCGGCCGGAGTCAGATAGTGACTCAGGTCGGCTCATTTTGCCCCGTATCTGTTTTTCTGACCGGACCTAAAACCATGGTATATCGTGGTGTGGTGTCACGGTACCGCATCCTGTCCGGTACCTTTGTATATAAGTCCCCATAGCCAGAGTCCCAAGGACGTCGGGGTTCTCCTTTACTGGCCCGCCCCTAGTCACCTCTCATCTAGGTATTTATTAGCTAATAATTCTTCAGGATTTGTGTATATATAGGATTGTACAAGTGTATATAAATGGTTAATTACCTATGCATAGCGGAACAGGACCTGCGGGTCATGTGACCGGGTGAACTCTATGGTTTTGTGCTTAAGGACCTTTGGAGGCCCTGTGACGTTTATCTCCCATCACTCCTTGTAACGGTGAGTGACAGTTGATTGGACCAGTAAAAGCGGCCCTGCCCCTGCCCATATAAGGGAGCGGCGGCCATTGCTCACTCTCTTTCCTCGTGGGCTGTTGATGGAGAAGGATCTGCGCTGCTGTCATCAGTGAGTTAGGCCCGAGCCTTGCGGCAACGGCTGATCTATTCAGAATCGTGAGTGTATCAATCTCTTAGCACTCTGCAAGGTCACCGGACCTTATCTTTCCCCTAAATCCGGACGGATCTTCGCAAATTACCCTAAATTCAGAGACTTGTATCAGAAGTCAAGGTCCGCAACAACTGTCAGTCATTGAACTGTATAGAGACTGTATTCCTGAGACTGTTACTGCTCATTGGATGTACCGCAAGCATTTAAGTAAAGTTTATCCAAGTTCAAGTTCAACTATCTTGTGGACCTTCAGTCATTTTATGCGTGCACCTATCGTTACTGGGAAGGGCGGTGATAGGCCGGAGAATTACCTCAGCATACTAGCCCTCAGCCTGGCGTCACGAACTATAGGGTTAACATTAACCCCTCATCTACCGAAAACCACTCCCCAACCACCATACATCCCCCAAGGGCTACCACAAAGCCTTTTTGGCGTTGCACGAACAGGATACGGGTGTGTGCCTACTACAGTCGCCACTAGTGAAAGTGTACTCCCCCCAGAAAAAGAACTTTATTCATGTGCTGTAAACCATGTTGCTGTGTACGGGAGCGGTGCTTGTGGTGCACCATACAAGGGGGCCACGAGAAAAGTAAGGGGGGAGGCGAAGATTTATCTACAACTGAAATGTGTAAACTGCGCGATGAGTTCATGCTGTGATCCTCTGGTATGGTCGGCACAGGCGGTGCCGAACTGCTGCCAGAAAAGCGCGCGAAGAAAGCCCGTGCTGCGCCACGCCATGCCCCTGGGCGTGGCCACCAAGTTGCAGTGTCACAGCCGAAAGGGAACTCAGAGATGCAGGAGTCATTGCTGGAGGGACCAGAAGTCGGGGCTGCACCGATAGTGTCCTTCCTGCCGTGCGCCATTTTGGAGAAGCCCACTATAAAAGACGCCACGCACAGCGAACTCTTCAGTCTGCATGGAGAGCCGGAGAGTACAGACATGGTGGAGAGCAGTGTTCCACGTGGTGAAGTTGGCAAAAGGGCGCCGGAAAAGCAGAAAGTTGTGGCAGTCGCAGCCCGACTTTTCCAAGAACTTGCTGACCGTCTGCAGCGGTTGTCATTAGACGAAGAGGGGGCCTGCAATCTTCCCCCACTGCCTGATGATGATGACGATTGGCCAGAAACACCTCCAGCAGAGAGCGCAGGGACACCTGGAGGTGCATCACCGGTGAGATTGTCCCCTCACCACAGAACCTGGGGCTCGTGGGCTGAGATCCCGTCGGAGGAGTCTGCAGTGAGTACCCCCCCAGAAGCGGCCTATTCTTCCTCCTCCAGCCCTGAGGTCATTTCCCGATCAAGCTTGCCAAGTGCACGACCATGCTCACCAAAATTGCTGCAATGGGTGTTCGGAGATGAGCCGGAGCTGATCGAGTACATGCACAGAGTACTTCAGCCATTAACTGGGAAGCCACTCCCACCAATCCCAACTTCAGAAAGGGAAAGGGCCCGTCAAGAAGCCGAGCTGGCCGAATTGATGGAAAAGCTAAAGGCCCGACACAAAGAACTCTATGCCCCCAAGCACGTGCATTTGCCTTATGAAGAAAATGTGCGGTATAAAGAAAATACCAAAGAAATGGAGGCATTGTACATACGCAAATGGGATCACCCCCGAGAAGGGGAGGAGCCATTAGAAAGAAGAAGAGCAACTGTGGCCAAGTTCGACAAGGTCAGAGGTTATGGGACACTCCTTGACTGTCACACTGAGCAGATCATCCTCGTAAACCGTCGAGCAGTGCAAAGGCCATATCTCCATAAGAAGTTCTACACCTTGGAGGTGGGTAAAATTGTGGAGTACACCCCTGTCCAGAGCCTTCGTGGAGAATGGGCTGCAGCGGTCACCAGACCAACAGCCCCAACACAGCTTCCCTTCATATATTTTCCGTCAACTGATTGGGAGTCCGATCCCTTCAGCTTGAGGCCGAAAAGGTCTGCTCCTAAAGCCTCCACCAGCGTACCCAAGGAGGAGGAGCTTCAAGAGTCAAGTTCATCATCTTCTATGTACAGCAAAGAGCAAAGTTCTTCATTTTCTACAGATCATCAAGAGTCAAGTCCTGCTCAAGTTCAGGAAAGTAAGCCCAAATTGCAGGCACCAAAGACCGTACCTAGACCCTCTCGGAGCAATGAGAGTTCGTCTGTTCCAGAGGTACCAACGCACGTACCTAGGCCCTCTCGGAGCAATGAGAGTTTGCCTCCTGCACAGGTACCAACGTATGTACCAAGGCCCTCTTCTGACATGGAGAGTTTGCCTGCTTCCAGTGTACCAACGAAAGAGTCATGGGTTCATCCTAGTTTGGAGATGGTACTCAAGCCCTATTGCCCCACTTTGATCCCGGCTAGTAAGCCTATAACCCCTGCTAATGCTGCTTTTCACCACTCCATCCTCACCAATGTGGTGTGGCAAAGCTATGTCAAGTCTAATCCTGCCCCTGATGTTGGCAGATACAGAGGAACCCAGAGAGGCACTAGAAGACTAAAGAAGAATATTCTTTAAAGAGACTCTAAAGTCATGTCCTATTGTTTCTTGTGTTAACCACTTTTATTTTGCCGCAACCAAGTTCAAGAATTGTGCCTAGCAGGACTGTGCTAAGATTGTTCCAGTTCAAAGTTCAGCAACGTAACCACTAAGCTTGTGCCTGACTATTAAGTCAAGAGACTCCTAGCCTGTAGGAGATTCATTAAGGACGGTACCCGGCTGAGTTGTGGTTAAGGCCGTGTTTACCTTTCCCTTCCATGAACTCTTAGTGTAGGTGGACTGCTGATCCTTACACACCATTTTATATATTTCCCTTTAATTGGACTCCTAGTGTAGGTGGACTGCTGATCCTTACACGTCTATTTTATGTATATATCAGCAGCGTCATAAGAACTCTTATGCTAAATGTTGCACTTATCAGGTGAATGCGCCTGAACCATGTTGGAGTGTTGATAATTGTGTAAGTCTGTATAGTAAATATGTACATGGTTCTTGTACATAGAAAAATAGTCTAATGTCTATGTACATAAAAAGCGAGTCAGAGTCGTACATGGAAAATATCGACTTACTGCACGTGTACACTCAACACTAAGAACATAAATAATTCTTGTACATACAAATGTATATAATGCTAAAGGTGTTTAGTAGTTAGTAGGTAACTCAACCGGTAACACCCCGGCTTCTCCGTGGGTAGTATTATTGCTGTCGCCCATCGCTAGCACCTGTCTTAATAAAAATAATAGGGAAGATTCCCATTCAAATAGTACTTGCACACATAGTACTCTAGATTACTCACTTAAATGTACTACCTCAAGTTTCTCTAGTACATACACCAAAGTAAATATCTCACTCAGGAAAACACTTAGGAATTGTAGCATATTGATACCCAATTCTTGCCACTGTTAGGTACACTTCTTCTTCTCCTTCTTTGCGTGTGTGAGATGCTCTGCCTGGCCAGTAGCTGCTCTTGTGGATATAGGATTAAACACGTAATTCTTAAAATAACCTAGGTAGGTTATGTGAAGTGCTCTAGGGGTAAGTAGCATGTAGCCGATAGACCCTAGCAGCCACCCTTACTGTGACCCAGCTTTCGGCTAGCCAGTATAACCTTTTGTGTACTAACAGGTAACTTAATGTTGGCGAATAAAATGTGTGAGATAATAGAAATGTCTAGTCAGCTTGACACTAAAAGTATATAGAGAGCTATACTAATGCTTAGTTTAGCCTCATAAAAATGTGTAGAGAGCTAATAAAATGTTTTAGGAGCTAGAAACTGCATGTCAGATAGCTGCCTAATTGTCTAGTAAGCCTTAAAATGTATAGTAAGTTTAATAAAAATGTTTTAGAAGCTAGAAACTAAAGGTTAGATAGCTTCCTCTAATGTCTAGATAGCATTCATGTCTAGACAGCACCAATGTCTAGATAGATTTCTACCGTCTAGTTCAGATACTAATAAGGATATCAGAAAATGTAAATGTGTTCAATGTTTACTTAGGGTGTATAGCAAATGTAAATTTATAAATCATCCTGTTCTAGTCCTAGTCCCTCTGCCTTAGGGGACAGGCGTCGAGGTCGACTTATCGTAAGATAGGGGGTTTTTGGTGTCCCGGTACCGCATCCTATCCGGTACCTTTGTATATAAGTCCCCATAGCCAGAGTCCCTAGGACGTCGGGGTTCTCCTTGACTGGCCCGCCCCTAGTCACCTCTCATCTAGGTATTTATTATCTAATAATTCTTCAGGATTTGTATATATATATATATATATATATATATAGGATTGTACAAGTGTATATAAATGGTTAATTACCTATGCATAGAGGAACAGGACCTACGGGTCACGTGACCAGGTGAACTCTATGGTTTTGTGCTTAAGGACCTTTGGAGGCCCTGTGACGTTTATCTCCCATCACTCCTTGTAACGGTCAGTGAGTTGATTGGACCAGTAAAAGCGGCCCTGCCCATATAAGGGAGCGGCGGCCATTGCTCACTCTCTTTCCTCATGGGCTGTTGATGGAGAAGGATCTGCGCTGCTGTCATCAGTGAGTTAGGCTCGAGCCTTGCGGCAACGGCTGATCTATTCAGAATCGTGAGTGTATCAATCCCTAAGCACTCTGCAAGATCACCGGACCTTATCTATCCCCTAAATCCGGACGGATCTTCACAAATTACCCTAAATTCAGAGACTTGTATCAGAAGTCAAGGTCTGCAACAACTGTCAGTCATTGAACTGTATAGAGACTGTATTCCTGAGATTGTTACTGCTCATTGGATGTACCGCAAGCATATAAGGAAAGTTATCCAAGTTCAAGTTCAACTATCTTGTGGACCTTCAGTCATTTTATGTATGCACCTATCGTTACTGGGAAGGGCGGCGATAGGCCAGAGAATTACCTCAGCATACTAGCCCTCAGCCTGGCGTCACGAACTATAGGGTTAACATTAACCCCTCATCTACCGAAACAACTCCCCAACTACCATACACCCCCCAAGGGCTACCACAGTGGTTTTAAGTCTGTTTACAAAACCACATACTGGGATTGGAAAATCAGAATCCCCAGACACTCACTGGCAGGGGATTCAATTTCAGAAACTTAACTGGGGTCTGTGACCAGATGTATATGTGCTGGTGGATGCTTGCCGAGCTGGGGCGTCGCAGCTGTGTGTGGCTGTGGTGGACTGGCAGCGACAGGCAGCAGGGCTCTGCCCATCATGAAGCATGATTCGTGATGAAACAGAGTAAACATCCGGGATGTGGAGGGTTAAATTACCTGCTGCTGGTCCTGGCTGGCGAGTGCATGTCACGCTAGGTAATATTCTGTGATAAAGTTGTCATGTGACCAATAGAGCAGAGCAGCAGCGAGCGACGTCCCTAGCGTAACCAGAGTGCAGCGGAGCATGGCGAAGGATGCTGGTCAGTCAGGAATGTGTGTGTCAGTATTATATTCAGGGGTTCAGTGTGCAGCAGAAATATATTCAGGGATACAGTGTGTGGCAGTATTATTTTCAGAGGGTACAGTGTGTGTCAGTAATATATCCAGAGGGTACAGCGTGTGGCAGTATTATATTCAGAGGGTTCAGTGTGTGTCAGTAATATATCCAGAGGGTACAGTGTGTGTCAGTGTGCGGCAGTATTATATTCAGGGGTACAGTGTGCAGCAGTATTATATTCAGGGGTACAGTGTGTGGCAGTGTTATATTCAGGGGTACAGTGTGTGGCAGTATTATATTCAGAGGATACTGTACAGTGTGTGGTAGTATTATATTCAGGGAGTGCAGTATCTGGCAGGGTTATAATAATTATTGTGTTCATACAGAGGATAAGGATCTGCTGACAAAGTGAGGGACCAATGGTGTCCATGCGTCAGACACTGATGAGAGGAGATGTAGCTGGAAGAAGTCACCGCGGTCTCAATCAGATGAAGAAGAAAAGATAAGGAAAGACAACAAAGAAGATGTCACTCAGGTCACTGATATAATTGTGTATTATGTCTCACTGTCCCATCAGCTGTAATTATGATGAGTGAAACAGAACCTCAAACTGTGGCTCTCCAGCTGTTCCAAAACTACAACTCCCTGAGGCTTTCCAGAAAGGATGGGAGTTGTTTTTTTGCATCGGGCCCTGTGGTTTCTAGCTAGGCCCCTGCTCAAGGGTCAAGTCCTGAGTAAAAAAGTGAGGGAACTCACCCAGAATTTCCACTCAAGGGCTTGTCTCCTGCAGGACTCCTGCTAATGGGAATGGTGTTCCTGCTGTGAAAAAAGGGCAGGAACTCAGTTCCCATGCGCTTCTGCAGGACTTGAGCCCTAAGCAGCCTCCTTCAGAACTGGTGCTTAATGTCTGCAGCAATCTGTCAGGGTCTATTCACATTGCTGAATTTCTGCTTGCAGGGCCCCGGCAGTCCGCGGGAAGGGGGGTGTATCGACCACCAAACGAAGTGGCGGCTGACACGCCCCCTCAATGCTACTCTATGGGAGCGCTGCCTTCGGCAATCTCCGGCTCTGCCATAGCGATGTATTGAGGTGGCGTTTCAGCCGCCGCTTCATGCGGTGGTCGACACACGCTATCTGGCCGGAGAGCTGGAGACCCGTACAGAGAGATTGCGGGAGGGTCCCAGCGGTCAGACCCCGCGATCTGAAGCTTATGCCCTATCCTTAGGATAGGGGATACGTTTTTTAAATACTGGACTGCTCCTTTAATTTATTTAGTGCAATGTATTATTTTAAATGAGTAATAATGATGTTACTAAGTGTACTTTAATTTTTTCTTTTGTATTTTTGAGGGATCGATGACACTGGATCTCACTCCCGAGACCCCCTGCCATTCTAACTTAGAAGGTAGCTCCGCTCTGCTCCCAGCCGGCCGGGGATGTTCACATTCTGAAAGCCCTGCTCTGTAACTTCATAATCCCCTGATGATGCTCTGCTGTGTGTGAAACATCCTCTGTCACCTGCCTGGTGAGACGCTCGTTCCTGTATGTCTCTCTGCACCCATTGAAGCTGTATACAGTGGTCCCTCAAGTTACAATATTAATTGGTTCTGGGACAACCATTTCATGTTGAAACCATTGTATGTTGGGACCATTGTATGTTGAGACCATAACTCTATGGTAACCTGGTAATTGGTTCTAAAGGCACCAAAATGTCATCCAAAAATAGGAAAAAGTGAGAATTAAAGAAAAATAAGTAGATAACTAATATAGATAAAGCAAATCCTTACATATAAAAGTAAGAAAGAGCTGCTGGAGCTGTAAATCACTGTCTATGTCAGTGTTTCCCAAGCACGGAGCCTCCAGCTGTTGCAAAACTTCAACTCCCAGCATGCTCGGACAGCCTTTGGCTGTCCGGGCATGCTGGGAGTTGTAGTTTTGCAACAGCTGGGGGCACCCTGCTTGGGAAACACTGGTCTATGTAGAGGACAGGAGCTTCTTGAGGGTCCTGTACAGTACACAGTGTCCTAAAAAAAAGTAACATGGAGCCGCCCTCACCTGGTGCTCAAAGAAGCAGCTAATCCTGGCCCAAAGAGTTGTACAGTAGTAATTACCTCCCTGTAATGTAGGGGGCGCTACCAGACACCAGTCAGTGCATACACTTCAGTAATACAGGTAAAAAGTACAGAACATGTAATACCTCCCTGTACTGTAGGGGGCGCTACCAGACACCAGTCAGTGCATGCACTTCAGTAATACAGGTAAAGAGTAGTACAGAACATGTAATACCTCCCTGTACTGTAGGGGGAGCTACCAGACACCAGTCAGTGCATGCACTTCAGTAATACAGGTAAAGAGTAGTACAGAACATGTAATACCTCCCTGTACTGTAGGGGGTGCTACCAGACACCAGTCAGTGCATACACTTCAGTAATACAGGTAAAGAGTACAGAACATGTAATACCTCCCTGTACTGTAGGGGGCACTACCAGACACCAGTTAGTGCATACACTTCAGTAATACAGGTAAAGAGTAGTACAGAACATGTAATACCTCCCTGTACTGTAGGGGGTGCTACCAGACACCAGTCAGTGCATACACTTCAGTAATACAGGTAAAGAGTACAGAACATGTAATACCTCCCTGTAGTGTAGGGGGCGCTACCAGACACCAGTCAGTACATACACGTCAGTTATACAGGTAAAGAGTAGTACAGTACATGTAATACCTCCCTGTACTGTAGGGGGCGCTACCAGACACCAGTCAGTGCATGCACTTCAGTAATACAGGTAAAGAGTACAGAACATGTAATACCTCCCTGTACTGTAGGGGGCGCTACCAGACACCAGTCAGTGCATACACTTCAGTAATACAGGAGTTTTACCAGTGAATACCCATTCTGATTGGTCAGGTCATTGACACATTTCACAGATCTGGACTGTCCGTAGCATTGTATGTTGAGTCTGGTTTCAACTTACAATGGCCCAGAAAAGACCATTGTATGTTGAAACTATTGTATGTTGAGGCCATTGTAAGTTGAGGGATCACTGTACTGTATACATGTTGGTCATGGGTGTATTCACACACAGCTGATCTGCAGTTGTAAAATTTGCAGCTGCGAATTTTACAAAGCAGTAAAAAGTACATAAAGACGCCTTATAAAATCTGCCATTACAGATCTGCAATTAAAGGGGTATTCCAGGGATTATATTTTTTTCTGACTCTGCTTCAGGGTCTGTATAGTTAGTGTAGTTGATAGTATGGTGTCTGTACCTGTGTTTGATGGCTGGTCTCACAATTCTTACATGATCTTGGCCCAGATATTCATTTTTAGCAGCATACAAAATGAGTGTCGTCTCAGGTGTTGCCAAGTTGCAGTGCAGCCCGAGACATTACATCACAAGTCAGGTGTACATAGGGAGCATGTCTGTTTTAATTGGAAGAGCAACCGCTGGGTGGGAGGGAGATCATTCTCCACAGGGCTGCAGGGAATCGTCCCAGCTGTGTTTCAATGGGTGAGGTGGCTGATGTGTGGGAGGAAGGAAAGTGACCTAACACAAACAAGGGATGCTGGAACTTGTAGTTGAAGGAAGGGAACGCTAACAGGAAATAGCCATTTCGTAGAAATAAATAGCAGCGTTATAATTGACTCACAAAATAGCCATTTAGCCCCAAGTCAAGCGTGGATCATTCCTAAGCATGTCCATTACTGTCTGCCAGGTACGTACTAAAATCTCCTAATGGTGGATAATCCACATATGGAATAAAAATTACCAAAATGACCCAAAATATGCAATTTTGAACTTGTTTTTACGTATACGCCATTGACTGTGCAGTTTAATTAACATTATAATTTTATTCTTCGGACATTTACGCACCCGACAGTACCACATACTGTATGTTTAGATTTATTTTTGTTTACATTTTTTTTCTTCAAATGGGAAAAGGTGATTTAAACTTATTACTGAAGGGGTTAATTCACATTTATTAACTTTTTTTTTTTTTTACACCATTTTTTAGTCCCTATAGGGGATTATTACATGCAATCATTAGATTGCATACACTGTTCAATGCTATTCCATAGCATAGCATTGATAAGTGTTATCGGTGCTCGATTGCTCCAGGCTGCTAAGGCTGTGTGGACCATAGCAGAAGAGATGGGACAGCAAGGAGGCATGTAAGGGCCCTCCTGCCGTCTTCTAAGCTGATCGGGACACTGCGGTGATCCCGATCAGCCCGACTGAGCTGCCGGGAATGCTTTTTTTTTTTTTTTTCATTTTAGACGTGGCATCAACTTTGAGCGCCGCATCCAAGGAGTTAATGCCAGGCATCACCACTGCGAGTTTGAGCTGCCGCGCAAAATTTGCTGCATCGCAAACTTGCAGCCTGATACTCACTGTAAGCCCCTGCCCATGTGAGTGTACCCTGTACATTCACAGGGGGGGCTCCAGCTGTTGCAAAACTACAACTCCCAGCATGCACAGTCTATCAGTGCATGCTGGTAGTTATAGTTTTGCAACAGCTGGAGGCACACGGGTTGGGAAACACTGAGTTAGGAAACAGACAATGCCTCCTGTTGTTGCAAAACCACAACTCCCAAACATTCTCAGGCATGCTGGAAGTAGTAGTTCGGCAACATCTTTAGAGCCAGATGTTGCCGAACTACAACTCCCAGCATGCTTGGAGTTGTAGTTTGCAACATCTGGAGGACTACAGTTTGCAGACCACTAATACAGTGGTTCCCAATCTGTGCCCTTCCCGATGTTGCAAAACTACAACTCCCAGTATGCAAAAACTGTCCAGGCATGCTGGGAGTTGTAGTTCTGCAACATCTGAAGGGCCAGATGTTACAGAACTACAACTCCCAGCATGCCTAGACAGTAAGGGCATGCTGAGGATGTGTAGTTTTGCAACATCTGGAAGGTCACAGTGGTCCCAAAACTGCGGACCTCCAGATGTTGCAAAACTGCAACTCCCAGCATGCCCAGATGCCAAGAGCTCTATCTGGGCATGCTGGGAGTTGTAGTATACAGGGTCCCAATACAGCAATGCATGTCGCTTTACGGCGACGTGCATTGCTGTAAAGGGCCCGACCACGGCTGAAGAACTTCTCACCTGTCGCCGCCGCCTCCGTCTTCATCGCCGGGATCCGGGTCTTCAGGGACGAGGTAAGTACCGGGGCCGGTCCCCAGCACTCCCCCGTCCCCCGCCGCGTCCTCTGGTCTTCCTCCCGTCCTCTCCGGACTTCCAGGGGCCGGGCAGGACGGGAGGAAGTAACCGCCCCCCTGCGATTAGTCGGTTAACTAACCGACAGATCGCAGGGTATAGGAGGAGGTGGCAGGTTTGCCACCTCGCTCCTATACTTCAGCATGGTCCTCGCTGTCTGTGACAACCGGGATCATGCGAAATTACCGGGCGGTCGGTCCCAGAGACCCGATCAGCCCGGTATCGCCGCAGATTGCAAGGGCGATTTCCCTACATGGCCCCCCTTGGCGTTTGCCCTGGATCCCTGCTGAAGGATTTCAGCAGGCATCCGCTTCCGATCTCCGCCGGGTGAGCGGCGGAGACCAGGAAAAGACATGACGTGTGCATACGTCATGGGTCCTTAAGAGGTTAAAGGAGTACTCTGGTGGAAAGCTTTTCTTTTTTTTTTTTAAATCAACTGGTGCCAGAAAGTTAAACAGATTTGAAAATTACTTCTATTAAAAAATCGTAATCCTTCCAGTACTTATTAGCTGCTGAATACTACAGAGGAAATTATTTTCTTTTTGGAACACAGTGCTCTCTGCTGAATGTGTGCAGTGTTATAGTCCCCTATGGGAGATCATTTAACCCCTTCCCTAATAAAATTTTGAATCACCCCCCTTTTCCCATTAAAAATATAAAAATATATCTTTCATTAAACCGCACGGTTAATGGCGTACGCGCAAAAAAATTACAAAGTCCAAAATAGCGTATTTTTGGTCACTTTTTATATCATGAAAAAATAAATAAAAAGCAATCAAAACGTCCGATCGATGCAAAAATGGTACTTCTAAAAACTTCAGATCATGGCGCAAAAAATGAGCCCTCATACCACCCTGTACGCAGAAAAATTAAAAAGTTATAGGGGTCAGAAAATGACAATTTTAAATGTATACATTTCCGTGCATGTAGTTATGATTTTTTCCAGAAGTGCGACAAAATCAAACCTATATAAGTAGGGAATCATTTTAATTGTATGGACCTATAGAAGAAAGATAATGTGACATTTTTACTGAAATATGCACTGCGTAGAAACGGAAGCCCCCAAAAGTTACAAAATGGCATTTTTTCTTCAATTTTGACGCACAATGATTTTTTTTCCCGTTTCGCCGTAGAATTTTGGGTAAAATGACTGATGTCATTACAAATTAGAATTGGTCACACAAAAAATAAGCCATCGTATGAATTTTTAGGTGCAAAATTGAAAGGGTTATGATTTTTAAAAGGTAAGGAGGAAAAAACGAAAGTGCAAAAAAAGGAAAAACCCTCTGTCCCCAAGGGGTTAAAGATACAACATTCTTATATACATAACATAGGGGATAATATACAATTACAGTAGAACAGATGCAGGGGGGGAGCAGCGGACACTGCAGGGAGGCTGCCTGACAGGGCAGCAAGGGTATGGGGTAACAACTCCTGTACTGGGCCACCACACACGTCATCACAGGGGAGCGGGTGCAGGGCGTACAGGTACGCCCTGCATCCTTAATAGGTTAAAGGGGTACTCCGGTGAAAAACATTTTTTTTTTTTTTTAAATCAACTGCTGCCAAAAAGTTAAACAGATTTGTAAATGACTTCTATTTAAACATCTTAGCCCTTTCAGTACTTATCAGCTGCTGTATGCTCCACAGGAAGTTCTTTTCTTTTTGAATTTCCTTTCTGTCTGACCACAGTGCTCTCTGCTGACACCTCTGTCCATGTCAGGAACTGTCCAGAGCAGGAGAGGTTTGCTATGGGGATTTGCACCTGCTCTGGACAGTTCCTGACATGGACAGAGGTGTCAGCAGAGAGCACTGTGGTCATGCAGAAAATAAATTTAAAAAGAAAAGAACTTCCTGTGGAGCATACAGCAGCTTATAAGTACTGGAAGGATTAAGATTTTTAAATAGAAGTAATTTACAAATCTGTTTAACGTTCCGGCATCAGGTGATTAAAAAAAATATATGTTTTTCACCGGAGTACCTCTTTAAGGATTTTAGAACTTCAAGTCCACAATAGATGGTGTCTGTGAATACACCCTATGAGTACGTTCACACTTGCGTATTTTGCTGCGTATTTTTATCTCAGCAGATATTATACTGTATATTTTTTTTTTCTGCAGCAGATTTTCTAATGCTAAGGGTGCATTCCGCCCACAGCAGGGGCAACTGATTCAGCCGGCACTAGGACCGCTCGGACATGCACCGCCACCGTTGACGGCAACACGGATCCGCACAGATATGCATTGCCGTCAGTGGTGTCCGAATGTGAATTTCAGCCTGTGCTCGGTGCAGCATAAACCCATAGACAACAATAGGACTCTGCTACACCGGGATTTCCAAGCAGAATTTTGGAAATTCCGAAGTGTGAACGCACCCTAAGTCCATGATAAAATCTGCTGAAGAAAATACATTTTTAGAAATGTATCTGATTTGTAATTCTTTCCCTTTGTATGAGGCTGTTTCCTCCCTATTTACCTAATAAGAAAGTTTTATTTAAAGCCGCCCAATGATATCGCACTCCGCCATAATCTTTGCTTTCAATGTCCAACATTCCGGCGTTTCTATTGTCGTCGCTCTGACTGCTGAAGGCGAAAGAATAATAATAATAATTTGGGAATTCCGATGTTCACCAGAGGTCACTTCAGCTCCTTCCAGATGCTTTCGCCTACGTAATTTCTTTATCTGGCACTAGGGGGCGATGACTTTCTTTTAGAATATTTCAGACGCTGTCTTGTAGTTTCCCCAGCAGGATTCCCCTCCTCCAGTCACCTTATATAAAGGTTGGCAGGGATGGTATGTACAGAGCTCATACCAGGCTCGCACAAAGAAAAGACCAGAGCTGGAAACGCTGCAGCAGCGGCGGAATTTATTAACCCTACAGAAATCCTGGAATTTACAGATTTTCCTATTGGATTTGGCGAATTGGACTAGATATTGAATATATATATATATATACTTTTTTTTCTAAAGTGTCTTGGGGACCTTCAATATGGCCAAGAGCAGGACCCCCACCTCCATACTACTGATGCTCTGCTCCCAAATCTTCTTTATGCACAGTAAGGTTTAATTTTTGGGGGGGATTCAGTTTTGCATACAATTGTAAATAGTAAAATATATTCTATCTATGCTAGTGTTTCCAGACCAGGGTGCCTCCAGCTGTTGCAAAACTACAACTCACAGCATGCCCGGACAGCCGTTGGCAACAGCTGGAGGCACCCTGGTTGGGAGACACTGATCTATGCATTTGTTAATTTATTTATTCATTCATTCATTCATCCATTATCCAGCTATGCATCTATTTAGATATCTGTTCATTAAATATATATATATATATATATATATATATATATATATATATATATATCATATCATATCTACTATGTATCAAGCTATCTAGCTATCTCATATCTAGCTATCTCATATCTATCTCTATGTCTATCTATCTATCTCATATCTATCTATCTCATATCTATCTATCTCATATCTATCTATATATCTCATATCTATGTATCTATGTAACTATCTATCTCATATCTATCTCTATGTCTATCTATCTATCTATCTCATATCTATATATCTCATATCTATCTATATATCTATCTTGTATCTAAATATCTATCTCATATGTATCAACTTTGTGTCTATCTATCTATTTCATATCTATCTTCTATCCATCTATCTATCTATCTATCTATCTATCTCATATCTATCTATATATCTCATATCTATGTATCTATGTAACTATCTATCTATTTCATATTTATCTATCTATCTCATATCTATGTATCCATATATCTATTTCATATCTATCTATCTATCTATCTATCTATTTATCTATCTCATATCTATCTATCTATCTTATATCTATCTATGTCATATCTATCTCATATCTATCTATCTATCTCATATCTATCTCATATCTATCTATCTATCTATCTATCTATCTATCTATCTATCTATCTATCTATCCATCCTGAAACTTAATAATAGATCTATCAGTTAATAAATATGAATGCTTTCTATATATCTATCCCTAAATAACACAATGGTTATTAAAATGTTTAAATTAAAGCAAGAAATTATTTCCGCCTTCTGTTGACATTTCCTCCAAAATTGCGCTGTGTACGGGCAGTTACAGTGTTTCATACCAAATCTCAGTATTGTCCATTGGAAATGGATTATTTTCTTTCATTCCATTGTCTATTATCTTCCAGAATATGTAGAGGTCGGCGCTGACATTGTGCCCCTTTCCTCAGCTTCCGCCATGGACATCACCCTTCTGGCGCCGCAGACTCAGATCCAGTCACAGATCGGGGAAGAACTTCACATCACCTGCTTGGCCACGAAATGTGGTAACAATGATCCCATGTTCACCTGGTCCAGCCTCGAGGACAAAACATTGAGCGGCACCGTGGTCACCAGGGAGAAGACGTCAATCCTGACCATGAAGGTCGATGCGGAGACTGAGGGATCGTTCCGGTGTACCGTGTCTTGTGATAACCCGCCGGTAGAGAAGAGTTTAAGGCTCACCGTCTACTGTAAGTGCCTTATAAAAAAAAATTGTCTTAAGACGTTAAGGAGAAGTCTCCAGCTCTGTTTTCTCCATTTCTACCATCCCTACTTGAGAATAATGCAGAATGAGGTTCCTTCAAATGTTCTTCAGAATGTGTCTTGGCTTTATGGAGTAGAACAATAAGGAGGTACAGAGGCAGGGACATGGCCCTACAATGGGTCTTGTTGGGTTCATCGGACCCCGGCGGCACGTTTCCGACCTGAGAAGGTTTTTGACCCCTTTGCGACCCATGATGGACCTTGTCCGTCAGGGTGTATGGAGCGGGCTCCTGACTCGAGCCCGATCCATACCCGGTGGCCCCCAGCTGTCATAAGTAGTCGGGGGGAGGACAATGGGAAACCAAGAAGTACGGAGAGTCTTAGAACAAGGTAGAGGATTAGGAACAAACGAAGCCATGTATAGATCAAGATCTGTTTCCTCCTCTCGCGTCGTCAGTTTAATTGCAGCTTGATGCTGATCAGTTTCAAATAAACCGCCTGTAACGTAACAGCGTGACGTTGCGACAGATGCCTTATTGTGAAACTTCCCCTTTTTTTGTATAGGTTTCACTAACTGTTTTCTTCATAAAAGCAGATCTAAGAGAGGACGCACCTGCGTTATCTTTATACCTGTATTAACTTTATACCTGTATTATCGTTACCTAAGGCGAGATGAGCATCTTGCCTCGGGCGGCAGATTTCAGTGTCCATGAGAGGTGGCGTATACATGGAGACACAGACTGGAAACTGCGTCCACAGTCAGATCCTGGACTATGGTCTATTTGGCTTGGTGTTTTGCCGCCAGGGCGCCTCCAGCTGTTGCAAAACTACAACTCCCAGCATGCCCGGACAGCCGTTGGCTGTCCGAACATGCTGGAAGTTGTAGTTTTGCAACAGCTGGAGACACCCTATGTGTAGATTTTCAAACAAAATACTCCAGCAAAAGGTAGCTTTAGCAAAACTTCTATTTATTCATGTTTCTTTAAAAACGTCTACATTCATAGATACAATAACTGCAGCCTGACGCATTTCAGTGAACGCATGACTTTAATCATGGATATTGACTAGAAACCATAATTGCAGTCCGACGCATTTCAGTGAATGCATGACCTGATTCATGGATATTGTCTACAGTCTAGAAACAATAACTGTAGTCTGACGCATTTCAGTGAATTCATGACCTTAATCATGGATATTGTCTAGAAACCATAATTGCAGTCCGACGCATTTCAGTGAATGCATGACCATAATCATGGATATTGTCTACAGTCTAGAAACAATAACTGCAGGCTGACGCATTTCAGTGAATGCATGACCTTAATCATGGATATTGTCTAGAAACAATAACTGCAGTCTGACGCATTTCAGTGGATGCATTACCTTAATCATGGATATTGTCTAGAAACAATAACTGCAGTCTGACGCATTTCAGTGGATGCATTACCTTAATCATGGATATTGTCTAACGCCTGAAGGTCCACAGTTTGGAGACCACTGCAGTATAACATGCAACCTCATCTATGTTTTGTTATACTTTTCTTTATTGTCTACTTTAGCAATGAAACAATAGTATTTTTTTCTTGTACAGCATTCCCCAGTGATCCTATTCTACAGATCTCCTCTCTCGTGGTGGGACAGAGTTCACAGATCACCTGCCTGTTCCAGAACGTCTACCCTGCTGAGATGCTGATCGCTCAGATCCTGTTGGGCGAGGAGATCGTGGCTACGAACGACCGCGAAGATTACGAGTTTCCTTATTCTGGGATGGAGAACGTCAGCTTGAGCCATAATCTGACCCTAACAGAAGAGATGGACCAGAAAGAGATGAGATGTGAGGCCAGTCTGGAAACTTCAGATCCCGTAAGAAAACTTACAGCGCAGAAGCTCAATCTCATATGTGAGTAATGGAGGCATACTATGTTACCGTCAAGTAACCTGACTCTACTGAGTAAGGCTGTATACTACGGTTTTAGGTCCGGTCACAAAACTGAATACGGGTCAAAAATGAGCCGACCAGAGTCACCGATTGACTCCGGTCGGCTCATTTAAGTGAATGGACTTTAGCGCTGGTCCGGCTGGGGTACGGGAGCACACGGTTTGCCCCTCCCCCAACCAGATCCAGCACCCGTAGTGTAAAACCGAGATGTGAATGCAGCCTTAGGCTGGGTTCACACCACGTTTTTGCAATACAGTTCTTGTATCAGGTTTTTGATAAAAAAATGGATTCCTCAAAACCTGACAAAACTGATGTCCGGTTGCATCCGGTTTTTAAAGGGGTACTCCGGATGAAAACCTTTTTTCTTTTAAATCAACTGGTGGCAGAAAGTTGAACATATTTCTAAATTACTCCTATTAAAAAATCTTAATCCTTCCAGTACTTATTAGCTGCTGAATGCTACAGAGGAAATTCCTTTCTTTTTGGAACACTGATGACATCACGAGCACAGTGCTCTCTGCTGACATCTCTGTCCATTTTAGCAACCATGCATAGCAGATATATGCTAAGGGCAGCATGGTGGCTCAGTGGTTAGCAGTGCTGCCTTGTAGTGCTGGGGACTTTGGTTCAAATCCCACTAAGGACAACAATAAATAAAGCGTTATTATTATTATAATAATGTCAGCAGAGAGAACTGTGATCATGATGTCATCAGAGAGCATTCCAAAAAGAAAAGAATTTCCTCTGCAGTATTCAGCAGCTAATAAGTACAGGAAGGATTAAGATTTTTAAATAGGAGTAATTTACAAATATGTTTAACATTCTGCCACCAGTTGATTTAAAAGAAAAAAGGTTTTCACCGGAGTACCCTTTTAAGAAAGAAAACGTATACGTTTTTAACTTTCATTCCATTATGAATAAAGTTTCACTTGTTTGATTGAAATTCCAAGAAAAAAACTGTGCAAAGTAAAAAACCGTATGGTGAAAACCAGATGGAACTGTACGCACATACTGTTCTGTACGGTTCCCATTGACTCCCATGTTTAAAAAAAGTATACGTTTCAATACGGTTTTTCACCGGGACCAAAAACCGTGGTAGGCTGCGGTTTTGGGTAGGGTGAAAAAATGGAAAAAAACGTACAGGGTGCAAAACGGACACAACCGGATGCATCTTTTGGCATACGGTTTTCAATGGAGAGTCAATGCATACGGTTTTCAAATTGAAAACGTAAACGGGAACTGTACTGCAAAAACGTGGTGTGAACCCAGCCTAATGGAGGCATACTATGTTACCTTCAAGAAACTAGTAATGTGCAGCAGGGGCCATATTCGAATTTGCGATATTTTGCCGAATATTCGACCTATGTTCGCGAAATTCGTGCTTCCGCTATGTTAGTTCTCTTTTTTTTTCCCATGCGAAAATTCGGAATGAAATTCGCATAGTGCCCAAGCGCAATTATATCTCACCTAAAAGAAGGGAGGGATCAGTGTCTAGTCTGGAAGAGACGATATTCGCATAAATATTCGCATAAATATTTGCATAAATTAGCATAAAAAAACAGAATATTCGTCATTACAAATATATCACCATATTCTAAATATTTGCAAAATCGCGAAGTGACGATATTTGCGGTAAAAATTAGCATTTCGAATATTCGCGCTCAACACTACTAGTGATGAGCGGCAGGAGCCATATTCGAATTTGCGATATTTTGCGAATATATGGACGAATATTCTTCCTATGTTCGCTAAATTCGCATATTCACTATGTTTGTTCTCTTTTTTTTTTTTCCATGTGAAAATTCGTAATGAAATTCGCATGGTGCGCATGCGCAATTATATCTCACCTAAAAGAAGGGAGGGATCAGTGTTGATATTTGCATAAATATTTGCATAAATTCGCATAAAAAAATCGAATATTCATCATTACAAATATATCGCTGTATTCTAAACATTCGCAAAATCGACTCTATGGTCTATCCCAAAGGCTGACTCTGTTCTTTATTTTCCAGATCCTCCAGAAGAACCTCACATCGTCGTTCAGCCATCCGAAACCGTGAAAGCCGGTGAGGAAATCCATCTACTGTGTTCATCTAACAGTAAATCCCAAACTGAGGTCCGGTGGGTGAAGCGGAGAGGGGAGGAAGAGGATGAAATACGGACTGAAGACCCCGGGACTCTGATACTTGCAAATGCAGAACCAAACGATGGCGGGGTCTACATCTGTCATTCCGAAAACAGTGCGGGGAAAGCGTCTTCACAGGTGGAGATCAACGTGTATGGTAGGTTACTCCTCTGAAGGTTTCAGTCGTACGGAGACTACGTTATGTATGCGTAACATCAGGATTCACGTATGCGGGGGAAATTTTGTCCTATACTGATCCCTATGGGGGAGATTTATCAAAACCTGTACAAAGGAAAAGTTGCCCAGTTGACCATAGCAACCAATCAGATCGCTACTTTCATTTTGCAGAGGCCTTGTTAAAAATGAAAGCAGCGATCTGATTGGTTGCTATGGGCAACTGGGCAACTTTTCCTCTGGACAGGTTTGGATGAATCTCCCCCTATTACTTCTTTATTTCTCCTTATACCAGCCTGTATGAGGGCTCATTTTTTGCGCCCCGATCTGTAGTTTTTAATAGTACCATTTTTGTTTTTATGGGACTTTGTGATCGCTTTTAGTTACTAACTACAACTCCCAACATGCCCTGATGCAGCTTGTGGCTCAGCAGCTGCCCCAAACAAAAACTACAACTCCCAGCATGTTGGACTATATACAGTGACCCCCCCCCCGACCTACGATCATTTCAACATACGATGCTTTTGTATGTTGGTGCCATCGCATAAACGGCTATCCGGCAGCGCAGACTGCTTCAGCTGCCACCGGATAGCCGTTTACGGTGCCCCGTGTGCTCCGCTGACGATCACTTACCTGTCCTCGGGGCTCCGGCGCGTCCTCTTCGGGATCCCCTGCATCGTCGGTGCTCTTCATCGTCGTCATCACGTCACTGCGCGCGCCATCCCGTCATCCAATAGGAGCGGCGTGCGTAACGATGTGATGGAGGCGACGGAGAGCGAGGATGCCGGGTAAGCAGAGACCTTGCCGGAGCGTCGGGGACACCCCGGGGACGCGGCGACAGCGATGGACGGCGACATCCAGGGCAGCGGTGACGAGTGGTGACGGTCCGGAGCGGCGGGGACACATGAGTATAACCTCCAATACCAGTGGTCTTCAACCTGCGGACCTCCACATGTTGCAAAACTACAACTCCCAGCAAGCCTGGACAGCCGTTGGCTGTCCGGGCATGCTGGGAGTTGTAGTTTTGCAACAGCTGGAGGTGCTCTGGTTGGGAAACACTGGTATAGTACTGTATATGGTGCAAGATTTTGGGAGTTGGAGGATTGGTTGGATAAATACCGGCCATATAATGTAAAAATACCGGCAGGGAGGCCAAAATACTGGCTGTGCCGGTAAAGTACCGGTCAGGTGACAACCCTACTTCCGGTCCAGTTCACTGTGGAGTGTAAGGTGCAAAGCAAATTATTGACAGTGGATAGATTGCTGGGTGTGGGCACTTTACCAATCACCAGTTGATGGCCTTTCTAAAGATAGGTCATCAATAGAGATGAGCGAACTTACAGTAAATTCGATTCGTCACAAACTTCTCGGCTCGGCAGTTGATGACTTATCTTGCATAAATGAGTTCAGCTTTCAGGTGCTCCCATGGGCTGGAAAAGGTGGATACAGTCCTAAGAGACTCTTTCCTAGGAATGTATCCACCTTTTTCCAGCCCACGAGAGCAACTGAAGGCTGAACTAATTTATGCAGGATAAGTCATCAACTGCCGAGCCGAGAAGTTTGTGACGAATCGAATTTACTGTAAGTTCGCTCATCTCTAGTCATCAATCATATAGTCCAGGAAAACCCATTTAAGTCCTACTCTTGTTCGACCAACAGCTCTATCTCCTGACCAACCCGGGAGACTAGACGGTGCTGGTCCAACTTACACGTTGTACATGAAGTCCGACCATATTCACCTGTCATAGAATAAAAGGACTCTCCATCTTTTTTTAGGTGTACTAGAAAACCCCACACTGACAATCCAACCGGGGACAAGAGTGGAGGCCGGACAAGCTGTAATGATAGAATGCACTGCAGGGGGCGATACTAATGTTACCCTGCAGATGATGTCAGAAGATGGAGACGTTCTCTATGTATATTCAGAAGGGAAAACCACCATAGACGAAGCTGATCCAAAAGATGCTGCCGAATATAAATGTACAGCTAAAAATCTGTACGGAGTCACCGAAACCTCACAATATCTTACAGTGGAATGTAAGTGTTCTATCTGCAATATCCAGTTATTAGATAGATAGATAGATAGATAGATAGATATGAGATAGATATGAGAGATAGATAGATAGATATGAGATAGATAGATAGATAGATAGATAGATATGAGATACATATGAGATAGATATGAGATACATATGAGATACATATGATAGATAGATAGATAGATATGAGATAGATAGATATGAGATAGATATGAGATAGATAGATATGAGATAGATATGAGATAGATATGAGATAGATAGATAATTTTAATACTTTCTCTTAATCCTTCTCTTTTGTGAAACAATGTATTTTTCCCTACAGATTCCCCCAGGCAAACTGTTCTTTCTTCTTCTCCTTCTGAAGTGAATGAAGGCGACACAGTGAATCTGACTTGCACTTCTATGGGCGTTCCTGCTCCCAGCATCTCGATCTATAAACTTTTAACATCAGGGGAGAATGTTCTTCTTTCGGAGGGTCCAGAAGTTACGTTATCTAATGTGACCAGTGGAATTTACCAGTGCCGAGCTGAGAACAGACTGGGGACTGACAAAGACAAGATGGAACTGATGGTGCGAGGTGAGGAGCGGACATCAACAAGGTGTTTTATAAGGGAAGCTGTCACGTCTCAGGATTATATTATGGAGCTGGAGGAGCGGAGCAGATCAATATATAGTTTGTATTTTATTTATTTAGATCTCTGCTTATTCAGGAGCTTAGAAGGTTCTAATCAGTGATTTATCTTTAATTACTCCACCCACTGGACTCCTGAATTCAGAAAATTAAATAAAATACATATTCTACTAAATATTTGTACCCCAAACTATATATTAATATGCTCAAGATGAGTGGTCTCCACACTGTGGACCTTTAGATGTTGCTTGTTCAGGGATTAGGAGTCCAGTGGGCGGTCCTAATCAGTGATCAATCTTAAATTACTCCACCCACTGGACTCCTAAGTTTACAAACTTTAATAAAATACAGGTTCTACTAAATATTTTTACCAAAAACTATATATCACTCTGCTCAAGATGAGTGGTCTCCACATTGTGGACCTCCAGATGTTGCAAAACTAGATGTTGCTTATTCAGAGCTTAGGAGTCCAATGGGCAGTCCAAATCAGTGATCTCTCTTTAGTTACTCCGCCCACTGGACTCAGAAAATTCTATAAAATACAGGTTCTTCTAAATGTTTTTACTAAATGCTACTGTATATATCAATCTGCTCAAGATAAGTGGTTTCCAAACTTTGGTCCTCCAGATGCTGCAAAACTAGATATTGCTTATTCAGGGGTTAGGAGTCCAGTGGGCGGTCCTAATCAGTGATAAATCTTAAATGACTCCGCCCACTGGACTCTTAAGTTTACAAACTTTAATAAAATACAGGTTCTATATTTTTACCAAAAACTATGTATCACTCTGCTCAACACTGTGAACCTCCAGATGTGGCAAAACTAGATGTTGCTTATTCAGGGTTTAGGAGTCCAGTGGGTGGTCCTAATCAATGATCTATCTTGAGTTACTCCGCCCACTGGACTCCTACATTCAGAAAATTCTATAAAATACAGGTTCTTCTAAATATTTTTTTTTTTTTTATACTAAAAACTATATATCAATCTGCTCAAGATGAGTGGTCTCCAAACTGTGGACCTCCAGATGCTGCAAAACTAGATGTTGCTTATTCAGGGATTAGAAGTCCAGTGGGTGGTCCTAATCAGGGATTTATCTTGAGTTACTCCGCCCACTAGACTCCTACATTCAGAAAATTCTATAAAATACAGGTTCTTCTAAATATTTTTACTAAAAGCTACTGTATATATCAATCTGCTCAAGATGAGTGGTCTCCAAACTGCAGACCTCCATTCGGGGTTTAGGAGTCCAGTGGGTGGTCCTAATCAGGGATTTATCTTGAGTAACTCCGCCCACTAGACTCCTACATTCAGAAAATTCTATAAAATACAGGTTCTTCTAAATATTTTTACTAAAAGCTACTGAATATATCAATCTGCTCAAGATGAGTGGTCTCCAAACTGCAGACCTCCATTCGGGGTTTAGGAGTCCAGTAGGTGGTCCTAATCAGTAATTTATCTTGAGTTACTCCGCCCACTGGACTCCTACGTTCGGAAAATTCTATAAAATACAGGTTCTTCTAAATATTTTTACTAAAAGCTACTGTATATATCAATCTGCTCAAGATGAGTGGTCTCCAAACTGCAGACCTCCATTCGGGGTTTAGGAGTCCAGTGGGTGGTCCTAATCAGGGATTTATCTTGAGTAACTCCGCCCACTAGACTCCTACATTCAGAAAATTCTATAAAATACAGGTTCTTCTAAATATTTTTACTAAAAGCTACTGAATATATCAATCTGCTCAAGATGAGTGGTCTCCAAACTGCAGACCTCCATTCGGGGTTTAGGAGTCCAGTGGGTGGTCCTAATCAGGGATTTATCTTGAGTAACTCCGCCCACTAGACTCCTACATTCAGAAAATTCTATAAAATACAGGTTCTTCTAAATATTTTTACTAAAAGCTACTGTATATATCAATCTGCTCAAGATGAGTGGTCTCCAAACTGCAGACCTCCATTCGGGGTTTAGGAGTCCAGTAGGTGGTCCTAATCAGTAATTTATCTTGAGTTACTCCGCCCACTGGACTCCTACGTTCGGAAAATTCTATAAAATACAGGTTCTTCTAAATATTTTTACTTCAAACTATACATCAATCTGCTCAAGATGAGTGGTCTCCAAACTGTGGACCTTCAGATGTTGCAAAATTACAACTCCCAGCATGCCCGGACAGCCAACGGCTGTCCGGGCATGCTGGGAGTTGTAGTTTTGCAACATCTGGAGGACCACAGTTTGGAAACGACTTATCTAAACAAACCTTTTATAGGCTTTTAACATCTAATTTCTTATTTTTTTAACAGTTCCTCCAAAAAACACGGTTATAACTATCACGCCAACCCATACGGTGAAAGAAGGCGAAAATGTACATATCCGATGCACATCTGAAGCTTTCCCTGCCCCCAAATTGGCGCTGAGGATGAAAACAGAACTTGGGATCACGGAGCTGGAAGCTGAGAACGGGCACTACGACATTATTTATGCTACGGTAGACCATAGCGGGACCTACATATGTGAATCGTCAAACGTGATCGGACGGCAAATATCGCAGGCCGCGCTAACGGTACAAGGTGAGATCTCTATAAGTATAGAACATCTCCTGTAGAGATGAGCGAACTTACAGTAAATTCGATTCGTCACGAACTTCTCGGCTCGGCAGTTGATGACTTATCCTGCGTAAATGAGTTCAGCTTTCCGGTGCTCCGGTGAGCTGGAAAAAGTAGATACAGTCCTAGGAGACTCTTTCCTAGGACTGTATCCATCTTTTCCAGCCCACCGGAGCACCTGAAGGCTGAACTAATTTACGCAGGATAAGTCATCAACTGCCGAGCCGAGAAGTTCGTGACGAATCGAAATTACTGTAAGTTCGCTCATCTCTAATCTCCTGTAAGATATCGTACAGTTATGATACAGTGTCATTTGCTTCTATTACCTCCGTGCGCCGCTTTGTCCCGTTTTCATACACAGGACCCGCACCTAGAAGTTATGTAGTGCGATTCGTTTTATTTTACTGTTGTCGCTGACCTAAAAACGAAATGTTCCGAACGCTGTACTCCACGTACCCCTTTAAAGGGTAAATTACTCCTATTAAAAAATCTTAATCCTTCCTGTACTTATTTGCTGCTGAATACTACAGTGGAAATTCTTTTCCGTTTGGAACACAGTGCTCTCTGCTGACATCATGAGCACAGTGCTCTCTGCTGACATCTCTGTCCATTTTAGGAACTGTCCAGAACAGCATATGTTTGCTATGGTGATTTCCTTTTACTTTGAACAGTTCCTAAAATGGACAGAGATGTCAGCAGAGAGCACTGTGCTCATGATATCAGCAGAGAGCTCTGTGTTCCAAACGGAAAATAATTTCCACTGTAGTATTCAGCAGCTAATAAGTAGAGGAAGGATTAAGATTTTTTAATAGTAATAATTTACAAATCTGTTTAACTTTCTGGCACCAGTTGATTTAAAAAAAAAAGGTTTTCACTGGAGTACCCCTTTAAGGAATTCCTCTTTATTCACCATTTCTTAACAGTCCCACCCCGAAATACTCACGTATCTATAACGCCATCGTCCGTGGTAAGAGAAGGTGACAGCGTACAGATTCGGTGTACTTCTGAAGCCTCTCCTGCTCCTAGACTGGTCCTGAAGATGATAATGGGACACGGTGTGGTCGATCTGGTGTCTGAAAGTGGAGACTACAACATTTCCAATGCTGGAGTAGAACATACGGGAACATATATCTGTGAATCCACCAATGCGGCTGGCAGTGAGATGGCGGAGGGCACTCTAAATGTAGAAGGTGAGAAGCGGTAATGTACTCAAATGTCCTGAATATACAGATGTGTCTTTCCTTACACGTCCTCTTGACTCGACTATCCTGAGATGAGTGGCGGTAGATGACTGCAATACTCTGTCGGGAGAGGTTTACGCTGTATGTGACCACCCAGTGGATATGAAGTGAACTGCAGCCTGTCATGATAATGTATTGAGTTTATGTTGTGAGAAATTACATAACAAAATAAGGTGGACACATTTATGTGCTTCGCTTTCTTGATGGGGCCTTTGTACTGTTAAAGGAGTACTCCGGGATATAAAAACATATCCACTATCCTAAGGATAGGGAATAAGTGTCAGATCATGGGGGGGGGGTCCAACTGTTGGGACCCCCCGCGATCTCCTGAACGCGGCCCCGACTCTCCTTCTAAATGGAGTATGTCGACCACGGCACAAAGCGATGGCCAACACGCGCTCTCCATGCAGCTCTATGGGAAAGCCAGAGATTCCCGAGTGCAGCATTCCGGCTCCCTGTACAAGAGATGGAGGGGGGGAGGGTCCCAGCTGTCGTACTCCACGCGATCTGACAGGGGATACGTTTTTATATCCCGGAGATCTTCTTTAAAGGGGTACTCTGGTGGAAAACTTTTTTTTTAAATCAACTGGTGCCAGAAAGTTAAACAGATTTGTAATTTACTTCTATTATAAAATCTTAATCCTTCCAGTACTTATTAGCTGCTGAATACTACAGAGGAAATTCTTTTCTTTTTGGAACACAGTGCTCTCTGCTGGCATCATGAGCACAGTGCTCTCTGCTGACATCTCTGTCCATTTTGGGAACTGTCCAGAGCAGCATATGTTTGCTATGGGGATTTTCTCCTACTCTGGACAGTTCCTAAAAGGGACAGAAATGTCAGCAGAGAGCAATGTGGTCATGATGTCAGCAGAGAGCACTGTGTTCCAAAAAGAAAATAACTTCCTCTGTAGTATTCAGCAGCTAATAAGTCCTGGAAGGATTAAGAATTTTTAGTAGAAGTAATTTACAAATCTGTTTAACTTTCTGGCAACAGTTGATAAAAAAAAAAGAAAGAAAAGTTTTCCACCGGAGTACCCTTTTAAAGGGGTTGTCCTACCCTATCCACAGCATAGGAGATAAGTGTATGGTTGCAGGGGGGCAGACTACTGGGACCCCATGCAATCTCAAGAAAGAGGTTACAGAGCCACCTATCACAAAACTGTGGTCACATGTGCACACTGCCCCTTCAACCACTGTCTTTGGGCATGTTTAATATAGCCGAGAATAATGCTTGCCTATCCAGCAGTAAACACACCAGACCAGGACTTGACAGGAGACTTAGTTCTTGGGCCGTCAACATTGTGAGAGACTTGACCACTAGATAATTGTTTAAGGTTGGAAATAATTGCCAGATCCTTCTTCCTTAGGGGCCATTAGTGAAAGAGTCCAACATGCTAATCAGTGCAATGGGGCATGTACCTGAGTGGCCTGATCGTGACCAATCTGTCCAGACAGATTCAGAAAGTTCAGATTCATGCCCCATTCAGAACTGAGGAGATGGAAACTGGGGTCTGTGGCCTTTTTAGCATATTGGGGGCCAACAGTAATGCCACCAACTAGGATTTATTGGGGGGTTGGCACGAAGGAAAAAGAAGCATAAATCAGTGGCGTGGCAGCGTGGGTCCTGAGAGTTTAAGACGTGACAGGTCTCTTTGTGAAATCAAATACATTTGGCCATAACAGAAAAAATGTTCTGTGTTTCGTTCTCAGTTGCTCCCAAAAATACCTACATAGAGATCATTCCGTCTCCATTCGTAATAGAAGGTGACTCTGTACAGATAAGGTGCAGCTCAGAAGGCTCCCCAGACCCTAAACTTGTCCTGAAGATGAGATCAGAAGACGAACCCATCACCCTGGAATCAAGTGACGGATCTTACAATATCACTCATGTAGGAATAGAGAACGCAGGAACCTACATCTGTGAATCTGCCAATGTGGTGGGACAAGAACTGGCCTTGGGAACACTGACCGTACAAGGTGAGTGCTCCTCATCTTCTTACCTATTCTAACCCATTGTTAGTGACAGAGGGTACAATGTGCAGAATAGCTGAATGTTATAAGGCAAAGCAAAATAGCTGTTGTACCTGTCCAGTCTTCATTCTAAATAACCTCATACATTCTCTTCCAGTTCCACCACGAAACACCACAGTGGTTGTGACTCCATCACAGAACATCAAAGAAGGTGATACAGTCACTATCACTTGTGAGACCCACAGCATCCCATCTCCAACCATCATTCTCCAGAAAGTGTGTGCCAAGAATAACACGCTGCTACAGAGCACCAATGGCACCTTTACACTGCACAATGTCACCACCAATGACACTGGAACATACACCCTCAAAATTATTAGCAGTGCTGGAAATGAAACAGAGGTCATCAATATCGTTGTGGCAGGTGAGATGCACTTAGGTTATCCTTAAAGCTTACATGGTATTCGGGTGGGCCAATAATATGACTTTTATCTTTACTTTTTCATTACATTTAAAGGGGTACTCCGCCCCTAGACATCTTATCCCCTAGCCAAAGGATAGGGGATAAGATGTCTGATCGCGTGGGACTTGCCGCTGGGGACCCCCGGGATCTCAGCTGCTTCACCCCAGACATCCGATGCACGGAGTGAACTTCGCTTAATGCCGGATGACTGGCCATACGGGGTGGAGGCTCGTGACATCACGACCACGCCCCTCTCATGGCATCATGGCCACGCCCCCTCAATGCAAGTCTATGGGAGGGGGCCTGACGTCTGTCATGCCCCCTTCCATAGACTTGCATTGAGGGCCCGTGGCCGTGACGTCACGAGCCTCTGGTGCTGCACCCGACGCTCTAAACGAATTGCAGGGATATCGCAGGGACCCCTGCGATCAGACATTATATCCTCTATCCCAGTGTTTCATAACCAGGGTGCCTCCAGCTGTTGCAAAACTACAACTCCCAGCATTTCCCAGCCGTTGGTTGTCTGGGCATGCTGGGAGTTGTAGTTTTGCAACAGCTTACATCATATTCGGGTAGTCCAATAATATGACTTTTCTCTTTACTTTTTCTTTACATTTAAAGGGTTACGCCGCCCCCAGACATCTTATCCCCTAGCCAAAGGATAGGGGATAAGATGTCTGATCGCGTTGGACCCGCCACTGGGGAACCCCGCGATCTCGCTTGCTGCACCCCAGACATCCGGTGCACGGAGCGAACTTCGCTCCATGCCGGATGACTGCCGATGCGGGGCAGAGGCTCGTGACATCACGGTCACGCCCTGCTTGTGGCATCACAGCCACACCCCCTCAAGGCAAGTCTATGGGAGGGGGCGTGACATCTGTCATGCCCCCTTCCATAGACTTGCATTGAGGGGGCGTGGCCGTGACGTCACGAGCTTCCGGTGCTGCACCCGACGCTCTAAACGAATAGCAGGGATATTGCAGGGACCCCCGCGATCAGACATCTTATCCTCTATCCCAGTGTTTCCCAACCAGGGTGCCTCCAGCTGTTGCAAAACTACAACTCCCAGCATGCCCGGACAGCCGTTGGCTGTCCGGGCATGCTGGTAGTTGTAGTTTTGCAACAGCTGGAGGCACCCTGGTTGGGAAACACTGCTCTATCCTTTGGATAGGGGATAAGATGTCTAGCGGCAGAGTACCCCTTTAACAACAAAACCCACACACAGGAAACCATAAACCGCCCTCTAGGAACACAAGGTTAGAGAAACTGCTCAGAGAACATCTGGGGGACTTCTCTGCACTTGACTTCAGACCAGCACCTGGTAAATTGCACTAAAGACTTTTAGAAAGTTTTACATATTTTCGAGTTATTCAAAGACACAGCTGCTAAAAAAGGTTTCGACTCCCACTGAACACTAAGGCTAGGATTTCACTTTTTTTTTTTTTTTTTGCTAAGTTTTTTTCACTGAAAAAAAAAAAACAGCACAATTTCTTGCGTCTGATGTTTTTTTATGCCGTTTTTGCATTTGAGTGGAAATTGTATTTTTGGCCCGTTTAACGTTTTTTTCAAAATTTGTTGTGTACCAAAAATAAATAAAAAAATAAATAAAAAAGGATGCTGTATGGATGGGAAAAAATAAGAAAAATTTGACGAAATTTAGATTTTTTTTTTATAACAAAATTTTTATTACTTTTTAATAAAGTGTGTGTGTGTGTGTTTCACTTTTTTTTTCTCCTCAATTTTTTTAATTTTTAGGTAGTACTACTATTCCCTGCATGGAACAGACTGTTCCATGATGGGAGTAGTAGTTCCTGTATTAATACAGATCGCCCCGGGTGTCACTTGTGACACCCGATGTCATCGTCCATAATATAGCAGAGATGCGGAGCGGATCTATACAGCCCTCACATCTCTGCTCTGTACTCCGGCCAGTGATATGAATAGAACATCACTCATTCATATTTTCCGCCCAGAGTGGGGCAAAATATTGTGTGACCGATCTGCAACATAAATTGACACATTCCTCACTTCAATTTGCATGCAGAGAATTTCCAAAGTGTGTGGATGAGATTTGTTAGATTTGATAAAATCTTATCCACTTTACTGCAGATTTTCCATTCACAAATCCAGATGGAAAACGTATGAATTTATGTTCCACATCCATCCATTTGGTTATTGAGATACCTACATGGCGCTCCGCAATGGTTGACATCTACTGACTCAATGACCCTTATTTACTAAAAGTGGAGTGTAGATTTCTTTGTGGGTTTTAATACCCTACAATTTCCCACTTTCCCTACAATTACTTTACACATGTTCTGATCTGTCGGGGTTTCCTCAGCTCAAATCCACCACATTTTATGTGGAAACCTTAGTAAATATGTTGGGTTTTTGTGAAAATGTCGGGAACATGCCCCCTTTTGGAGAACCCGCCCCCTTTTCCCAGTGGCCACGCCCCTTTTTCGGGGTTTTTTTTGTGTGTTTTTTTTTTAGCAAAATGGAGAGTTAGTCAGGTTTTTTACAATTCTGGCACAAATTCTGGCACAAATTCTGGCACAATGCGACAGAATCTGGCACACAACCCGACAAAACATGTTGGGTTTGCAATAGTAAATGAGGGCCAATGTACACAATGTCAACACAATGGGGGGAGATTTATCAAAAACTTTGCAAATGAAAATCTGCCAAGTTGCCCATGGCAACCAATCAGATCGCTTCTTTCATTTTCCAGAGGCTTTGTTGAAAATGAAAGAAGCAATTTGATTGGTTGCTATGGGCAACTGGGCAACTTTTCCTCTGGACGGGTTTTGATAAATCTCCCCCCAATGAACATATGGTGGCGACCACACACTTGGACATGAATCTTTTTCTTTTTTTTCCATATACATGTACAACACCACCTGTGATATCTGAAGCAGTCTGACAGCTGGTCTACATTGGGTCCTCTGCCACCTTAAAGGGGTACTCTACTGTCCCAGCATCCTGGAAAATTAAGTTTCGAATGCTGGGTGCGGGGGTTGTGACATCACGCCATGCCCCTCAATGCAAGTCTATGGGAGGGGGCGTGGCGGCCGCCACGCCCCCTCCCATAGACTTGCATTGAGGGGACGTGGGGAGCATGGCCATGATATCACGACCCCCACAGCCCTCACCCAGCATTGGAAACCAAATGTTCCAGATGCTGGGGCAGTGGAGTACCCCCTTTAAAGTACCCACGACTTGTCACATGATCAAAAATCTGATTGAAAGTGCAATCGGACGAAAACTGAGGCTTGTTTTAAACAATTGTTTACCACTAGAAATACGACTGTAAATGATTTTTAGGTAAAAAAAAAAATCGTATTAGGGGCAGGGTCAAACGTGCCGTATTTTGCTGCGTATTCGCTGCTGCGTATTTTCCTACCCATTGACTTAAAATATGCCGCTGCAAATACGGCCCGTGTGACCCTACGCTAAAGTGGTATTCCAGGATTTTTTTAAACTTTTGGGCTACGTGCCCCTGATGTGAAGTTATGTATGGTATAAATTAACGTGGATTACCTGTTTGAGGTGGATTGTGCTGATTTTCGTATTTTCATTAGGGATCACTGTCATCTCGAGCCTTTCCTGGCCGGCTGTGTGGCTCAAGTCAGGTGATCACAGGGGGCTTGGCTGCTTCTTGTCTTCCTTGAAAAGACAGTCCCGTGATAATATGTGCGGCCCATCTGTATGTACCGCCACGTCCTCTACTGTCACATGATCCAAGCAGAGTCTGCAGATAGCGAGGACGCTCTAAAGGCTGGCACGGCGGGATGTACAGAAGAGCCACACACTGTCATCAGGGGGCAACCCGGCCACCTTGTCAGGGAAGACGAGAAGCAGCCAAGACCCCCCCCTCCCCCGATCAGCTGACTTGTGCCACATTGTCTTGAGCCGCACAGCAAGCCAGACAGATAATACAAGTTACTGGACACCATACATAACTTGACATCAGGGGCACATAGCTTAAAAGTTCATAAATCATTGCATACCTCTCTAACTGGTCGGAAGTCAAAATCGTGATGTGAATCCAGCCTTAAAGGGGTACTCCGGTGGAAAATTATTATTATTATTTTTTTTTTAATAAACTGGTGCCAGAAAGTTAAACAGATTTGTAAATGACTTCTATTAAAAATTCTTAATCCTTCCAGTACTTCTTAGCGGCTGTATACTACAGAGGAGATTATTTTCTTTTTGGATTTCTTTTCTGTCTGACCACAGTGCTCTCTGCTGACACCTGTGTCCATTTTAGCAACTGTCCAGAGCAGCATATTTTTTCTATGGGGATTTTCTCCTGCTCGGGACAGTTCCTGACATGGACAGAGGTGTCAGCAGAGAACAAAAGAATTTCCTCCTGTAGTTTTCAGCTGCTGATAAGTACTGGAAGGATTAAGATTTTTTTAATAGAAGTAATTTACAAATCTGTTTAACTTTCTGGCACCAGTTGATTTAAAAAAATAAAAGTTTACCACCGGAGTACCTCTTTAACTTGCTTTCAATAGTTTATTATTATACAAAATGTAGTTGTAAGGTCAATATCTATTTTGGCTTAGTGTCTGGGCAGCTGCTCCTGCTCCCATAATGTATATATATATATATATATATATATATATATATAACTACTGCACTTGACCTTATAGAAGCAGCATCTGTTGTGTCCTATAAATGTCATCCATCACTCTCCCCCATCGTGCTGCCCGTCAGTATTTTTAACCATCCCCCCTCGTCTTTGTCTTCCTCACAGCACAAGAAAGCACAAGTCCAAGATTCAACCTAGTGCCCCTATATATCTTCGGATCCGTGGCCTTCATTTCGGCGGGTGCCATCGCCTCCATCGTCTATCATCTCAAGAAATCGAAGGTACAAGGATCGTACAGCCTAGTAAAAGCTTTGAGAAGCAAAGTGTGACCGGACATTGGTCGTCTTTGATGGACATCTCCATGTGCAGGTCTATGGACAATGGAACACTTGTGGTAGCGCGTTCCTTCTGGAAGTCCTCCTCATGGACCTATAGTGAGCTTGTGCTGTCCCAAGCTCCGTGGTCCTTTTGTGGTAGAACCTTGGAAGTGAAACCATCAAAACCCGATTCCGTAAATGGGAAAAGACGGAAGAAGAAACAAAGATCTCTATTTTGAGTAGCTGGAGCACTATGTGTGTGTGAAGGATCACTATTTGCACTTGGACTTTTTGCGTTTTGTGGTGGTGACCATGTAAATGTATAGAAGCTGCTCATATTTATGTCACGTTAGTGTCAGAGCGTCGTCTCTTCTGTCCTCTTTCCCTTGTGTTGGTCTTGTGTCGATGTGTTAGAGACGTGAAACGTGTCATGAATGTTAATGTGGCCTTTCTCCATAAGGCAGAGCTGAGCTCTAGGCGCCTTTTGTTGGCCATTGAAATGGAATGAGAAGGCGAGGATCAAAACCCACAGAGAGAGAGAGAGAGAGTGGGATTTATTTATTTTTTTTAAATAATGGACACAAAGAACACAATAGGGCATCTCATTGGTGTGGAGATTGTGTGTGATAGTCATAGGCCTGAAACTGCACATTGATACGTTGTCTCATACGTGAAGAACCTTTCCTTCCTTTTTGGATTTGGTCCAAATCACCTATTTCAACCCTCAATTCGTTTGTTCTCAGAGATGTCTGGTAGCGTCTCTTCCAGTCTGACCACAGTGACACCTCTGTCCATGTCAGGAACTGTCCAGAGCAGGAGAGGTTTGCTATGGGGATTTTCTCCTGCTCTGGACAGTTCCTGACACGGACAGAGGTGTCAGCAGAGAACACTGTGGTCAGGCTGGATGGAACTACACAACTTCTTGTGGAGCATACAGCAGCTGATAAGTACTGGAAGGGTTAAGATTTTTAAATAGAAGTCATTTACAGATCTCTATAACTTTTTGGCACCGGTTGATTTGAAAACATTTTTTTCCAACCGGAGTACCCCTTTAAAGGGGTATTCCAGGCCAAAACCTTTTTTTATATATATATCAACTGGCTCCGGAAAGTTAAACAGATTTGTAAATTACTTCTATTAAAAAATCTTAATCCTTCCAATAGTTATTAGCTTCTGAAGTTGAGTAGTTGATTTCTGTCTAACTGCTCTCTGATGACTCACGTCCCGGGAGCTGTGCAGTTCCTATTGGGATATTCTCCCATCATGCACATCTCCCGGGACGTGACATCATCATTGAGCAGTTAGACAGAAAACTTCAGAAGCTAATAACTATTGGAAGGATTAAGATTTTTTAATAGAAGTCATTTACAAATCTGTTTAACTTTCCGGAGCCAGTTGATATAAATATATATAATAAAAAAAAAGTTTTTGCCTGGAATACCCCTTTAAGGTTTATTGGGTAAGCAGCAAAAGCAACCAAAAAGCAATAATACCAAATACACAGTATATAGCAGTTTTATTTTATTTTTTGTAAGAAAAAAAGGTACAACCCATGGGCAGCAGTAGGAAATACTACGATTAGTCAAATCCTACATCCAGACCGGCAGGATATATATTGCTTTATGTGCAGACGACTGAATGTGAATTATTATGACTCTTCGGAAGAGTACGCACCCTGCTACCGTCCACTCCCACAGCATATATAACTGTGTTTTCAAAACTGTGTGCTTCCTGTTGTTGCAAAACTACAACTCCCAGCATGCCCGGACAGCCGTTGGCTGTCCGGGCATGCTGGGAGTTGTAGTTTTGCAACAGCTGGAGGCACGCTGTTTGAAAAAAAAAACATACTGTAACACTAGGCATAAGCTTCCTTTTCATACTTTCTTCCTCCACCGCTTAATAGTTGCGGTAGCAGCTGCGCTGTAGTGAAATGGTTAAACAGGAATGTGTGCAAAATAACCCATAGGATGTCAGTCATTACCACGTCTCCAGTTTCTAATGGAAAGGCTTGAATGTGATTTTGTAGTGAATGTTTTTATAAGGTCCACTGCTGTAAATCCGGTAAAAAAATAAAAAATTTCGCACAATGATTATATATATATATATATTTTTTTTTTAAAGGAATAAATTTAAATGAAAGATTTTTAGTGTTTAGAAAAATCTTATCTTGTCTTTTTGTGCTTCTAAGAATGTAAAGGGAGCTGCGGCTACGGCCACAGCGCAGAGGGATGTCACCCGTCAGTGCAGCCCTCAGACTCCAGCTGAATGGGATAGACACAGGCCTGTGATGGCGTCATTACATCGTGCAGAAGAAGTCCTGTGCCAATTTACCATATAAAGTGGGAACATTATCTACCTTCTGGGAGCTTCAATTTAAAGGGGTATTCCAGGAAAAAACTTTTTTTTTTTTATATCAACTGGGTCCAGATTTGTAAATTTACTTCTATTAAAAAATCTTAATCCTTTCAATAATTATCAGCTGCTGAAGTTGAGTTGTTGTTTTCTGTCTGGCAACAGTGCTCTCTGCTGACATCTCTGCTTGTCTCGGGAACTGCACAGGGTAAAATAGGTTTGCTATGGGGATTTGCTTCTAAACTGGGCGGTTCCCGAGACACGTGTCATCAGAGAGCACTTAGACAGAAAAGAACAACTCAACTTCAGCAGCTCAAAAGTACTGAAAGGATTAAGAGTTTTTTAATAGAAGTAATTTACAAATCTGTTTGTGTTCGGGGCTCCATACGTGTACTAGTGACAGGAAAGATTGCCTACATACCTATACAAGATCTTACCCTAGCATAGCGGTCTGAGTTGTGCCATAACCGCGCAATGAGGGCACGCCTATAGAGGGCATGCACTATAGTGAAGGAATAAGATAAGGGAGGGTTGGGAGGGTTCCACAAACGACACGTGCTCCACCCCTGTAGGAGAGGGGGAAGTTATATACACACGCCCCCACCTGTTCCCAATAAGCCCCACCTGGAAGTGCAGGGAGCGATAATTACTTCCGCCCCTCGCACAAACACAGCCCATCAGGCTTTATACTTGTGATCGGGGCTCCATACGTGTACTAGTGACAGGAAAGATTGCCTACAAACCTATACAAGATCTTACCCTAGCATAGCGGTCTGAGTTGTGCCATAACCGTGTAATGAGGGCACGCCTATAGAGGGCAAAAAGCAACCATGCTAGGATGAATACAATTCCTGAAATAAAACATCCTACATCCAGCATCAATCTTCACATACCCGAAGTAGACTATACCTAGTGTGCTGAAAGAGTAGCCCTGACCAACTAGTGACTACTAGAGGTGGTAACCATACCTTTGAAACCGTGGTAGTAACGTCCATCTGTAAAGAATCAACCTGAGAATAACCTTCCCTGCCAAATACTAACTGAACTATACCTATTACCATCCCTACGTGTGACATTACTTTAAATGGACACAGACAGGCTAACTTCATGGCAGGTCTGAAAAGCACCAATCCCCTGCTATTTAAGAGGCAAAAAACTAAATTGACAGGTAAATGACAAGAAATACCTATCTACCTGATAGACCGTGTGGGTCATGTCGCCTGACAAGGTTCACGAAGGCACCTTACCTGATTGAGACTGTAACAGCAGACATACCTAACTAGCCACTGTACTGACCCAACTGGACTTGGAAGTGATGACCCGTTGCAAATGACAGCTCCCTGCGTGAGCAACGTACCTGTAGACGTGACCAATGTTTAGGTGAACCATCATGCCTGTAGACCTGACAGGTCTTTGTGACACCGTCGTGCCTGAACCCGTCACAGGTCCCCGCGAAACCATTGAGCCTGTAGACATGACAGGTCTTTGTGAAATCATTGTGCCTGTAAACGTCACAGGTCTTTGTAAACCACTTTTTTTTTCTTTTTTTTACAAATACGTAAGTGTGAAATGCCATATTGAGATTGTATGCTATCTGAAACGAGTCAGATAACCATGTCAAATCAATTGCTCTGAAATGAGACAGCAGCAACCACGATTCAATCCCCGATCCTAAAGAAATGAGTCATGTAACTGTGTATTAAATGCACAATATATCTGCAACTAAATGCTGGCCCTCCTTAAAAGAGAACGTGCAACTATGCCGGATAGTTGAATCTGTGTACTATAACGAAATAACGTAATCAAGAAATACAACAGACGAGGTTGTATCTGACCTGAAAACTTGTCAGGTCATAACAAATATAACAAACGACAAAATTGCTCTGAAAACGAGTCAGTAGCAACTGGCATTACCCCTTTAACCTGAAGAGGAGTCAGGCAACAGGGTAACATCATGAGTATTCATGACAAGATACCTGTATGAAGCTGGCGTGTTGTTCTGAAGGCGTGCAGTAACAAAAATGACCAATTGTGTCCAATACCCTCACCAAATGATCTACACCCACTGTGTGCACCGCATGAAACATGTTAACCGTATGTACGGCCTAACCTGCTAACAGTATACCCAACTACATGTCGCTACTCAATATGTTATTGCTCTGAGACATGTCTGTAACAATAACCTATTTGGTGCATCCCCCCTTCAGACGTAGGAGGTTTAAGAATATGTGCTCGATATATCTGCAATGAATGTAAGCACAATATGAATACTGTAATCGTGTATTGTAAATATATGTACAGCCAGAGGTGCAACTGCTATTCAACACTAGGAACGAATGCACATAATAACCTACCCGCATACAACTATGGTAGTATGCAACAAATGCTGTGTACTGGTGCATGTATCATATACAAGCTGGGAGCGTGAAAATGTAAGGAATGTTATGAATTTATGCTCTAACACCATTATGAGTACAGCATACATGCCTAGAAAATAAAGTGTAAATAACATATCTCTAAAAAGATAAAAGACAACGTGCAACTATACCGGATAGTTGAATATGTCTACTATAAGTAACTGATAACGTGGACATGAAATACCACGGAGGAGGCTGTATCTGTCCTGAGAACGTCTCAGGTCATGACAATAAACCACAATGTAATTGCTCTGAAAATTCGTCAGTAGCAACCAACATTAACCCCTTAAGCTGAAGGAGTCAGGCAAATAGGGCAACGTTTAACAAAGCTGTATAAGCTTTCCGTATAAACATTATGCACGAATATGCAGTATGAAAGCTATGAGCATGAGTACAGTAAAGCTACGGGAGCATATGTGTAGTGTAGACTCTAAGGATGGAAATGCAGAAAAACTATTACCCATGTGCAGTACAACAAAATAAAGCTATGAACGTAACCAGACTATGAGCGTAACGTGCAACTATGCCAGATAGTTGAATCTGTGAACTATAACGAAATAACGTAATCGAGAAATACAACAGACGAGGTTGTATCTGACCTGAAAACATGTCAGGTCATAACAAATACACCAACGACAAAATTGCTCTGAATACGAGTCATTAGCAATCGACATTACCCCTTAACCTGAAGAGGAGTCAGGCAACAGGTTAACATTGTGACTATTCCTGAAATTGGTTGCCCTGAATGTGAATCAGTAACAACCGTGATTCAACCCCTAATCCTGAAGGAACGAGTCAGGTGACCGGGTATTGAACAGCCGATTAGTGCCACTAAAATGATGACCACCCTATAAATGAGTACCTGTGCCGGATAGTTGAATATGTGTTCTATAACTAACTGATAACGTAGTCGTGAAATACAACAGAGGAGGTTGTATCTGACCTGAGAACGTGTCAGGTCATGACAATAAACAATGCGATTGCTCTGAACGAGTCAGTAGCAACCGACATTGACCCCTTAACCTGAAGAAGAGTGAGGCAATAGGGCAACATCCTGACAAACCTGAGTGAACTTTCCATATAAAAGACTATGAACGAATACACAGAATGAATGCTATGAACATACATACAGTAAAAGCTACGGGAGCATGTGTAGTAGTGTAGACGCTATGGATGAACATGCAGAATACATACCATTACCCATGTACAGTAAACGCTATGGATGTTAGTGCAGAGAACATAACAGAATGAATGCTACATGTACGCAGAATAAGTACCGTATATACTCGAGTATAAGCCGACCCGAGTATAAGCCGAGACCCCTAATTTCAACCCAAAATCCCAGGAAAAGTTATTGACTCGAGTATAAGCCTAGGGTGGGAAATACCTCATCCCCCCCTGTCATCATCCAGACCCTTCATTAACATCCTCATCATCATCCCCTTGTCATCATCCCACACATCCCCCCTTCATCATCCCCTTATCATCCCACACATCCCCCCTTCATCATCCCCTTGTCATCATCCCACACATCCCCCCTTCATCATCCCCTTATCATCCCGCACATCCCCCCTTCATCATCCCCTTATCATCCCACACATCCCCCCTTCATCATCCCCTTGTAATCATCCCACACCCCCCCCCCTTCATCATCCCCTTGTCATCATCCCCACCCCCCTTCATCATCCCACACCCCCCCCTTCATCATCCTCTTCTCATCATTCGCCCTCAGTGGTCTTCAACCTGCGGACCTCCAGAGGTTTCAAAACTACAACTCCCAGCAAGCCCGGGCAGCCATCGGCTGTCCGGGCTTGCTGGGAGTTGTAGTTTTGAAACCTCCGGAGGTCCGCAGGTTGAAGACCACTGCGGCCTTCAACATCATCCAGCCCCCTCTCACCCCCTTTAGTTCTGAGTACTCACCTCCGCTCGGCGCTGGTCCGGTCCTGCAGGGCTGTCCGGTGAGGAGGTGGTCCGGTGGGATAGTGGTTCCGGGCTGCTATCTTCACCGGGGGCGCCTCTTCTCCGCGCTTCCGGCCCGGAACAGAGGCGTTGCCTTGACAACGACGCAGAAGTACATTGGCAATGAACGCACCTCTGCGTCGTTGTCAAGGCAACGTGACTATTCTGAGGCCGGGCCCGAAGCGCTTAGAAGAGGCCTCCCCGGTGAAGATAGCAGCCCGGAACCACTATCCCACCGGACCACCTCCTCACCGGACAGCCCTGCAGCACCGGACCAGCGCCGAGCGGAGGTGAGTACTCAGAAGTAAAGGGGGTGAGAGGGGGCTGGATGATGTTGAAGGCCGCAGTGGTCTTCAACCTGCGGACCTCCGGAGGTTTCAAAACTACAACTCCCAGCAAGCCCGGACAGCCGATGGCTGCCCGGGCTTGCTGGGAGTTGTAGTTTTGAAACCTCTGGAAGTCCGCAGGTTGAAGACCACTGCGGGTGGGGGAGTTCACTCGAGTGTAAGCCGAGGGGGGTGTTTTCAGCACGAAAAATCGTGCTGAAAAACTCTGCTTATACTCGAGTATATACGGTATTACAACTTGTCAGCATAATAAACACTACCATTGTATGTACAGAATGAATGCTACGAATATCCGTGTAGTGTATTGCTACAATTCTATGTGCAATATACATGACGTGAACATGTCTGTGGTATGACTACAACGAGTGTATATGTGGTATAAATGCTATGAGTGTATAGTGGTATGATACTATGAGCAGTATAATGCTATGAGTATACTTGCGCTATCAATGCTAAGAGCGTATGTGCCTGATGTAGGCCATGAGTATGTGCAGTATAAATGCTACAAGTACATGTGCAATATAAGCGTCGAGCATATGTGCTACGAATTAATATGTGGTATGATGCTATGAGGTATGAGTACTATGAGCAGTATAATGCTGTGAACATGCTATGAGCGCGTGGCCCCAACCGCACGAAATAGCATGACACCATGTGTGAGAACCGTATGAAACCTGCGTGTATGAATGCGGTGAACGTGTGAACAACAAACCATGACCGTGTAACCAATATAACTGCCATGAGCGTATGAACCCTGCGTGTATGAATGCGATGAACGTGTGAACAACAAAACAATGACCGTGTAACCAATATAACTGCCATGAGCGTATGAACCCTGCGTGTATGAATGCGATGAACGTGTGAACAACAAACCATGACCGTGTAACCAATATAACTGCCATGAGCGTATGAACCCTGCGTGTATGAATGCGATGAACGTGTGAACAACAAACCATGACCGTGTAACCAATATAACTGCCATGAGCGTATGAAACCTGCGTGTATGAATGCGATGAACGTGTGAACAACAAACCATGACCGTGTAACCAATATAACTCCCATGAGCGTATGAACCGTATGAATGCGATGAACGTGTGAACAACAAAACCATAACCGTGTGACCAATGTAACTGCCATGAGCGTATGAACCCTGCGTGTATGAATGCGGTGAACATGTGAACAACTTAAGAACCGTGAGAGTGTGACCACTATAACTGCCATGAGTGTATGAACCGTATAATTGCCATAGGCAGTATACTGCCGTAACCAGTATAAAATACCATTAACATGAACCGAATGATACTTTGAGCGTATGAACCACTGATAATTACGAGGCGTTTGATTGCCATGAACGTAACATGGTAGAAAGAACGTAAGACCGTGAACATGCCAAGAATATGTGAACAGCATAAAAGCCAAGTTTGTGGAGCGTGTATAACACCAGCGAGTGAGAGAATAACCATGAGGTGAACAGCATAAACAAGTTTGCACAGTATAAATGCTGTATCGTCAGTGAGTATATGTACCGTATAATGATATTAGCACATGCAACTGTATACATACTATGCGCCATAAGCGTATGAATTAACCATGAGAGTAAGGATGATAAGAAACTTATGGAGTTATCAAACTGTGAAGATGCTCTACTCGTGTGCACCTTGTACCAGTAATGCGTGTATGCCCATTATAAACCAAGCGTATGAACCGTATGGATACCATGATCGTGCAAATAACGAGTATTACACTGTGTATACTATGATTTAATTAGATGTAGCCCATGTTATCTCTCCAGAGCATTGCACCCTACTGTATACTATATTGAAACAAGACAATCTGCAGAGCACTGCATCACCCCATACAGCATATGCTACCCTGCAACGAGATCCTCTGCAGAGTATTGCACAACACTGCACATGCTAACTGTAACGACCCTCTGCCGAGCATTGCACTATGCCCTATATAATATGTTGAATATGAACCATCCCATCTGCAGAGTATTGCACTAACTTTATAAAGTTTGTTTATAATGAGACCATCTGCAGAGTATAGCACTATACTGTATATAGTATATATTATTATATTGTAACAAGACCATCTGCAGGGCATAGCACCATAGCTGTATATCATGTATACTATATTGTAATGAGACCATCTACAGAGCATTGCACCATAACTATATATCATGTATACCATATTGTAACGAGACCATCTGCCGAGCATAGCACCATAGCTGCATATCATGTATACTATATTGTAACAAGACTATCTGCAGATTATTGCACCATAACTGTATATCATGTATACTATATTGTAATGAGACCATCTGCAGAGCACTGCACTATACCGTAATACAGTACATGTTATATTGTAACGAGACCCTTTGCAGAGCATTACACTGTACCGTATACTGCAAGGGCACCGTATACCCTGCAGAGCACAACAAAAGTAATATTGAAACGACTCTTTGCAGAGCATTGCACCACACTGTATACAGCAAACGTTATATTGAAACAACCCTCCGCAGAGCATTACACTATACTTTAGATTAACGATTGCAGACCAGCCGACAGGACCGCGTAACGAGAACTGGGCAGCTGCCGCAACCTGTCCCAAGGGCATAGACAATTGTAGCTGTGCGGGTGGCGGCGGGCCACATGTCGCCATGAGGCAGCTAGCGGGCTGCGCGAAATGCTGAGGCCGCACCACCCCCAGCACCGATTTAACTCACCTGCTTGCTGCTCCTGGCCCCCACTACCGCTGCGGGCAGAGCCAGCCAGAACCATGCCTGCCCAATATTACCTTATAATCAGAGTGACACAGCATCCCCAGATAAGACAGCCAGCAGAGCTGCCAGGAATGCCGCACCTGCATGAGCCGCCCCCCCCCCCCCCAGACTCATGATCAGCGAGGTCTCCGCACCGTGAGCAGCAGCTCTGAAGATTTTTGTGGGAGATTCAAACACCAGCCACAGGAAGCAGAGATTCCACAAACGTCACGTGCTCCGCCCCTGTAGGAGAGGGGGAAGTTATATACACACGCCCCCACCTGTTCCCAATAAGCCCCACCTGGAAGTGCAGGGAGCGATAATTACTTCCGCCCCTCGCACAAACACAGCCCATCAGGCTTTATACTTAACTTTCTGGAGCCAGTTGATATATAAAAAAAAAAGTTTTTTCCTGGATAACCCCTTTAAAGGAGTTCTCTAAGCTAAAACTTTTAACCCCTGCTGTGCCCGGGCTGTAAAACTATACATAATAAACTTTCACTTACCTGCCTACGATCCCCCGTTGTTCCGATATGGCAGTCCCGTTTTCCGGTCCCGGTCTCTTCCACTTCCTGCGGGTCGGTGACTTCACTCTGTGCTCAGCCTATCAGCGGCCGCAGCAATGTCCCGTCGCGGCCGCTGATAGGCTGAGCGCAGAGGAAGAGACCGGGACCGGAGAACGGGACGGCGATATCGGAACAACGGGGGATCATAGGTAAGTGAAAGTTTATTATGTATAGTTTTACAGCCCGGGCACAGCGGGGGATAAAAGATTTCAGTTGGAGAACTCCTTTAATTGAGAAGGGAATTGTCTACCTACTGATGGCATCTACTTAAAGGAAATCTGTCATCAGTGTCACCTGCACTAACAGTCGCAGCTCCGCCCAGTCGGTCCCCAGCGGTGACGCCTCTTCAGTGTGCGAGCCGGAACTAAGAATCCCCCCTTTGTTGAACAGAGGAAGCATTTACCAATTGGACCAAATAGGAAGTTCCCTGGGTGCAGCCATAGTGAAAATTCTGGCGGCTGCGTCCGCCTCAACAGAATACCGGCAGGTATCTGCTGTGGCCCAGACTCTGTATAAACCCACGATTTGCTGCATAAGTCACCGGCATCAGTGGCAACTAACATTAATGCCTTGGTGCCCAACAAAGTCTGCAGCTACTCGTTACAGTTTATTGCCAGACAGCTTAAAGAGACAGCGCACCCAATTCTTCTTAAAGAGACAATGCACCCAATTCTTCTTAAAGAGAAAGCACACTCAATCCTTCTTAAAGTGACAGCACACTCAAGTGACAACATACTCAAAAAGTCTACAAGATTTCAGCACCGGTATTCTTGGGGAATCCTGTCCTCCCTACCTACAATGGAGACCACTTCACCCTGAGGGATTTCAATGAGAAGATCCAGAGCTTGTTTGTCTTTTATTCTCTCCCTCCTAATCAACAGGTGCAACTGCTCACAGGACAACTACAGGGACCAGCACTTGAGGAAGTCCTCACCTGGCCCGCCTCCGAGAAGGTGACGGTAGAGCAGATCTTCAAGGGGTTGTACCAGGTATTTGAGTCACATTCTCCGTCAGAGGTGCAACTGCTCACAGGACAACTACAGGGACCAGCACTTGAGGAAGTCCTCACCTGGCCCGCCTCCAAGAAGGTGACGGTAGAGCAGATCTTCAAGGGGTTGTACCAGGTATTTGAGTCACATTCTCCATCAGAGGTACGCCTCCGGTTGTATGAGAGGCGACAGAAATCAGGTGAGACTCTGAGAGCTTATGTAGTAGCTTTACAACATGCCCTAGAGACTGTTCAAAAACTAGATGGTATCACTCCCGAGCAGGGCAACAAAGTGTTAATGGACAGGTTTATTGATGGGGCTCATAATAAGTGGGACAAAGCCCAGTTGAGAATGCTAGAAGTTCAGAACGATTCCCCGATTTTAAGAGACTGGCTATTCAAGTAATTGAGTCTGGGACTGAGTCTAAAGATATTTGTACTCCCCTTGCACCTGCCCAGGAGCCCTCAGGGGCGATGGTCAGGCCTATACTGCCCCATTCAAATGTCCCGACCGCAGTCCAAGAAACCATGTCAGTCACTACGGATTCAGACTTACAACGTATTAAACAAGACCTTGCCCTATAACTTAAATCCGATGAGTGATCTACAAAATGTTTTAATGGACTTGGATTCCAGTAAATGTTCTGATCTCAGGACCCCCAGCTGCCTGTACTCCCACAGTGGTATAATATATAACCACACATCCACGTCCTGTACTGCACATAACATTCTTAAGCCCATCTCCCACATATCTGCCTTTTTATCTAGAAGCTTTGGAAAACAGGATTTTCACCTAGACCAGTGATCTCCAAAGGCCACATCCACTCCTCTGCACATTCTCATGCACAAGTAATAGAAGGAAAACAATATGCTTCATCAACATTGGCTTTTGCTTTCTTGTTCTATCATATAGAACATTGTTCTCAAAGGAAATATCCATCATCTGTCCATTGTCTTGTCAAAAACATTTCTGGAGTGTAACTATGTGCATAAGCAGAAAAACATAATACCTAATAAAAGGTCCATTTTACTGTGATTTATGCTCCAAGCTTGCAAAACCTGACTCTGGTCAGAACTCTTCTTTCCGCAGGAAGAGTTCTACTCTGTTCACATATGTCCGGTACAGGTGAACTCAGCCTTTATCTTGTCGCAACTGATGCCACAACTGTTGACAATGTGTATTAGTTGTCATCAGTTGTATAACATCCGGCATATATTGTCCAGTGCGTTCCCCTGTCCGGTGCCGTCCAGCATGTCCAATCATCCGGCATCAAGAGATGATCGAAGTTACAGTGATTCGATTCTGACCGAACCTCGCGGCTCGGCGGTTGCTGACTTTAACCTACATAAATTAGTTTAGTTTTCAGGTACGCCGGTGGGCTGGAAAAGGTGCATACAGTACTAGGAGACTCTTTCCTAAGACTGTATCCACCTTTTCCAGCCCACCGGAGCACCTGAAAGCTGAAATAATTTATGCAGGCTAAAGTCAGCAACCGCCGAGCCGCGAAGTTCGTGCAGAATCGAAGTACGGTAACTTCGATCATCTCTACCGGCATCCATTGTCCGGTGCGTTCCCCTTTCTGGTGCTGTCAGCATATCCAATCATCCGGCATCAAAATAGAGACGCTGGATGATTGTAACTTGTCCCTTTCAAATGAATGGGATCAGTTCTAGCATTGGTTTCCCAGTTTCCGGGGAAACTACGCCGGACGTCGGACATATGTGAACCCAGCCTAACTCCCACCCTAAATGAGTGGATATCTAGTGTCGACCAGATATATATAGACTCAGGAATGTTGTTTGCGCGCTGTTTTGCAACATTTGGTCACCTTGGACTAACTACAGGAAATTTTAACCATACCTCAAAATCTTTCACCTTGCTTTCCCCATACGATTGATTGCACCTTATGTCAACTAAACGTATAACACCAACCCCACTCCCCGACCTGTACTACAGCTGGTTAACTTGGTTTATGTTATTTTAAACAATGCTTGATTTTTCACAGGGAAATTGGGTCTATTACCACATTGCCTGAATGAACATACCCTTAAATGGGTACTGTCAGATACAAAAACTTTTGATATGTTGTAAAGCATGTATAACCAATAGGTTTCATTAGAAATTGTTCAGTATTTCAAACTAAAAAAGCCAGTCAAACAACTGCCCCCCCCCCCCCTGCCTGCTTAGACACATACTAGTCCTGCTGTGTCCATGCGTCATGGACACACTTCCTTGATTGACAGCTGTGAGCGCAGGGCTCACATCTGGAGGAAAAATCCTCCCACTGTCAGCTTATGTCCCGCTACTGTCAGAGAGTACAAGCTGGGAGTTGTAGTTTTGCTAATGCTAGGTTAGATGTGAGCAGACAGTATACTGAGGGAGGGGGCGGAGACCTGCACAGTGAGGCCACGCCTCCTCCCTTGAGAGGAATTCAGACTAGTGAGCTAAATTAAAAGTGGAATAAAAAAATTAATAAAGGTGCTAGACACATAAAAAATAGATGTACATGGTCAGGATTAGGTACTGAGTGATATATTAAAAAAATGTTTTTTGTTGGATCTGACGGGTACACTTTAAGGATAATAGGGTTTCTCACTCCTAACTCCCACCAGGATTTGAGGAATTTGTCAAGGGGAATCCCCAGGTCTCTACCCATAGAGTAATCTCCAATAGCAAAGGCTGGGCACCATCTCTTCAGGCAGCCAGGAACCAGAGTATGTGCATGACCTATGGCCAGAGTATGTGCATGACCTATGGCCAGAGTATATGCATGACCTATGGCCAGAGTATATGCATGACCTATGGCCAGAGTATGTGCATGACCTATGGCCAGAGTATGTGCATGACCTATGGCCAGAGTATGTGCATGACCTATGGCCAGAGTATGTGCATGACCTATGGCCAGAGTATGTGCATGACCTATGGCCAGAGTATGTGCAAGACCTATGGCCAGAGTATGTGCATGACCTATGGCCAGAGTATGTGCATGACCTATGGTCAGAGTATGTGCATGGCCTATGGCCAGAGTATGTGCATTACCTATGGCTAGAGTATGTGCATGACCTATGGCCAGAGTATGTGCATGACCTATGGCTAGAGTATGTGCATGACCTATGGCCAGAGTATGTGCATTACCTATGGCCAGAGTATGTGCATTACCTATGGCTAGAGTATGTGCATGACCTATGGCCAGAGTATGTGCATGACCTATGGCCAGAGTATATGCATGACCTATGGCCAGAGTATGTGCATGACCCATGGCCAGAGTATGTGCATGACCTATGGCCAGAGTATGTGCATGACCTATGGCCAGAGTATGTGCATGACCTATGGCCAGAGTATGTGCATGACCTATGGCCAGAGTATGTGCATGACCTATGGCCAGAGTATATGCATGACCTATGGCCAGAGTATGTGCATGACCCATGGCCAGAGTATGTGCATGACCTATGGCCAGAGTATGTGCATGACCTATGGCCAGAGTATGTGCATGACCTATGGCCAGAGTATGTGCATGACCTATGGCCAGAGTATATGCATGATCTATGGCCAGAGTATGTGCATGACCCATGGCCAGAGTATGTGCATGACCTATGGCCAGAGTATGTGCATGACCTATGGCCAGAGTATGTGCATGACCTATGGCCAGAGTATGTGCATGACCTATGGCCAGAGTATGTGCATGACCTATGGCCAGAGTATGTGCATGACCTATGGCCAGAGTATGTGCATGACCTATGGCCAGAGTATGTGCATGACCTATGGCCAGAGTATGTGCATGACCTATGGCCAAGAATAAAAGGATCGAGCATCAGAGCAGCAGCTGATACAGGACGCTGGCCGCCACCACAGATAAGCTGGCAGAACATTAAGTTTCCATTAGTATATTTAGGGATTGCAAGGCATTTACACCAACCTATATGATGGTTCTAGCAGTGGACAAGAACCTTCACGAGTGGTTAAATAATGACTGTCAATACTCTTTCTAAGCCAAAAAAGGTTGGGACTCTTAGAATGACTTGCAAATATGTTGTAAAAAGTAGTCTGCAATGTTTGATAACCATAAACAGAACAAAAGAACACAGCAACACAGTCTACTATCTTTACTGTATGTACAATATGATGTTTTTTACAGAAGACTTGTCAGAGGCCATAGAAGGCCACATATGTATTTTTGTTATAGCTTTGTGTGCGGAGCGCCTCAGTGTAATAGGATCTATAAATATACCATTTTTGTAGGAAGAACTATTGTCAAGACCCTAACTCCTACTGATTAAAAAACTTTCCATGTCCCATTAAAGGGGTTCTCCACCATAAGGTGATTTTAGTACGTACCTGGCAGACAGTAATGGACATGCTTAGGAAGGATCTGTGCTTGTCTTGGGGCTAAATGGCTATGTTGTGAGATTACCCCAACACTGTGGCTAACTTTTTGTGAACTTGTATTTCCTGTTTGACTTTTCTTTTTTTTTACTACAAATCCCACAATTCTATTTTCAACATTTTCCTTCCCACATATCAGCCACCCCACCCATGGAAATATAAATGAGCTGCAGACCTGTGGTTTTCAATCAGGGTGCCTCCAGCTGTTGCATTAGTTGCAGTTTGAACCCTCCACCCCTTGAAGCAGACAGGCTCCCTGTCATCAGCTGACTAGTGATGTCAGGTCTCGACCGCATTGAAAGTTGGGAAAAATCTGAGACAACGGTCATTTTGTTTGCTGGTAAAAATAAATAGTGAGGTGAAAACCACAGAAGAATTGTGAGAAAACCGTCACACACAGGTACAGACACTATATTATGAACTACACTAACTTTACAGCCCCTGTAGCATAGTCAAATAAAACAAATTCCTGGAATACCCCTTTAAAATAAAGAGAGGCCCACAAATCCTGACTGCCCACTACTGTTTCCATCCCCTAAAGGGGTACTCCGCTGCTCAGCATTTGGAACAAACTGTTCCAAACACTGGAGCTGGCGCCGGGTGCTTGTGACGTCATAGCCCCACCCCCTCATGACGGCACACTCCGCCCCCTCAATGCAAGTCTATGGTAAGGGGCGTGGCCATAGACTTGCATTGAGGGGGTGGGACGGGACATCATGAGGGGGGCGGCATTTTGATGTCACGAGCTCCCGGCGCTGTTTCCAAGGTTTGGAACAGTTTGTGCTGGGCAGCGGAGTACCCCTTTAAGCACTTGCCTGACCACCGATTGTTTTGTAACGTTGGACCAACTCTTAAAATGGAAATAAAAAGCCCCACGTGCCTATGGTCCTCTGTCCCAGACATACCCTGCTGCTGCCAAACCAATAAGGAAGTTAGAGTGACCTCCAACCTAGCCGCGTCCACCTTTTCCATCTCCTTACCGCCGACCAACTGAGACCTCTCCGCTGTAGATTCCATATCGATGGAGCCACCAAAGACCTCATCAAGCTCATCAACTACTTCACCCACATGATAGGCGGGCATGGGAGCCCCTCTGAATCCACCTGAAGAAGAAGACAACAGAACTTCTGCCTATGGAAACGAGACTATGGTTCACCAGGCAGGAACATGTTAAGCCTGGAAACAAATGTTATATTCAAGGCAACGGAGCCCGAGATGTCTAACCTGCTGGCTGACTGCCTTTAAATAAATGTATTCTTACTGGGCCGATATTTTGCAAGAACAAGAAAAACAGAAATCAAGACACAAAAGACATTATTCACACAGATAGTAAACATTTATATATAGTCAGCATTCTTTACAATCTTCTTAAAGCAGATGCCCAAATAATTCCAGTCTACATAGATTAAAACCGCCACGTGCTAGATTGTAACATCTGTAGAATAACTGAGCCAAAAAATAATGTACAGTATACTGTGTGTGTATATATATTTTTTTTTTTTTTTGGGTCCATGTACAGTACATACACAGTACAGACCAAAAGTTTGGACACCTTCTCATTCAGAGTTTTCTTTATTTTCATGACTATGAATATTGTAGATTCACACTGAAGGCATCAAAACTATGAATTCACACATGTGGAATTATAGACATAACAAAAAAGTGTGAAACAACTGAAAATCTGTCATATTCTAGGTTCTTCCTTTTGCTTTGATTCCTGCTTTGCACACTCTTGGCATTCTATGGTTGAGATTCAAGAGGTAGTCACCTGAAATGGTTTTCACTTCACAGGTGTGCTGGTGTGGAGGAGGAGGTGTGATGGTGTGGGGGAGGAGGTGTGATGGTGTGGGGGAGGAGGTGTGATGGTGTGGGGGAGGAGGTGTGATGGTGTGGGGGAGGAGGTGTGATGGTGTGGAGGAGGAGGTGTGATGGTGTGGGGGAGGAGGTGTGATGGTGTGGGGGAGGAGGTGTGCTGGTGTGGGGGAGGAGGTGTGATGGTGTGGGGGAGGAGATGTGATGGTGTGGAGGAGGAGGTGTGATGGTGTGGAGGAGGAGGTGTGCTGGCGTGGAGGAGGAGGTGTGATGGTGTGGAGGAGGAGGTGTGATGGTGTGGAGGAGGAGGTGTGCTGGTGTGGGGGAGGAGATGTGATGGTGTGGAGGAGGAGGTGTGATGGTGTGGAGGAGGAGGTGTGATGGTGTGGAGGAGGAGGTGTGCTGGTGTGGAGGAGGAGGTGTGATGGTGTGGAGGAGGAGGTGTGCTGGTGTGGAGGAGGAGGTGTGATGGTGTGGGGGAGGAGGTGTGATGGTGTGGGGGAGGAGGTGTGATGGTGTGGAGGAGGAGGTGTGCTGGTGTGGAGGAGGAGGTGTGCTGGTGTGGAGGAGGAGATGTGATGGTGTGGAGGAGGAGGTGTGCTGGTGTGGAGGAGGAGGTGTGATGGTGTGGAGGAGGAGGTGTGCTGGTGTGGAGGAGGAGGTGTGATGGTGTGGAGGAGGAGGTGTGCTGGTGTGGAGGAGGAGGTGTGATGGTGTGGAGGAGGAGGTGTGCTGGTGTGGAGGAGGAGGTGTGATGGTGTGGAGGAGGAGGTGTGCTGGTGTGGAGGAGGAGGTGTGATGGTGTGGGGGAGGTGTGATGGTGTGGGGGAGGAGGTGTGATGGTGTGGAGGAGGAGGTGTGATGGTGTGGAGGAGGAGGTGTGCTGGTGTGGAGGAGGAGGTGTGCTGGTGTGGAGGAGGAGGTGTGATGGTGTGGGGGAGGAGGTGTGCTGGTGTGGAGGAGGAGGTGTGATGGTGTGGGGGAGGAGGTGTGATGGTGTGGAGGAGGAGGTGTGATGGTGTGGGGGAGGAGGTGTGATGGTGTGGGGGTGCTTTGCTGGTGACACTGTTGGGGATTTATTCAGAATTGAAGGCATACTGAACCAGCATGGCTACCACAGCATCTTGCAGCGGCTGCTATTCCATCCGGTTTGCGTTTAGTTGGACCATCATTTATTTTTCAACAGGACAATGACCCCAAACACCTCCAGGCTGTGTAGGGGCTATGTGACCAAGAAGGAGAGTGATGGGTGCTGCGCCAGATGACCTGGCCTCCACAGTCACCGGACCTGAACCCAATCGAGATGGTTTGGGGTGAGCTGGACCGCAGAGTGAAGGCAAAAAAGGGCCAACAAGTGCTAAGCATCTCTGGGAACCCCTTCAAGACTGTTGGAAGACCATTTCAGGTGACTACCTCTTGAAGCTCATCAAGAGAATCCAAGAGTGTGCAAAGCAGTAATCAAAGCAAAAGGTGGCTACTTTGAAGAACCTACCAAATGACATATTTTCATTTGTTTCACACTTTTTTTTGTTATGTATATAATTCCACATGTGTGAATTCAGAGTTTTGATGCCTTCAGTGAGAATCTACAATATTCATAGTCATGAAAATAAAGAAAACTCTGAATGAGAAACTTTTGGTCTGTACTGTATATATATATATGAAAAAAGAAAGATAGCCAGCACAACAGCCTAATACACGGGTGCACACTGCCATGGCATATACAGAGTATACAAAAAAAGAAGATTGCAGCAGCACACATTGGTCAAAAAATTTAGTCTCTTAGCGCACTTTTTGATCAAAACGTGTTTCCCTTCATCCACCACGGGGAGGTGGCCTCATTTAGGATGGGACCATAACACACATTCTGAGCCTAGCACTCAGATACCAACTCACCTCTGCTGGGTATATACCGTATATACTCGAGTATATACGGTAGCCTCTGACTGGGTGACATGCTGGGTCCATTTAAAACTCCACTTGTGAAAAAGGGGGAGGGGTGCACAGCTAAAGAGGGTGCCATTTCCCCCTGAATTGTACATACAAGAAAAAAGAAAGATAGCCAGCACAACAGCCTAATACACGGGTGCACACTGCCATATATATATAACGTCCATATATATAACGTCACTCATTCTGATGTATATCCTATGGATATTGTATTGGACTGCATTAAAAAAACACACACACACACACACACACAAAAGGCATCAATAAAAAAAAACACCTGATTGCATTTGTTGATTGCACTTTTCTATTTGGTTGAAATTATTTTGTGTACAGGACAAGTAGATTGTGTTGCCGTTTTAGTCCCTTGGACAAGTGTTTTTTTCTCTTTTTATTTCCACATCTCTGATATATCTTCCTTCTTCTACTTTCACTTTCTAAAACTCAACTTGGAGAAAACAGAACTTATTGGCCCTGATTTATTATTGTAAACCCAACATGTTTTGTCGGCTTGTGCTCCAGATTTTGGCGCATTGCGCCAGAAATTCTGTCTGCGCCAGAATTGAAAAAAATACCGGAGAAAACCTTGAAAGGGGTGTGTCCATCAGGGAAAGGGCGTGGCTACCAAAAAGGGGCGTGTCCCCGACATTTAAAAAAAACAACAACATATACTAAGGTTTCCACATAAAATGTGGTGGATTTGAACTGAGGAAAACCCGACAGATCAGAGCCTGTGTAAAAAAAAGCAAAGTGTAAGGTAAAACGGAAAGTGTGGGGAAACCTTAGTAAATACCATGTAAAAAAAATAGTAGTGAATTAAAATCCACAAAGAAAACTCTACTCCTCTCTTAATAAATCAGGGCCAGTGTCTTTCCCCCTATTTTGCTTCACTACTGTCCCCCCCCCCCCCCCCCCGATCTATCAATTACAGTTAATGGCTCCACTCTCTCCCAAGACTTACAAGTCCAATTCTTCTCTTCTCAAACCGCAAATCTAGGCCCTTACCACCTCCAAAACATTTCTCAAATCTGCTCCTTTTTTTAACCCCTTAAGGACTCAGGGTTTCAGTTTAGCACCAACAGACCTATATGAGGGCTTGTTTTTTGAGCCACCAATTGTACTTTGTAATGACATCACTCATTTCACCACAAAATCTATGATGAAACAAAAATTACTTGTGGGACAAATTTAAAAAAAACAAACACCATTTTGTAATTTTAGCAGCTTCCGTTTCTAAGCAGTGCACTTTTCGGTAAAAATGACACCTTATCTTTATTCTGTAAGTCCATATGGTTACAATGATACCCAATTTATGTAGGTTTGATTTTATTTTACTACTTTAAAAAAATTTAATTAGTATTAAAACACCAAAATTAGTATGTTTAAAATTGGTATGTTTAACATTGTCTTCTTCTGACCCCTATAACTTTTTAATTTTTCCGCATATGGCGCAATTTTTGCGCCGTGGTCTGTAGTTTTTATCTGTACCATTTTTGTTTTGATGTGAATTTTTGATCACCTTTTATACATTTTTTAGGGAAAACAAAGTGATGATTTTTATAGTTTGGACATTTACGCACACGGTGATACCACATATGATTATGTTTATTTTTTTTTTATTATTATTATTTTTTTTTTTTATGGGAAAAGGGGGGGGGGGGTTGATTCAAACTTTTATTAAGGAAGGGGTTAATTCACATTAATAAAATATTTTTTTACACAATTTTTTAGTCTCCATAGGGGATATTCTGATTGTATACAGGAGTCATTCCCCCTGTGGGCTTAGTGTCGCAGTGACAGCGCACTACACTTAGACCCTGTCAGGTTGAGTCCCTCGGTGACCTTAGGGCTCTCCTGCAGTGTCTCCCCTGCTGTTATTATAGTGTTATTTAATGTATTAGGATTATAGTCAGCATGTCAATGTATAGTCAGTATAAAGGACCTTTGGAGGACTCCAGTAAATGTCTAAAGGACCTGTGAAATGTCACATGTTATGTTTATGTTATCACATGTTACTCAGAAGGCACCAGTTTAACACATGACCCGCAGCTTGACCAATGGACTTTGGCTCAGCCCCTCTATATAAGGGGGCGGCCATTACAATTCTGCCTCTTTTGCTCTTGTACCATCATCACTTTACTGAGACCAGCAAACACCAGAGATCTCAGTGCTAGTGTCCAGTTCATGGAAGGCCTCAAATCTACCTCCCCTTCCAGTAAGTCAGGTCTATGTCTGCTGTCACTATCTACAGTCTAGTCAAGCCACAAGTCAATTATCTAAAGTCTATTACAAGTATAATTGGTCCTAGCAAGCTGCGAGGTCCTTCTGTGTTCCTGGCCACCTCTCTGGGATTCTGGCCTAGCTATGAAGATAATACCATCTATCTGAACTCAGTAAAGCCTCCGTTAAACCATAACCTGGTTGTGGACTCTCATTTTCACCGCCTAGTTTTTGGAATAGCGGAGATACCGTTTGGGTGGTTCCAGTACCCATAAAAAAACACTCTGGCATCACGAACATTAGGGGTTAATAACACCTTGCCCCTGGGGTTAATACCATCTTGCCCCATTCACCTACACCGCTACACCCTGTGGTCCCGCCATCACTGTGAGTCACCACAGTAGTCAGTGAAACCGCAGACTTGTGATTAATGGCAGCCCACGCTGAATTAAAGTCTTTATACTGACTGAAGATTATTTTTCCCCTGGAGCGTTGTGCTTACTGCCAGGCTTGAACTTCACCTGAGCGATGGGGTTTTCCTGATATTGGAGTGGCTGCAGATTTAAGGTTTTCTCCTAGGGCCTCCTCACACTGTTCCTTAGCTCTTCAACTCCGAGACTCCTCTCCTCACACTGACTGAACACACACTCTGGACACACTGACCAGCTAGTCACTCTGCAATACTTCCTTATGGGTACAGTAACCTAAATGAATTAAAACATAACACAGGATCAGACTTCAGTACAACAAAATACACCATGGAGAAGTGGGCCCAGACCAGTGACACAAGGGATGGCCGAGGCAACATTTAGCCCAGAGGACGACATATTGTGTGTGGACACTATACTACTGCAACATCCACATGTCCCCTTGCTTCTCCTCTGCTTCTTTTCTCTGCCAATCCCTTCACTGGCTACCCACTGCCCAACAATTTCAGTCTAAACTGTTCAAAATGACATACAAGGCCGTCCACAGCCTGTCCCCGCAATATATCTCTGATCTACCAATATTACCCCTCAAGAATGCTTGGACTTGGGGAGAATGTGTGTAAGTGGGTAAGTAACTGGCTCAATGATAGGAAACAGAGGGTGGTTATTAATGGTACTTATACTGATTGGGTGACTGTTACTAGTGGGGTACCACAGGGGTCAGTATTGGGTGGATCTGGATCTGGATAGGTTGGAGGTTTGGGCTGGGAAGTGGCAGATGAGGTTCAGCACTGATAAATGTAAGGTAATGCACATGGAGAAGAAAAATCCGGGCTGGGATTTTGTATTAAATGGGAGAACACTTGGGACGACTGACGTGGAAAAGGACTTGGGAGTTTTAGTTAACAGTAAATTTAGCTGTAGTGACCAGTGTCGGGCAGCTGCTGCCAAGGCAAATAAAATCATGGGGTGCATCAATAGGGGCCACGACAAGGAAATAATTCTACCGCTGTACAAATCACTAGTCAGACCACACATAGAATACTGTGTACAGTACTGGTCAGACCACACATAGAATACTGTGTACAGTACTGGTCAGACCACACATAGAATACTGTGTACAGTACTGGTCAGACCACACATAGAATACTGTGTACAGTACTGGTCAGACAACACATAGAATACTGTGTACAGTACTGGTCAGACCACACATAGAATACTGTGTACAGTATTGGTCAGACCACACATAGAATACTGTGTACAGTACTGGTTAGACCACACATAGAATACTGTGTACAGTACTGGTCAGACCACACATAGAATACAGTGTACAGTACTGGTCAGACCTCACATAGAATACTGTGTACAGTACTGGTCAGACCTCACATAGAATACTGTGTACAGTACTGGTCAGACCACACATAGAATACTGTGTACAGTACTGGTCAGACCACACATAGAATACTGGGTACAGTACTGGTCAGACCACACATAGAATACTGTGTACAGTACTGGTCAGACCACACATAGAATACTGTGTACAGTACTGGTCAGACCACACATAGAATACTGTGTACAGTACTAGTCAGACCACATATAGAATACTGTGTACAGTACTGGTCAGACCACACATGGAATACTGTGTACAGTACTGGTCAGACCACACATAGAATACTGTGTACAGTACTGGTCAGACCACACATAGAATACTGTGTACAGTACTAGTCAGACCACATATAGAATACTGTGTACAGTACTGGTCCGACCACACATAGAATACTGTGTACAGTACTAGTCAGACCACATACAGAATACTGTGTACAGTACTGGTCCGACCACACATAGAATACTGTGTACAGTACTGGTCAGACCACACATGGAATACTGTGTACAGTACTGGTCAGACCACACATAGAATACTGTGTACAGTACTGGTCAGACCACTCATAGAATACTGTGTACAGTACTGGTCAGACCACACATAGAATACTGTGTACAGTACTGGTCAGACCACACATAGAATACTGTGTACAGTACTGGTCAGACCACACATAGAATACTGTGTACAGTACTGGTCAGACCACACATAGAATACTGTGTACAGTACTGGTCAGACCACACATAGAATACTGTGTACAGTACTGGGCACCAGTGTACAAGAAAGATATAGTGGAGCTGGAGAGGGTTCAAAGACGGGTAACCAGGGTAAAATGGGGAATGGGAGGACTACAGTACCCAGAAAGATTATCAGAATTGGGGTTATTTAGTTTAGAAAAAAGAAGGCTTAGGGGCGACCTAATAACTATGTATAAATATATCAGGGGACAGTACAGAGATCTCTCCATGATCTATTTATACCCAGGACTGTATCTATAACAAGGGGGCATCCTCTACGTCTAGAGGAAAGAAGGTTTCTACACCAGCACAGACGGGGGTTCTTTACTGTAAGAGCAGTGAGACTGTGGAATTCTCTCCCGGGGAGGTGATCATGGTGAACTCGGTAAAATAATTCAAAAGGGGTCTGGATGCATTTTTGGAGAGTAATAACATTACAGGTTATGTATACTAGATTTATAGGGACAGAACGTTGATCCAGGGATTTATTCTGATGCCATATTTGGAGTTGGGAAGGAATTTTTACCTCTAGAATGAGGGTTTTTTGCCGTCCTCTGGATCAACTCAGTAGGGACACATTTGGGTTATAGGTTGAACTTGATGGACTCTGGTCTTTTTTCAACCTTATGAAATATGTTGCTATGTTACTATGTAAGTATTCTCTAATCCTCACAAGACCTCCGTCTGTGCTTCCCCCATAACTCACTACCCAAACCCATCAGACTCTCACCTACCATCAAGGCCTTCCAAAGCAACCTGAAGACCCTGAAGACTCAAGCAATCCTATGACCTACAATAACCCTGCTGCCACTGTATTACTCTATGGACGTCTGCTTCCCTACCTGTTCACAGATAACAGCTGTCCCCCTCAGCTTTTGTCCCCTTCCCTCTTCTTGTAGATTTTAAGCTCTTGCCCGCAGGGCCCTCTCTCCCTCTATATCAGTCTGTCAACTACTGTTTCACGTTCGTTGTTCATTTTTGTGTTATGATATGTATAATATCCCTAATGTACAGTGCCCTGGAACCAAGGGTGTTAACTAATAATGATAAATACATTTTTAAAGGGGTACTCCGCCCCTAGACATGTAATCCCCTATCCAAAGGATAGGGGATAAGATGTCTGATTGTGGGGTTCCCGCCGCTGGGGACCCCCGCGATCTTGGCTGCCGTACCCCATACATCTGGTGCACGGGACGAACTTTGCTGTGCGTTGGATGACTGGCGATGCAGGGCAGAGGCTTGTGCCACCACGGTTCCGTTCCCTCAATGCAAGTCTATGGAGGGGGCGTGACGAATGTCACGCCCCCTCCCATAGACTTGCATTGAGGGCGCCTGGCCGTGACATCATGAGCCTCCGGTGCTGCACCCGACGCTCTAAACGAACACCGGGTGCAGCAGGGAGATCGGGGATAAGATGTCTAGGGGCAGAGTACCCCTTTAATATTACAGGTTCTTTGCACCATTTGTGAACTTTTATCCATTGAGACGACAGTCAACCAGTTTTAGAGTTTCTCACACTAGTAAAAGTGTTAGTACTATACATCTGAATTATAGTCATTGGTCATAGTAAGCTCCTTTTAAGTCAGTTATGGTTATTAAATATTATATATTCTTACACTGTATATATGAAATCTCCTATAAACATATGAATTATTCCAATATACTGTACAATACATATATATTTATGGTAAGCTCAGGAAGATAAGAATGAACATTAAATTCTATAAGCTTGGTTGCTGGCACTGTGCGCGGTTCACCCTTGTTTCATCTTGTCGGCGCCTCCTACGTGTCATTGAGTGTATGGAATATGGATGTTACCCAGAGCACATTCCGACCGGCTCTCCATATATCTCCACCATTTCTATATTGTTGACAGGCTGGAGTGTCTCCTGACTGCTTTACATTGTAATCTCCAGTAGCTGCAGGTCACCATGACCCTCTTGCCCTCACCTTCAACCTAGAAAGGGTTATTACTGTATATACATTGTTGTGTATATGATTCCATCTGTAGTTCAGATCTTAAAGAGGACCTGTCACCGCATCTTGGAATTGCTGCCTATTTTGTTGAATATTTGAAAGTCACATCATAGCTAATGTTTGCTGTTCTTTTATAGTATTCACCTAAATCGTCTCTTTATAGAAAAATGGTGGCAGAATTGGCAAAAAAGTGAGTTGGTCATCCACCAACCTGATAGGTAAGTTCATTGGACCTGTCTAAAATCTACCATCTATGGATCCCAAGTATCAAAATCGTTCCAGTCAAGGTTCTTGTACAGATGTGCCCAGGCCTACTCCAGCTGTCAAGGAGGTTTGGCCTAACCAACGGGTACCCACAAAAGTGCCTAGGCCTACTCCAGTTGTCACGGAGGTTTGGCGTGAAGATCAGGCACCAACAAGTAATCCCTCTGTGGCGCAAGCCACTACAGTACAAGTGGTGGTTACAGTTAGTTCCACCATCACTAACTCCAGTCTGTCCCACATGTCTTGGGACACCCATATTGATCCCATTCAAGAGGTCCAGTCTCGCAACCCTAGGTATATCTCACAGCCTAGGACCCCACCTGGTAGGCGAGAATGGGAAAGAAAATTTCCAGAAAGAGAGCAAACTGTTTAAGCTGTGTACAGTAAAATACCAAACTTGGTCGTAAGACTATCTGTTGTGCAGTAGCACTTTTGCTGTTTCAGGTTTCCAGCAACAGTTCAATATATATGCCTGACAAGACTGTGTCAAGAAAAGTTCTTCCACTTGTAACGTAACTAATCTCGAAAGTCATGTGCTGAGAGACTCCTTGTATTAGGAGATCCTAATTGATCAAAACAAATGAACTCCTAATGTACATGAACTACTGAGCAGTACATGAACTCTAAAGTAATATATTTTGGTTCAGTAAAAACGGTCAAGGAGGTACACTGAGTTGTCGTGGTCCTAATGTTATGGTCCTACAATGTGTTGTTAAAGGGTACCTCTCATCAAATAAACTTTTGATATATTTTAGATTAATGAATGTTGAATAACTTTCCAATAGCATGTTAATGAAAAATATGCTTCTTTCTATTGTATTTTTCCCGATCAGTCCTGTCAGCAAGCATTTCTGACTCATGCTGGAGTCCCAAACACTCAGAGCTGCCAGCCTGCTTTGTTCACAGCCAAACAGGCTGTGAACAAAGCAGGCTGGCAGCTCTGAGTGTTCTCCTTTGTGAACAAAGCAGACTGGCAGCTCGTAGTGTTTAGGACTCCAGCATGAGTCTGAAATGCTTGCTGCCAGGACTGGTAGGGAGACCCCTAGTGGTCATATCTTCAAAGTGGAAAATTAAATAGAAAGAAGCATATTTTTTAATAACATGCAATTGTGAAGTTATTCTGCATACATTAATCTATAATATATCAAAAGTTTTTTTGATGAGAGGTACCCTTTAATGTCAATGATAAATAAAAATGTATAAAGTTATTGTACACCAAAAGTCATTGTGTACAGTCATGTATGATGTTTGGTTGTCTCCTTACAGGGGTTTATCCTGACACGGTCGGGAGGAGCACATATTACCCCCATCACCAGCATCTAGTGCATGTACATAGTATGTGTAAGTACACTACAGTACACATAGTTCAGTATACACAAGTCATGTATACTTCAGTCACATAAAGTAGTACTGTATCACTCACATTTCACAGACTACTCAAAGTAAAATGTCAAGTGTATGTAATGTCATATATCATTATGTTCGTGCACAGGATACTTTCCTGGCCAGTAAGTATTCCTGAAACTAACCTAAAGCACGTAAACAGTAAAAGGTAACATGAATGTCAAAGTGTTCTCTGTATCAACTGTCTATCATAAACTAAAAATAGAGTTCTGGGGAGGTGTGTTATACGCCAAGGGACCCCAGTAGCCGAGGCATTGGGCAGAGAGCCTCCGGCAACCCAATCCGCAACTATAAGTCTTCAGTTCTAAGTCTAGTCATGTATATAATGTCTAGTAAATAATGTCAAGTCATGTACAGTAAACTTCTGGGTCCTGGCCACCTCTCTGGGAATTCTGGCCTTAGCTGTGAAGATAATTCCATCTGTCTTCTACTCAGTAAAGCCTCCGTTTGACCATAACTGGTTGTGGACTCTTTATTCACTACTAGCCCATGGGATAGCGGAGAATCCGGGCGTGTGGTGTTCCAGAACCCAAAAACCACACTGGCTTCATGAACACATAGGGGTTAATACCATCCAACCCCCGGGGTTAATAACATCAGAAGCCACCACTCACACCGCAACACTCGTGGTCCCGCCATACACCCGGTGGGTCACCACATTACATTAGGTTGGTAGGCTACTTTTTCAACAACGAACAGCTAAAAGATATAGCCATTTGTGACTGTGACACCGCCATATGCATTATACATGTACTGTGAAGTCACTGTGTGCATCTTGCCTGTACTTTACTAAATATCCCACCATTGTGATATTATTATGTGCATTATCCATGTGCGGTGACATCCATGATTGTGTAATTCCTGTGACATATTCTTATTGAATAGATTATTATCTGTGCTGTAACATCTTTAGTCACCCAGACACTTTGCTAAATATTCCACCATTGTTATATCACTATGGGTATTTGTGGTGGCCCAGTACAGGAGATGTACTCCTGTACCCTAGCTGCCCTGTCAGGCAACCTCCCTGCAGTGTCCCCTGGGACCCCTGCACCTGTTCCCCTTGTGTAGTTATCTTTATGCTGTGTGTTGTATATAAAAGTGTTATGTCTTTAAGAACCATTGACATGTGATTAACCACTGTCATGTGATTGTAACCCAGTGAGGTATCAGTGACCATGTGACCATAGGGTGACCTATGGGACCCCTCCTAGTCTTCCCCATATAAGCCCTGGGAGGAGCTAGCTCGCTCTCTTGATTCCAGTTAAGTCTTTGATGAGGTCCAGTGCAGTCAAGTCCTAAGAGTGTGTCTGGAGTCCAGAGGAGGCCTCAAGTTAACCATGCAGCCACAAGTCTACAAGTCCACAACCCCCAGGCCCCAGTCAGAGCCTGATAAGCAACAAACGGGGTATAGTCTCAGTCAAGTCAGTCAAAGTCAACCTGTCTTCAGTCAAAGTGGCCTGCATCAAAATTGTCCCAGTCCACTGCAAGTGCCAGCAAGCTCTAAGGTCACTAAAGTCACTGGTTACCTCCGTGGGCCTGGCTAAGCTGTATAGACTATTCCACCTGTCTTACTCAGTAAAGCTACTGTTGTTTCAAAACTTGGCGTCAGAGTCATTATTGCCCCCGTGCCTAGTCCAGGATCCAGCAGTATATCTTCGGTGGTATTGAGGATAAACCGCGCCATGGCGTCACGAACACAAGGGGTTAATGACATATGCCCCTAGGGCCATTCCATCTTCCCTCATCACACCCTCTACTACCTATTATATATGTGTAGGTGTGTGGTGGTGTTCCTATAATTCCTGTGCCATATTCTTATTTAATAGATAACGCCTGTACATTTAAAAATCTTAAAAAATTACTTATTTTAAATTATTTGTAAATTACTTCTATTTAAAAATCTTAATCCTTCCAGTATTTATCAGCTGCTGTATGCTCCACAGGAAGTTCTTTTCTATTTGAATTTCTTTTCTGTCTGACCACAGTGCTCTCTGCTGACATCTCTGTCCATTTTAGGAACTGTCCAGAGTAGGAGCAAATCCTGATAGCAAACCTTTCCTGCTTTTGGACAGTTCCTGACATAAACAGAGGTGTCAGCAGAGAGCACTGTGGTCAGACAGAAAGGAAAGTCAAAAAGAAAAGAACTTCCTGTGGAGCATACAGCAGCTGATAAGTACTGGGAGGATTAAGATTTTTAAATAGAAGTAATTTACAAATATGTATAACTTTCTGGCATCAGTAGATTTAATAAAAAATGTGAACTAATCTTTTACTCCTTATTTATGGAACTTTTCAAATCTACTATAGTGTTCTGCACCAAGTTACCACATAGGCAGCCATATGTAGTGTCCTACTAGGCCACTGCTAGTGGGGAATGGTAAAAGGAAAACTGTCAGCATGTTCCCCCACACTAAACCCAATACACTGGGTTATAGTGTGGGTGAACAGGAGTTCTTACAGGGGTCATTTACTTTTTTTGGTCCATCAGCCGTTCCTTTCTTCAGTGTATGATTAGCGCTTTCAAGGCGGGAACCCCCGCTGGCCATCTGCTTCGGCCTCCCGCACTGACGTTTCTATGCTCGCCCCCGTTGTTTGAATATTCATCTTTACTGTTTTAGTAAATGTAATTAAACACACTTCTAATTGGAGGCAGAAAGTCTTTACAGGGGTGCTCCACTGCTCAGCGTTTGGAACAAACTGTTCCGAACACTGGAGCAGGCAGCTCGTGACATCATAGCCCCGCTCCCTCAACGCAAGTCTATGGGAGGGGGCGTGACAGCTGTCACGCCCCCTCCCATAGACTTGCATTGAGGGGGCGGGGCTATGACGTCACGAGCTGCCTGCTCCAGCGTTCGGAACAGTTTGTTCCAAACGCTGAGCAGTGGAGCACCCCTGTAAAGACTTTCTGCCTCCATCTAGAAGTGTGTTTAATTACATTTACTAAAACAGTAAAGATGACCATGAGTTATTTGTTTGTGTCCACTTTACTCTTAGGGACACCCCACCTTACACCAGCCAGAACACACTAAACAGGGAGTGCCTAGGGGACTACTATTACCATCATTCCCTAGTGCAACCCTCTCTTCACTAAGTCAGCCTAAGGAGTGTGTGAGGTCTGGCGGAAAGACCCCAGCCACTGTGACCAGACTGTGATACCCGAGGAGTACAACCTACAGCCGCCCACTGGGGTCTTCCACATAGTCTGAGACTGAAACACACCCAGATTGAATGCTACAGGTGCCCAGTTGACCCCCATAGAGCCTTTTACAGATGTCCTCCAAAACCCAACCTGCCAATATCTTCATAAAGTGATAAGCCACAGTGGGGCCCATTGAAGTGGCACCATTTTCCCTCTGAGGACAGTACTTTGTATGGTACATCTCTGTGTCTATTGTAATGTAATACATTTTACGTTTTAAGGCCATATTACCATATTATGTCCCCAAATCATGTGTGAGCAACTACCACACAACTCATTCATTCCCTATTGTATCTGTTTTTTTACTCATGTTCTGGAATGTAAAGTATGTTCCATACTAGCTCAGATGTGGACAGAGGTAAGACACTGTTGCCAAGAAAGAGTGGTGCAAATGAGAAAGGTCAGACAAACGTTCACTGGACACCAACAAAGCCTATTGAGACATCACTTAACACACGTGTAAAGTCAATGACGGTTCCATTTATCACATATATACAGTGAGGCAAAAAAGTATTTAGTCAGCCACCAATTGTGCAAGTTCTCCCACTTGAAAAGATGAGAGAGGCCTGTAATTATCATCATAGGTTATAACCTCAACTATGAGAGACAGAATGAGAAAAAAAATCCATAAAATCACATTGTCTGATTTTTAAAGAATTTATTTGCAAGTTATGTTGGAAAATAAGTATTTGGTCACCTACAAAAAAGCAAGATTTCTGGCTCTCACAGATTTGTAACATCTTCTTTAAGAGTCTCCTCTGTCCTCCACTCGTTACCTGTATTAATGGCTCCTGTTTGAACTTATCAGTATAAAAGACACCTGACCACAACCTCAAACAGTCACACTCCAAACTCCACTATGGCCAAGACCAAAGAGCTGTAGGAGGATACAGGAAACAAAATTGTAGACCTGCACCAGGCTGGGAAGACTGAATCTGCAATAGGCAAGCAGCTTGGTGTGAAGAAATCAACTTAGGGTATAATTATTAGAAAATGGAAAACATACAAGACCACTGATAATCTCCCATGCAAGATTTCACCCTGTGGTGTCAAAATGATCACAATAATGGTGAGCAAAAAATCCCAGAACCCCACGGGGGGGGGGGGGGGGGGGGGCTAGTGAATGACCTGCAGAGAGCCTGGACCAAAGTAACAAAGGCTACCATCAGTAACACACTACGCTCCAGGGACTCAAACCATGCAGTGCTAGACATGTCCCCCTGATTAAGCCAGTACATGTCCAGGCCCGTCTGAAGTTTGCCAGAGAGCATATAGATGCTCCTGAAGAGTATTGGGAGAATGTCATATGGTCAGATGAAACTTTTGGTAAAAACTAAACTCGTTGTGTTTGGAGGAGAAAGAATGCTGAGTGGCATCCAAAGACCACCATAACTACTGTGAAGCATGGGGGTGGAAACATCATGCTTTGGGGCTGTTTTTCTGCTAAGGGACCAGGACGACTGATCCATGTAAAGGAAAGAATGAACGGGGTCATGTATCATGAGATTTTGAGTGAAAACCTCCTTCCATCAGCAAGGGCATTGAAGATGAAACATGACTGGGACTTTCAGCATGACAAGGATCCCAAACACACCGCCCGGGCAACGAATGAGTGGCTTCGTAATAAGCATTTCAAGGTCATGGAGTGGCCTAGCCACGCTCCAGATCTCAACCCCATAGAAAACCTTTGGAGGGAGTTGAAAGTCCCTGTTGCCCAGTGACAGCCCCAAAACATCACTGCTCTAGAGGAGATCTGCATGGAGGAATGGACCAAAATACCAGCAACAGTGTGTGAAAACCTTTCTGAAGACTTACAGAAAACGTTTGGCCTCTGTCATCGCCAACAAAGGGGATATAACAAAGTATTGAGATTAACTTTTGTTATTGACCAAATACTTATTTTCCACCATAGTTTGCAAATAAATTCTTTAAAAATGAGAAAATGTGATTTAATGGATTTTTTTTTCTCATTATGTCTCTCATAGTTGAGGTTATAACCTATGATGAAAATTACTCTTTTTAAGTGGGAGAACTTGCACAATTGGTGGCTGAATAAATACTTTTTGCCCCCCTGTAGCTGTGATGCCATTCCAACAATAACGGAACAGTAACCCTCTATAATCCAATATTTTAAATTGATCAGTCATAATATTAAAACCACTGACAGGTAAAGACAATAACATGGATTATGTGTTAGCAATGCCACCTGTCTGGGAGAAGGATATATCGGGCAGCAAGTCACCAGTCAGAAGTGGAAGCAGAAAAAAATCGGCAAGTGTAAGAATCTGGGCAACTGTGACAAGGGACAAATAGTGATGTGTAGGCGACCGGGTCAGAGCATCTTCAGAATGGCCGGTCTTGTGGTTAGAACCAATCACAAGTACCCAAGAATGGACAACCAGTGACCGGGGACAGGGTCATGGAGCCCTGGGATCCCACAGAAGAGCTCCTGTAGAGCAAGTACATAAGGTTTGCTAAATTACAAAGTCAAATATTTTTTAATTAGTCACCAGCAGTGGTGGATTTTGCACCATTAGGTGACATTGTAAGACAAATCATTCATGTGACTGGTTTCTGGTGACCCTCTTGTTGGCAGACTCCCAATGTTTTATGCTTTTTACCTTTTATACGTTTTTTAAGTGGATTTAAATATATAAATCCTAGCACATGTTAAAGGGGTACTCCACTGCCCCAGTGTTCAGAACATTTTGTTCAGAACCCTGGGTGTGGGCTGCGGGGGGGGGGGGGGTTGAGACGTTGTCGCCAAGCCCCTTGTGACGTCATGCCACATCCCCTCAATGCAAGTCTATGGGAGGGGGCGTGGCGGCCGCCACGCCCCCTCCCATAGACTTGCATTGAGGGGGCGTGGTGTCACGAGGGGCATGGCCAGGGGTCAAGTCCCAGAAAAAAAAAGCGAGGGAACTCTTCCACATAAGGATCGGTCCTGCAGGACTCCTGCTAATGGGAACGGTGTTCCTGCTGTGCAAAGAGTGAAGGAACTCAGTTCCCATGCATTCCTGCAGGACTTGAGCCCTGGGCATGGCTGTTACGCCACGACCCCCGCAGCCCGCACCCAACGTTTGGAACAGTGGAGTACCCCTTTAAGCATCATTTAGGATACATAGGTTAGTGCTTAACTCTTAGTGCTTAATTTTTATACAAAATATATTAATATTATGCTAATCCTGTCTAATACTTGGTGGTGTAAACACAGTTCAAGTTTTATCCTAAATGCGTTGCCTCTTGCTAGACATACACATTAGAAACCTACTGTCATCCCAGATAACATTCCTGAATAATATCTTTTCCAAACTGGAAACGTTACTTCCAACAACATTGATAATTGGAGGGGACTTTAACATCCCATTCTCGAGTACAACCGATAGACATTCAGTACTACATAACACACCTTCCTCAGCAGTAATACGACTTTCCACTGCCTTCCGGAAACTTGTGAGAAAATACAATTTTTTTGACCTCTATAGGATAAGTAATCCCAATAGCAGAGAGTTTACATTCTTCTCACATCCTCATTCCACCCACTCTAGAATAGACACCTTCTTTGGGAATCTTTTAGGCCTCAAATTAGTTGACAATGTTAAAATACTCCCTATAACATGGTCAGACCATGCTCCAGTGATAATGGAATTAAAATCAACTACAACGCCTAGAAAAACCTGCCATTGGAGACTGAATGAATTGTTAATAAAGAAATTAGAATATAGAGATTCCATTGGAGGGTGTCTTAAAGATTACTTTGAAAGGAATGAGGGTAGTGTTACAAACAGTCATACCCTATGGGAGGCACATAAGGCGGTCATAAGGGGACACTGTATTTCGCTGTCTTCTCGGCTGAAAAAGAATTCTGCGTCTCTTACGAATGAGCTAAAAAAGAAACTAAAAAAACTGGAGGATGGAATGGTCTTATACCCCTCCTTGAGAAGGTTAAAACAGATTGTGCTCATGCGAAATCAGTTGAAGGACGGTGAAATCGCCCAGGTGGAGAAAATGCTAACTTATACTAGACATACATATTACAGTAAAGCGAATAAACCTCATACCCTATTGGCCGCACAGCTAAACTCACAAAAGACACAATCAAATCCTTTTGCTATAAAAAATTCCCAGGGACAATTGCACTATGATCCAACACAAATTGCCAATATTTTTCAGGAATATTATTCTAATTTATACAATTTACCTTCCCAACTACCCTCAGATCACACCACCAGAGATTCTATATTAAAAAAGTACCTTGATTCTTGTAAGCTCCCTAAAATGACTATATCGGATTTGACCAATCTAAACAGAGAATTTTCTCAGGAAGAAATAATAGATACTATTAAAGAACTACCAAATGGCAAGTCTCCTGGCCCAGATGGCCTTCCATACTCTTATTATAAAACTTTTTCTGAAATCTTACTTCCACATATGATCTTCCTTTTCAACTCCTTCTTAGGTGAAACTCCCATTCCGTCAAATATGTTAGAATCTTACATCACAGTCATTCCGAAATCCGGTAAGGATCCTTAGGAATGTGCTAGTTATAGACCAATTTCACTATTGAATTCGGACTTGAAGTTATTTACAAAAATACTGGCCAACAGACTTAGCTTAATTCTTCCGAAATTAATAGATAAAGACCAAGTAGGTTTCACCTTAAATAGACAAGCTGGAGATAACACTAGACGCACGGTCGATCTCATTGAGGTAATAAATAGGACTAAGTCCTCTGGACTTGTGTTAAGTTTAGACGCGGAAAAAGCGTTTGATCGCTTAAGTTGGCCTTTTATGGAATCTACCTTGCGAGCTTTTGGAGTCTCGGGACCATTTATGACAGCGATTTCACACCTATACTCATCCCCAACGGCACGAGTTAGACTCCCTCACGCCACATCTCAAAAAATAAAAATTCATAATGGGACAAGACAGGGATGTCCTCTGTCCCCATTATTATTTGTGCTATGTATAGAACCATTAGCGGCCCTTGTCCGCGCAAATCCTGATGTTAAGGGGATAGTGGTAAAACATAGAGAATATAAGATAGCCCTATTTGCTGATGACGTATTGCTAACCATCTCTACTCCCCTGACCTCACTACCTTCCCTCCACTCCCTTATCCACACTTATAGCCGTATGTCAGGATATAAGATAAATGAAGGTAAAACAGAAGCCTTACCCATTAACATACCTGACACCCAACTTTCTCTTCTTAAACTAAATTATCCGTATAGATGGCAGGATAACGCTATTACCTATTTAGGTGTACGCATTACCTCTAAATACTCTGCCCTTTACAAACATAACTTTCCTCAATTCTTTAAAGACATCAAATCCCAGATGGAAAAATGGTCTGGTCTCCCGATATCCCTTATTGGCAGGATTGCAGCAGTCAAAATGTCATTATTGCCCAGATTCCTTTATTTATTGGAAACTTTGCCAGTATTAATACCTAGGGGAGCATTAAGGGGCTTTCAATCATCCATCCTCAGGTTTGTTTGGAGGGGGGGACGCCACAGGGTGGCGTTGTCTGTCTTGACGGCCAAAAAGAACTATGGAGGACTAGCACTGCCAGACGTCTTTGACTATTATTATTCAGTTCACCTTAAAAATATTCCATCATGGTCACAATTTCGGGCATATAATAAATGGACGGACATAGAGAAGCTGTGGTCGGCCCCGGTCCATTTATGTGCTTTGATATGGGACTCAAACTATCAGGTCAATCTAAAACACTTACTTGGCCCGATGAGAACCACATTAAAAATATGGGAAACTGTCAGGACTAAATATTCATTAATATCCCCCAACTCCCTTCTAACTCCCTTTATTTTTAATCCCTCTATTCCTGATAGTAATGATCTAGATATCATTTCCCCCTGGGTAGAGGCAGGGTTGTTTCACTTTGCAGATCTAGTGGACCCGATCAAAAGAACATTCCTAACCTTTCAAGCCCTTAGTGACAAGTTTAATCTCCCTAATGACACACAAAACTTTCTCCAAACCGTCACTTCACATGCAGGGTTAAGCTCACCTGAAGCTGCTTTCCCTAAACCAACATCCTTTGAGTTGTTGTGTAGGGGTGAGACCACCACGAGAGGTTTGATATCCTCCATTTACAATATTTTACATTCTTTCATATATCAAGATAATTGGAAATACCCCTACATGACAAAATGGGAAGAATATTTAGGCTATGAAATTCCAAGAGCCACATGGCAAACTATATGGGATCGAGCAGCGAAATCTTCTTCCTGCGTAATACATAAAGAAAATCAATACAAAATTCTCTTTCAGTGGTATCACACACCGGAAGTATTAAACAAACTTTATCCACAAAATAATTCTAGTTGCTGGAGGTGTAGTATGGAGTTAGGTACACTACCACACATATTTTGGGATTGTCCCTCCCTGCGTCATTTTTGGTTGGAAGTGCAGTCTTTAATAGGGAAGATACTGAAACTGAAGATACATCTGAACCCAATCAATTATCTCTTAAATGTGCCCCCCCCTGGTATTAGAAAAAATAAACTCAGATTATTCCATTCCATACTCACGGCTGCAAAGTGTTTGATAGCCAAAGAATGGAAAAAACCTACCCCTCCATCCGTACAAGCCCTAACCAATAGGATTCTGGAAGTTAGGCGGATGGAATATCTCTCTGCAATGACAGAAAACAGGCTTTCTCATTTCTACGAAACTTGGAAGGAATGGGATGATTATATAGAAGACGATAACCAACACTGAATGGAGGAGAGTCGGAAGAGGTCGCATAGGCATGGACCTATTCTATAGTTCACATCTTGGTCAAACAGGTACTTTATTTTTATTATTTTTATCTTTTTTTTTTTTTTTCTCTCTTTCTTTTCCTTCTTCTTTTCATTTTCTTTATTCCGTTTCTGGAATCTAACCAAAATAATATAGATTGCTATGTTCCTACCTAATACACACTCACGGATTTGAATGTATTGTAGATAATCTATAAATCTGCAACTCAATTCCTATAGAAACATGGCAACTGCTTCAAGCTACCTAGTTGTAGGGTTCTTGTTACAATATTGCATATACGCTTTGACAATGAACTCTAATCTTGCTGCTGCAAGATTTTTCTTTCTTTGTTATTTTTATTTTTCTATTTTACTGAATTGAAAATTGTATTGATAAAACGATAAATAAACAGTTAAATAAAAAAAAAAAGAAACCTACTGTATGTCTAACTTTCATTTTATAGGCCATTATTTCAAGCCAAAATTTTGGCTTCATTTTTTGTGTACAATTTGTAGTAAGTCACGTCCCCTAGTCACTAGCCACATCCCTCATTTAGGGAGGTGTAAAAAGTGTCTAAAACATATAATGGAGGAGATTTATCAAAACCTGTCCAGAGGGAAAGTTGCTGAGTTGCCCATGGCAACCAATCAGATCTCTACTTTCGTTTTTGAAAAGGCCTCTGAAAAATGAAAGAAGCGATCTGATTGGTTGCTATGGGCAACTGGTCTTTTCCTCTGCACACGTTTTGATAAATCTCCTAATACATTCAGAATTGTGCTGTCTCCATACAAAGGACCCACTACTGACTGTATATACTGTCCATAAGACCAGTGATCACTGCGCGCGCATGCTTCTTGTGACAAGTTATCACTGATCAGTATTTATTGCCGTGTACAAGGGGTTACACAGTGAAGTAGTTGTGGTGACCCATGGTGTATGGCGGGACCACGGGGTGTAGCGGTGTAGGTGGTGGGGTCAGATGGTATTAACCCCTGGAGCAAGATGTTGTTAACCCCTAGTGTTCGTGACGCCAGAGTGGTTTTTGGTACCGGAACCACACGAACGGTATCTCTGCTATTCCAATGGCTAGTTAAGGAAAGGAGAATTCACAACCAGTTATGGTTTAACGGAGGCTTTACTGAGTTCAGACAGATGGAATTATCTTAACAGCTAGACCAGATTCCCAGAGTGGTGGCCAGGAGCCCAGAAAGATCTCGCTGCTTGCTGGGACCAATTAAACTTGTAATTAAGTTTAGATAATTATTTTGAGGCTTGACTTTAGACTGGACTTGACTATTTGTAGTGACAGCAGACATAGACTTTTGACTTACTGAAATGACTGTAGCTTTGTGGCCTTCCAGATGCTGGTCACTAGCACTGAGATCTCTGGTGGTGGCTGTGCTCAGTAGCAGGTGGTAAGAGATAAGAGAGAGAATTGTAATGGCCGTCCCTTTATATAGTGGGGGGCTGGACTAAGGCCCATTGGTCAAGCTGCAGGTCATAGGTTAAGCTGGTGCTCTCTGGGTAACATCATGTGACATTCTACAGGTCCTTGAGACATCTCACAGCATCTCACAGGTCCTGGAGGCTAGCTATACATTAGGAAACTGACTATAAGCATAGGAAAACAAATCACACCTATAACAGCAACAGGGGAGACACAGCAGGAGAGCCCCCAGGTCACTGAAGTACTCAACCTGGCAGGGCCTAAGTGTAGTGTAGGACAATGTCCTGTACTGGGACATCACATAGTCATAAGTCATATTGTAAAGGATGATGGCTGTTCCTGCGTCTAAGACCTGGGATGAGTTTATCACTAAACATAAGGCCGCCTTTGTTTCGGTTTATTTTGTAACCAAGGAACACGGCACAGGACGTCTGGAGAGATGAAAGAAAATTATCTGAATATGTTCTTTCTTATAACACGTGTGGAAATCGGACCTGATTAAGAACCCTGATATCCAGGACACTATGAAGCATTACAGTCATGGGGCAGTAATTCATGTGATAAAGCTCAAGTGTTGCCCTGATGTAAGCATGTTACTGTGAATTACTATATTGTGTTGGAGAAGTAAACTGTATCTAATTCGTTTTGGGTTCCTGAAATTTGATTTATGCTTCTTTATGTCATTTGGAAGATTCTTTGACCTTCAGCTGTTACCATACAACGATTTGGCATTGCTCTTAATTGTATTTCTGAACATATCATATGATTCTTATTTATAAGGTAAATGTAGCATATGCTTAAAAGAGTGTGATGTCCCAGTAAGGGATATGCTCCCACAGTCCTGTCAGGTTGAGTCCCTGTACGTCCTCAGGGCTCCCCTGCAGAGTTCCCCCATAATGTGTATAGGCTGTATATTAAAGGGGTACTCCGGTGGAGAACTTTTTTTCTTTTAATCCACTGGTGCCAAAAAGTTAAACAGATTTGTAAATTACTTCTATAAAAAAAATCTTAATCCTTCCAGTACTTAATAGCTGCTTAATACTACAGAGGAAATTCTTTTCTTTTTGGAACACAGAGCTCTCTGTTGACATCATGAGCACAGTGCTCTCTGCTGAGCAGAGAGCACTGTGTTCCAAAAAGAAAATCATTTCCAGCAGCTAATAAGTACGGGAAGGAGTAAGATTATTTAATGGATGTAATTTACAAATCTGTTTATCTTTCTGGCACCAATTCATAAAAGAAACAAACAAAAAAAAACATTTTCCTCCGGAGTACCCCTTTAAGTATAAAGGACCTTTGAAGTGGGTCACGTGATTGTTAGTCACATGATAATGTTGATCACATGTTTAAGTCATATGTATGTTACCCAGAGAGCACCAGATGACCAGGTGACCTGCAGTTGGCCTATGGGCTCCTTGCATAGCCCCTTTTTATAAGGAAGGGAGGAGCTGCAATCTTTCTCTTTTCTCTCTTGTGTTTCTCTTTCTGCCGAGGTCAAGTCCAGTCCAGACGTCTCACGGTCAGTGTCCAGCACATCTGGAGGCCTCAACCTAAATTGAAGCCACAAGTCAGTAAGTCAAGTCATCTTTATCTGCTGTCATCATCTTCAGTCAAGTCAAGTCAGTTGTAGTCAGCGTGGCCTGCACCTATAGTCTCTCCAGTCACTGCAAGTCGCAGCAAGCTGCAAGGTCCCCTGTGTTACTGGTCACCTCCTGGCGGAGCTGTAAAGACTGTTATACCTGTCTAACCTCAGTAAAAGCTACCGTTAACCTTAACCTGTCCTTGGACTATTATTTGCCCTTGCCTAACCTAGGACAAGCGGTTCAACCTTCGGGGGGTTACATAGGCAAACCACGCCCTGGCATCACGAACATGAAGAGGTTAATACCATCTACCCCATGGGCAACACCATCTGCCCCTTACACCTCACATCACACCACGTGGCTCACCACAAGAGCATCCCCTATCTTAAAGATTTCCTGTACGGGGCCCCGGCTCTCCTGCCAAATAGCGTATGTCGACCACAACACGAAGCGGCGGCCAACAGGCCCCCTAAATGCAGCTCTATGGGAGAGCTGGAGATTGCCGAATGCAACGCTCCAGCTCTCCCATAGAGTTGTATTGAGGGGGCCTGTCAGCCGCCGCTTCGTGCTCTTGTCAAACACGCTCCCTTCTTGCGGAGATCCCAGCAGTCGGACCCCTCACAATCTGAAACTTATCCCGCCCGGAGTACTCCTTCAAGAAAGTGAAGGCCAAAGCACTAATCTGGAGGCTCCATATATATGCAAAAGAGCTAGGATTGATTGGTTACATATAGCAACGTTTCGACTCCATGTGAGCCTTTATCAAGCATACAAGGAGCCTCCAGATTGGTGCTGTGGACTTTGCTTTCTTCTGTATCAATACCCGGATTAGCAATCCTGGAGTCCACGGGCACAGTGGAAGGGTCCAGTGCTGTCATCCATCTTTTCTGTGTAGATTGTGCTTATTTCACTTACTCTAAACCAGTGGTCTCAAACTGTGGCCCTCCAGATGTAGCAAAACTTCAACTCCCAGCATGCCCGGACAGCCAACGGCTGTCCGGGCATACTGGGAGTTGAAGTTTTGCAACATCCGCAGGGCCACAGTTTGAGACTACTGCTCTTAGCTGTATTTCCTAGCTTCCCACAACAGCACAATAATGGGAGTTCTCTGCCCCTATGTCCCTTCAGGACACAAGAGAATATTTTATATTGTGTCTGCTCGACATCTTCATCATAAGGCTACATCCAAGCGAAAACGTCTAGCATGCCTAACGTATATACTGTAAAAATTACCCAAGAGTTCCATAAAATGGGGAGCCTGTTATCCATGATGTTGTTATCTGGGCTAAACTCAGCCAGTCTTCACCCTTAAAGGAGTAGTCCAGTGGTGACCCAGTGGTGAACAACTTATCCCCTATCCTAAGGATAGGGGATAAGTTTGAGATCGCGGGAGGTCCGACAGCTGGGGCCCCCTGCGATCTCCTGTACGGAGCCCTGACAGCCCGCGGGAAGGGGGCGTGTCGATCTCCGCACGAAGCGGCGGTCGACACGCCCCCTCAATACAACTCTATGGCAGAGCCGAAGCACTGCCTTCGGCAATCTCCGGCTCCCCTGAGACCTCCATGGTATTCTTATCTCTCCAATAAATTTGGATGTCTAGGTAGGCCCCAAGATGTCTATGAGAATCCAGGTTTTAATTACTTCTATATGTCAAAAATAATCCCTGCATTTATAATTTAGGGCTCCATACTTCAAGTGTGGAATGTGTTTTAAGACCAGTTATTGACAGTTAACCCTTAATGGTAATTATGTTAATTGCCTATACAATAGCACCCCCTAGCGGATGGGTAGTTGACATTACACCGACAGGAAAGGCATCATGGGGGATATGCTCAAAGCAGTCTGGGTATTATAGTGATGTCATAGTCATTACCATATGTAAACGCCCAACCTACATTCATTGGGGAATTCCAATTTAGGGAGGTGTGTCTAATTAAAAAGTCTGGTAAACCAGATGTTAGAGACTGTGGAACACACAAAGACACAAAGAGAAGAGAGACAAGGGAAAAAGAAATAGAAAGACAAATAACTCTCTCCCACACAAAGTAAAGAGGTCCAACAAGGTGGAAAAGCAATGTGAGATCCCAGCAAGCCGGACTGATCACACGGTACCAGACCAATGGCTATCCATGACGATGAGATGGAATGTTCAGTGTTCCTAGGACCAGAAACAAGGTTCTTACATAGACTTGATAAGAGACACAAAAATGGTATTCCATTTAATTAAGACCGATTTGGATAATGTGGATGGAATTATACCATTTAGATTGGCGAATAAATTAATTAAATAAAATAATCATCTCCATATTGAGATTATAGTTTTAGGATATTGTGAGACTTCATTCTAACTACAGAAGAATTAAGACTCATTATCTATCAAAACATTAAATTACTGCTTATACATATTGATATATACTCGCCAAGCTAGGTGTTATAAGTAAATTTCCCACACAGAAAACTTCCTTCAAGTTCTTCCTCCTAAAATATAGTCTTGCAAATGTCATATATCTCTGCTATTAGTCTTAATGTTTTACCAAGATCATGTATAGAAAATAGTCCAGAATGGAGCGGAAGTATATTAAATTTCTTCCATGTTTATATCCTTGGATGGATTTTTTCATTCATGGAGTCATGTGATTTGTAGTTGGTTAGAAGGGGGCGGGGAGTGTATTTAGCATTCCAAAATGATATGTCTATAATTAGATATTGCCCATCTTGATATCATAAGGTTTCCTCTGAACACAGTGATATGTAACCTTTTTCTTATATGATATTCCTAACCTAGAAGCTTTTGTTTCATTGTAACAAGTTACTTACTACTCACATGTATTTTTCTACTACATGTAGTCAATTAATAAGCTTGTAATGTTTACTAATATAACTAAATGATATTCATTTGCATATATCATTGTATTTATTACTCATTTATGTTTATAACCTATAACCAATAAATCTGCATACTGAATACCTGTGTATCATTGTAATATTGCAAAACTACATCCTTAGTGTTAATGTCATCCCGTCATAAAAAGAACTTGCTGATATCTAAGGAAATAGTCGGACTCAGATGGGAATTGTATTGATTGGCTTTGTCTATAATTCATCAGGTCATAATTTTGATATTTTTAATAATTTTCAAAATTGTAAATTTTTCATAATTAATATTTTATAATTGAGTTAATAATAATAATAATTAATAATTGAGTTATTACTGCACAACATTTGTTACAGTATGTCACTCCTGTAGCAAGGTGATAACATGAGGAGGTTTGTCACAGTGTGTTACCCCAGTAGTAAGGTAATTACATGAGGAGGAGGTTTGTTACAGTGTGTCACCCCAGTAGTAAGCTGGCGCATGTCAAGGGTGGAGCCAATGCGCAGGGTCCAGAGGTGGCAAAATTAGCTTTCACCTAGGGTGTCAAAATTCCTAGCACCAGCCCTGGCTCCAGTTATAAGTAGAAGATATAAAGATCTCTTTCCTTTCCTGTGAAGAGAACTCTAAACATTGGATCTTATCTCAAAATGTAGATATGGCCATTAAAAAACTGTCCGAAAATACAATAGCATAAACAACCTAAGGGGAACCCTCTCAGAGGAACCCTAAACTAAAGACCCCCTAAAATCAATTTACTTTATTGTACTCCGTGAAGGAATTCTAACCAAAAGATTAAAAACACAGCGTGACTCCAATATTATTGTGCTATCACGAGCACTTAAAGCAAATTGGCATAAAGATAAATCACATAATGTGGTATAGTTTAATATTGTGCCAATGCACAGATAGCATCACCTTTTAGGGCTACCACATTATCATGTTATCTATCCATTATTATGTATTGGAGTACACAGCTGCTTATTAAAAGCACCACACAATATAGCCTCCCCGACGTTTCGCTGATGAATCGGCTTTGTGAAGGGCCCTACACAAAGCCGATTCATCAGCGAAACGTCAGGGAGGCTATAGTGTGTGGAGCTTTTAATCAGCAGCGGTGTACTCCAATACTTAATAAGGGATAGATAACATGATAGTGTGGCTATGGCCAGCTTGGTTATATCTTAGTGTATAGGACTGTAATGCTCATGCATGTGTTTTATTACAAGAGAAGAATGGTACAAATAGACCAATCAGTCATTAAAGCTGTACTTTGGTGGAAAACTTTTTTTCTTTTTTTTTTATCAACTGGTGCCAGAAAGATTTGTAAATTACTTTTATTAAAAAATCTTCATCCTTCCAGTACTTATTAGCTGCTGAATACTACAGAGGAAATTATTTTCTTTTTGGAACACAGTGCTCTCTGCTGACATCATGACCACAGTGCTCTCTGCTGAAACCTCTGTCCATTTTAAGAACTGTCCAGATTAGGAGAAAATCCCCATAGCAAACATTTGCTGCTCTGGACAGTTCCTAAAATGGACAGAGATGTCAGCAGAGAGCACTGTGCTCATGAAGTCAGCAGAGAGCACTGTGCTCGTGATGTCAGCAAAGAGCACTGTGTTCCAAAAAGAAAAGAATTTCCTCTGTAGTATTCAGCAGCTAATAAATACTGGAAGGATTAAGATATTTCTTAATAGAAGTAATTTACAAATCTGTTTAACTTTCTGGCACCAGTTGATTTAAAAGTAAAAAAAATAAGTTTTTACACTCTGATGTTAAACAGATTTATACATTACTTCTATTAAAATTTTGTAACCCTTCCAGCACTTATCAGCTGCTGTATGCTCCAGAGAAAGTTTTCTAGTTCTTTCCAGCCTGACCACAGTGCTTTCTGCTGACACCTCTGTCCATGTCAGGAACTGTCCAGAGCAGGAGCAAATCCCCATAGCAAACCCCCCCCCCCGTCACTCATGTCCACCCCCCCTGTCAGCCATGTCCGCCTTGTCCACCTCCCTGTCCATCTCGATCACCCATGTCCACCCCCCCCTGTCACCCATGTAATCCCTCCCTGTAACCCATGTCCACTGGGCAATACTGGACGCATTTCGAACAGAGATCTGTCCTTTGTCACAGCTAACAAACAAGTGATCAGAGTCTGTATATATAGACATCACAGGCTGCAGAAACAGGCATACACAGGTGAAATAAAATCAATGATTAAGACCATGTGATCAAGGTGGGTGGTAACGGACTTCAACTAACCCATATAGAGAGTGTGAACAGGGCGTTATCTGTATAGGCGATTGGTGATTAAATGCAGTATACAGCCATGTTCACACTGTGATATGGGACTGACACAAAACTGTGTGAAAAAATCATTGCATCAGAGACTGCAAATTCAAACCATACAAATGGGCATAAATAAATGTAAGGTACCGTATTTTTCGCCGTATAAGACGCACTTTTTCTTCCCCAAAACTGGGGGGGAGAAGTTGGTGCGTCTTATACGGCGAATACACCCCTATCGCGGCGGTCCCTACGGCCATCAACGGCCGGGACCCGCGGCTAATACAGGACATCACCGATCGCGGTGATGCCCTGTATTAACCCTTCAGACGCGGCAATCAAAGCTGACCGCCGCGTCTGAAGGGAAAGTGACACTAACCCGGCTGTTCAGTCGGGCTGTTCGGGAGCGATTTCACCTCGGCCGTCCCGAACAGCCTGACTGAATAGCCGGGTTAGTGCTTACAGGACACCGGGAGGGACCTTACCTGCCTCCTCGGTGTCTTTTCCGTTCAGGGATCCCCTGTATGGCCGGCGCTCTCCTTCCTCGTCATCACGTCGTCGCGTACGTGCGTCTGCGTGCGTAACGAAGTGATGACGGCGACGGAGAGCGAGGATACCCGGCCGGCAGCAGAGACGTTCCGGAGCGACGGGGACACGGCGACAGCGATGGAGCGACATCCAGGTCAGCGGTGACGGGTCCGGAGCGGCGGGGACACGTGAGTACTGCCTTCTATGCAGTGGTCTTCAATCTGCGGACCTCCAGATGTTGCAAAACTACAACTCCCAGCATGCCCGGACAGCCAACGGCTGTCCGGGCATGATGGGAGTTGTAGTTTTGCAACATCTGGAGGTCCGCAGGTTGACGACCCCTATTGGGTTCAAAATCTTTATTTTTTTAGATTCTGCACCTATAAATTGGGTGCGTCTTATGCGCCGGTGCGTCCTATAGGGTGAAAAATACGGTACATAAAAAATGTCATAATAATGGAGCAAACTAACAAGGACATAACATGACATGACCAAGTGTATATAAATAAATTGGCAAGAAACGAAAATACAGAAAATTTTCAATACTATAGAAATAACTCCTTACGGATATTTAATCCAAATGGTTCTGCTGTATTCAAAGTTAATAGCCAGAAGGCTTCACGATTCCGAAGCCGTCTATGTAGATCGCCTCCACGCGGATGTTGATATACTTTTTCTATGGCATATGACCTAAACGCAACATCTGAAAAAAAAATGTTTTGATAAACGGGATAGGAATGCTTTACTTCTCCCTAAACACTCTCAAAAATCTGCAGCCAAACCAGTTGTAGCCCTTACCTATTCTCCTCAATTTAATAGGGCACGTGGTATTAGTTTGAGACATCTACATGTGCTGAAAGAAGACCCAGTATTAGCTCAGGTATTATCCAAAGGCTGCATGCAGAGATGAGCGAACTTACAGTAAATTCGATTCGTCACAAACTTCTCGGCTCGGCAGTTGATGATTTTTCCTGCATAAATTAGTTCAGCTTTCAGGTGCTCCCGTGGGCTGGAAAAGGTGGATACATTCCTAGGAGACTCTTTCTTAGGAAGGTATCCACCTTTTCCAGCCCACCGCAGCACCGGAAAGCTGAACTAATTTATGCAGGAAAAGTCATCAACTGCCGAGCCGAGAAGTTCGTGACGAATCGAATTTACTGTAAGTTCGCTCATCTCTAGCTGCATGGTTGTCTCAAAAAAAGCCAAATCATTGGGAGATCATATCTCCTCAAACAATATTGGCGTGAAGTCATCCCAACCAAAAAAACGGCTGAAATGCCAGGGTCTTTATGGTTGTGGCCGTCATCCATGACGTACATGCGGATACACACAAAGTGTTGACATTTCTTACTTCATCCCAGGATAGGGAGTTTACTATCAAACTATTTTTAAATTGCTGCTCGACCAACTATGTCATTGAGTGTGTAGTATGCACTTCTTAAAGGGTACCTCTCATCAAATAAACTTTTGATATATTTTAGATGAATGAATGTTGAATAACTTTCCAATAGCATGTTAATGAAAAATAGGCTTCTTTCTATTGTATTTTTCCCGATCAGTCCTGTCAGCAAGCATTTCTGACTCATGCTGGAGTCCTAAACACTCAGAGCTGCCAGCCTGCTTTGTTCACAGCCAAACAGGCTGTGAACAAAGCAGGCTGGCAGCTCTGAGTGTTCTCCTTTGTGAACAAAGCAGACTGGCAGCTTGTAGTGTTTAGGACTCCAGCATGAGTCTGAAATACTTGCTGCCAGGACTGGTAGGGAGACCCCTAGTGGTCATTTCTTCAAAGTGGAAAATTAAATAGAAAGAAGCAGATTTTTTAATAACATGCAATTGTAAAGTTATTCTGCATACATTAATCTATAATATATCAAAAGTTTTTTTGATGAGAGGTACCCTTTAAATACATTGGTTGCACCAAACCTAAATTTAAAACCAGAATTCTGGAACAACCTCAATGACATAGGCAACGTTGCTAGGCACAACATCTCTGCGGCATCTTCTCATTTTAAGACTATACACGCAGGTTCAGATGTTGCGTTTAGGTCATATGCCATAGAAAATATATCAACATCCGCGTGGAGGCGATCTACATAGACGGCTTCGGAATTGTGAAGCCTTCTGGCTATTAACTTTGAATACAGCAGAACCATTTGGATTAAATATCCGTAAGGAGTTATTTCTATATTATTGAAAATGTTCTGTATTTTCGGTTTTTGCCAATTTATTTATATACACTTGGTCATGTCATGTTATGTCCTTGTTAGTTTGCTCCATCATTTTGACATTTTTAATGTACCTTACGTTTATTTATGCCCATTTGTATGGTTTGAATTTGCAGTCTCTGATGCAATGATTTTTTTCACACAGTTTTGTGTCAGTCCCATATCACAGTGTGAACATGGCTGTATACTGCATTTAACCCCTTAAGGACCAGACCAATTAAATTTTAGCATTTTCGTTTTTTCCTCCTCGCCTTCTAAAAATCATAACTCTCTTATATTTCCACCCACAGACCCATATGAGGGCTTGTTTTTTGTGTCACCAATTGTACTTTCTTAATTACATCACTTATTTTTGCCATAAAATGTACGGCGCAACCAAACAAATATTATTTATGGGGGAAAATTGAAAAGAAAACCACAATTTAGCAAATTTTGGAAGGTTTTGTTTTCACGCTGTACACTTTCCGGTAAAAATGACATGTTTTCTTTATTCTGTGGGTCAATACGATTAAAATGATACCCATGTTATATTCTTTTCTTTTATTGTACCGCTTAAAAAAAATCTCAAACCATTTTAACAAAATTAGTATGTTTGAAATTGCCCTATTTTGACCACCTATAACTTTCAAATTTTTCCGTATATGGGGCGATATGAGGGCTCATTTTTTGCGCCATGATCTGTAGTTTTTATCAGTACCACTTTTGCTTAGGTTTTACTTTTTATTTATTTTTTATTTTTTTTATTTTTTTTGGAAATAAATGTGACAAAAAAGCAGCAATTTTGGACTTTAAAAAAAAAAATTTTTACGTTTATGCCGTTCACCATATGGGATAATTAACAATATATTTTAATATTTCAGACTTTTACACACGCGGCGATACCAAGTATGGGTATTAATTTTTTTTATGCTTTTTTGAGGGTAAAATGGGGAAAAACGGACGTTTTACTTTTTATTGGGGGAGGGGATTTTTCAAATTTTTTTACTTTTTATTTTACATTCTTTTACTTATTTATTTTATTTTTTTACACTTTTTATGTCCCCATAGGGAACTATTCATTGCAATCAGTTGATTGCTAATACTGTGCAGTGATATGTATAGGACACAGCACTGCTCAGTATTATCGGTGATCTTCTGCTATGGTCTGCTCGATCTCAGACCAGAGCAGAAGACCCCAGGAGACGGCCTGAGCCAGGTGAGGGGACCTCCGGCCGCCATGCTGGATAATCGGATCGTCGCGGCAGCGCTGCGGGCGATCCGATCATCCATTCAAACTACCGCAATGCGGCAAATGCAGTGATCTGTACTGATCACGGCATCGGAGGGGTTAATGGCGGACATCCGCGCAATCGCGGATGTCCGCCATTATCGTCGGGTCCCTGGCTGCTGATATCAGCCGGGACTTGCCAGGCATGACGCGAGCACCGCTCCGGTGCTAGCAATCATGTCGGCGCATAAATGTACGCCATGGTGCGCTAAGTACAACGTCACTTGATCACTTGTTTGTTAGCTGTGACAAAGGACAGATTTCTGCCCGAAACGCGTCCAGTATTGCCCAGTGGACATGGGTGACAGGGAGGGATTACATGGGTGACAGGGGGGGTGGACATGGGTGATCGAGATGGACAGGGAGGTGGACAAGGCGGACATGGCTGACAGGGGGGGTGGACATGAGTGACGGGGGGGGGGTAGAGGGTGGACCTGGGTGACGGTGGGGGGGGGTTTAGACAGGGTTTAGAAGGTGAACAGAGGGGTGGAATGGGGACAGTACCTTAAGCAAGCTGGCTCGCGCAGCTTGCAGTTCCACAGGAGGCACTGGAGTCTGGCGCAGGTGCAGCTCGTTCCGCCCCAGGGCACCATTTTCGGCAGAGAGGGGGACGGAGGGGGACGCAGGAGACGGAGGGTGAAGGAGGGGGACACAGGGAACAGAGGGGGAAGGAGGGGAACACAGGAGATGCAGGGGGATGCTGTGTGCGCAGTGCGCATGCAGACTTCCCTTCCCCCCTGCGCCGTCAGGCCGGGGCGGGACATTTAAAAAAAAATAATAGTAAAAAATTAAAAAATCACTGCAAAATCCCGCGGCACCACGGGCAGTGCTGAACGGCACACACATGTGCCGCGGCACCGCAGTTGGGAATCACTGATATATACAGACTCTGATCACTTGTTTGTTAGCTGTGACAAAGGACAGATTTCTGTTCGAAACGCGTCCAGTATTGCCCACCATTGTTGATGCATTGATTTTATATCAATAAACTGAATTTGCAAGATTCTGCTGGATCATCTTTACCCTTCTTCATTACGTTGGGCACCTGGTCCGGGCGGATCCGTGCAGAATCTCTGGGGGAGGTGAGCTGACTCACATTTGTGCACAACATCGGAGTATCCCTTTAATATGTGGAGAGGCTGACGGTACTAGCAGTAGGTAAACCACCTGCACAGCACAATAGATTTGTGACTGATAACAGTTAACTCGGTGTTTCCCAACCAGGTCACAGCCAGCTGTTGCAAAACTACAACTCCCAGCATGCCCGGACAGCCGTTGGCTGTCCGGGCATGCTGAGAGTTGTAGTTTTGCAACAGCTGGCAGAACCCTGGTTGGGAAACACTGAGTTAAATCATACCTTATCTTTCTCACTTCTCAATCAGAGCATCCCCCACAGTATCGCTATAACCATGATACGCTTCGCCATGCAGAAAACGTACATCTTGATATTTAAATGTTTCAGGAAATTGTACGTGAATGATTTAAATATATTTATTTTTAGGTTGGATCAGGAAAATTCTCCACTTCAAGGAGTAAGGCTGGGTTCACACTACGATTTAACTATACGGTATCCGGATACGGTTGGGGGGGGGGGGGGAGCAAAAACCGGGCAGATCCCGTATCCCAGCCAGACCCGGCCCGTATCTAATTCTTTTCAATGAACCAACCGGAGTCAAACAGTGACTCCGGTCGGCACATTTTGCCCCGTATCTGGTTTGGTGACTGGTTTGGTGATGCGGCATACCACGGTTTTAGGTCCGGTCAAGAAAACCAGATATGGGGTAAAAATGAGCCGGCCGGAGTAACCATTCGACTCCGGTTGGTTCATTGAAAGGAATTAGCTACAGGCCGGGTCTGGCTGGGATACGGGATCTGCCTGGTTTTTGCTACCCCCCCCCCCAACCATATCCGGATCCTGTATAGTTAAACCGTAGTGTGAACCCAGCCTAAGGCACGACATGCTAAATCTGGGTATTAACACCAGTCAGGAAAATTTCAGAATCTTAAGACTCCAGAAACACTGATGTGTCCACCCTTATAGTGTATCTGTCTTTTGCAAAAAAAAAAAACCCACACAAATATTTATGCTTTTGGGTGAAAAATGCTGTCCCTGCAGCTATTGCCTGTGTGTCTCTGTGAGGACAGGAGAAGCCGGGATCTGTGCAGACTCCTGGCTTGTCAATCATCCTGAAGTGTGAGCCAAGACTGTGTCACAGAGCCCCGCTTGTCCTCAGAGCCCCGCTTGTCCTCAGTGTACAGAGCCCCGCTTGTCCCCAGTGTACAGAGTCCCACTTGTCGTCAGCGTACAGAGCCCTGCTTGTCCTCAGTGTACAGAGCCCCGCTTGTCCCCAGTGTACAGAGCCCCACTTGTCGTCAGCGTACAGAGCCCTGCTTGTCCTCAGTGTACAGAGCCCCGCTTGTCCTCAGTGTACAGAGCCCCGCTTGTCCTCAGTGTACAGAGCCCCGCTTGTCCTCCAGCTTGTCCTCAGTGTACAGGGCCCTGCTTGTCCTCAGTGTACAGGGCCCTGCTTGTCCTCAGTGTACAGGGCCCTGCTTGTCCTCTGTGTACAGGGCCCCGCTTGTCCTCAGTGTACAGGGCCCCGCTTGTCCTCAGTGTACTGAGCCCCGCTTGTCCTCAGTGTACAGAGCCCCGCTTGTCCTCAGTGTACAGAGCCCCGCTTGTCCTCAGTGCACAGAGCCCCGCTTGTCCTCAGTGCACAGAGCCCCGCTAGTCCTCAGTGCACAGAGCCCCGCTAGTCCTCAGTGCACAGAGCCCCGCTTGTATTCAGTGTACAGAGCCCCGCTTGTCCTCAGTGTACAGAGCCCTGCTTGTCTTCAGTGTACAGAGCCCCGCTTGTCCTCCAGCTTGTCCTCAGTGTACAGAGCCCCGCTTGTCCTCAGTGTACAGAGCCCCGCTTGTCCTCAGTGTACAGAGCCCCGCTTGTCCTCAGTGTACAGAGCCCCGCTTGTCCTCAGTGTACAGAGCCCCGCTTGTCCTCAGTCTACAGGGCCCCGCTTGTCCTCAGTGTACAGAGCCCCTCTTGTCCTCAATGTACAGAGCCCCGCTTGTCCTCAGTCTACAGGGCCCCGCTTGTCCTCAGTGTACAGAGCCCTGCTTGTCCTCAGTGTACAGGGCCCCGCTTGTCCTCAGTGTACAGGGCCCCGCTTGTCCTCAGTGTACAGGGCCCTGCATGTCCTCAGTGTACAGGGCCCCGCTTGTCCTCAGTGTACAGGGCCCCGCTTGTCCTCAGTGTACAGAGCCCCGCTTGTCCTCAGTGTACAGAGCCCCGCTTGTCCTCAGTGTACAGAGCCCCGCTTGTCCTCAGTGTACAGAGCCCCGCTTGTCCTCAGTGTACAGAGCCCCGCTTGTCCTCAGTGTACAAAGCCCTGCATGTCCTCCAGCTTGTCCTCAGTGTACAGGGCCCTGCTTGTCCTCAGTGTACAGGGCCTTGCTTGTCCTCAGTGTACAGGGTCCTGCTTGTCCTCAGTGTACAGGGCACTGCTTGTCCTCAGTGTACAGGGCCCTGCTTGTCCTCAGTGTACAGGGCCCTGCTTGTCCACACTGTACAGGGCCCTGCTTGGCCTCACTGTACAGGGCCCTGCTTGTTCACCCATACTTAATGTAGGGACAAGACAGGATTTTTGCACACAAAAATCCTATCCGGTACCTGTGTATATAGGTCCCCATAGCCAGAGTCCCTAGGACGTCGGGGTCCTTTTTGTCTGGTCTGCCCCTTGTCACCTCTCATCTAGGTAGTCATTAAACTAATAGTTTATTCAGGATTTATGTAAATATAAAAGTACTAATGTATATAACTAGTTAATTACCTGTCCGGAGCGTAGCAGAACCTGCGGGTCACGTGATCAGGTAAACTCTATGGTTTTTTGCTTAAGGACTAGAGATGAGCGAACTTACAGTAAATTTGATTCGTCACAAACTTCTCGGCTCGGCAGTTGATGGCTTTTCCTGCGTAAATTAGTTCAGTCTTCAGGTGCTACGGTGGTCTGGAAAAGGTGGATACAGTCCTAGGAAAGAGTCTCCTAGGACTGTATCCACCTTTTCCAGCCCATGGGAGCACCTAAAAGCTGAACTAATTTATGCAGGAAAAATCATCAACTGCCGAGCCGAAAAGTTTGTGACGAATCGAATTTACTGTAAGTTCGCTCATCTCTATTAAGGACCTTTGGAGGTCCCTGTGACGTATTGCACCCACCATGCTTTGTAACGGTGAGTGACAGATATTCGGACCAATCAAAACAACCCCGCCCCTGCCCATATAAGGGATCGGCGGCCATGATTCTCTCTCTTGTTCCTGCGCAGCCAAGCAGTAAGGATCTCTCTTGTTCCCGGGTTGTCAAACGAGCAGGATCTGCGCAGCTACCTTCCGAAGTGAATTAGGCCCGAGCCTTGCGGCAACGGCTGATCTATTCAGAATCGTGAGTGTATCAATCCCTAAGCACTCTGCAAGATCACCGGACCTTATCTATCCCCTAAATCCGGACGGATCTTCCCAAATTACCCTAAATTCAGAGACTTGTATTACTATTCAAGGTCCTCAACAACTGTCAGTCACTGAACCATATAGGGACTGTTTGCATGAGACTGTTATTGTGCATTGGATGTACAGCAAGCCTTTCAGTAAAGTTTATCAAAGTTCAAGTACCTTGTACCTTCAGTCATTTTGTGCATGCACCTATCGTTACTGGGAAGGGCGGCGATAGGCCGGAGAATTACCTCAGCATACTAGCCCTCAGCCTGGCGTCACGAACTATAGGGTTAACCTTAACCAGGGGCTACCACAAAGCATTTTTGGCGTTGCACGAACAGGATTTGGGTGTGTGCCTACTACAGTCGCCACTAGTGAAAGTGTACTCCCCCCAGAAAACAAACTTTATTCATGTACTGTGATTTATACTCCGGAGTAAGGGGTTGCACGAACGGTGCTGTGTGGAGGAAGTGCGCATGTAAAGTAAGGGGGGAGGGAATAGCATAGTGGAGTTACAAGCTGTGAAAGGAAGAACTGAAGTTAGCGCGGGGTCCTCCTGCTCACGTGATCCAGAGACCCGCCCACCGAAGCTCTCGGTGCCGCGGCAGCCATTTTGTTGGAGTCTAGTGCCGGAAACCAACAACGAGAGATAGTTCAGCACGGGAAAAGGCGCAGAGTGGGACAACGGGTTGGAAGCTGTAAGGAGCCGGAACAGTACGGGACTCTGAGACACCAGTTGCCGAACTGAAGTCCTATATAGAATTACTTCAGCTGATGATCAACGCACTCAAATTTCAAATAAAAGCTATTGAGTTTCAAGTCACCGCTCTCAAATTTGAAATCTACGCTCTCAAGTTCCAGAACAACTGCGTATCTCCTCGGGACTTAGGAATTCAAGATCTATTTAAAGGCCCAGCATACCACATACAGAGATGTCAGAACCTGCAGCCCAACAGTCCCCATCTGAACAGCAAGGGGGCGATGCTTCAGTGGCCCCACCAATGGGGTCTTCAACCCAAGTCAGAAGGGTGTTGCCGCCTTCACCAACGCCTTCTACCTCACAAAGACGTACTCTACCTGTGATTCCAGCAAGACCTCCATCACCGGTGGAGCAGGACCCAGCAAGTCCACCTCCAGTCTCTCCCTATGTGTTGGGAACCCCTGTTGATGCACCTGTCTTCTTGGGGAATCCTGTGCTTCCCACCTACAATGGTGACCCTTTTACATTGAGAGACTTTAAAGAAAAGTTTTACAGCCTCTTCAGGTTTTTATTCATTACCCCCTCACCAACAGATACAGCTGCTTCTGGGACAGCTCCAGGGACCCGCCTTGGAGGAACTTCGCACCTGGCCGGCGGCTGATAAAGCCACAGTGGGACAGATTTTTGAAGGACTTTCTCAAGTGTTTGAATCTCATTCTCCCTCGGAGGTACGCCTCCGACTCTATGAACGGCGCCAGAAGCCAGGTGAGACTCTCCGAGCATATACAGTAGCTTTACAGAGCGCATTAGAGGAGGTACAGAAGTTGGACGGCATCACGCCCGATCAGGGCAATCGAGTACTGATGGACCGTTTTATAGAAGGGGCACTGAAAAAATGGGACAAGGCCCAACTTAGGATGCTGGCTGTGCAAAATCCCGACATGGTTTTCCCAGCTTTTAAGAGACTAGCGGTTAAAGTGATAGAATCAGGACCCCAGACAGAGGAGGCTAGTGTTCCCGCTACAGAATCTCCGGGGTCCTCGCCCCAGCCATCTGTCCCTTCTCAGTCTGCCCCGCCAACGCCTTCTTCTAGCCCTTGGACAGCTGACCTACAAGACATTAAACAGGACATTGAGCAGTTAGCCAAGGCCTTTAAAGAAATGGCGGTACGGACAAACCCTTCTAGATCTGCAACCCCGCCACCTAAGAAGCCTGATCCTCGCCCTGCTGGTCCACCTAATACCCCTCCTGTGAGACCACCTGGAAGTCAGAGACCTGTCTGTAGTTATTGTAACAAGAATGGACACTGGAAGAGCCAATGTTGGGCTTTAAACGGGCGTCCCCTGGGGTCGAGGACCGCACCCCAGGAGTAGCAGCTGAAGGTCCAGAATCAATCAGCGACAAGAAAGGACTGTCTATGTATGTAGCTTCTTGTCCTTATGTACAGGTGATAGTTGAAGGTATCCGGTTACAAGCTCTGATAGATACGGGGTCTCAGGTGTCCACTATTCCGCAGGGGGTTTTCTATAAGTATTGGGGCCCAGAAAGTTGTATGAACCTCAGGAAGCGGAGTTAAGAATAATTGCGGGGAACGGGAAACCAGTACCCAGGCATGGTTACTGGGAGCCCACGGTGCAGGTGGGAAGGCATGTGTTGGAAAGGCAGGGTGTGATTATCACTAATGTTAGGGATGAAGGAGCGGCTGATTTCATCTTAGGCATGAATATTATGAGGCACTGTTTTGATGATATTGTCTGTGCACTGCATGCATCTCTCCCTCCCTTTACCCCCAGGCCGGCGAGCTGCCCAACACCGCCTCAAAACCCTCCAAGAAGAACAGAAGTTTGTGAATCATCAAGGAGAGATCTGTTGAGTAAGGATTCAAGATATACGAGCCGTTAGTCTACAGCCACAGGCGGAGATGGTTATTTGGTGTCGTGCCCGACCCAGGGTGAAAAATCATGATTATCAGGCGCTCTTGGAGCCCATCCTACTGGAAGATTGCCCCTTGATGCGAGCAGCTAGAAGCCTGGTAACAGTACGGAATGGGAATGGTATCAAAGTCACAAGTGGCTCAACGAGGACCTAAACAGAATCCTGCGGAACCTTGGTGGAGCCAACTGTAAATAGGAGGCGAAGATACCCCCAAGGAACAGGTGGACGGAGTCATCCAGGTAGCTAAGAGATATCAGGAAGCTTTCAGCATGTTTCCCACAGACTTCGGCAGGACCACCATGATCAAACATAGGATTCTCATTGGGGACAATCCACCCATTAAAGAGAGACATCGCCCTGTGGCTCCTGGGATGTATCAGACCATAAAGAAAATGCTCGTGGAGATGAAAGAGGCCGATGTCATCCAGGAAAGCCAGAGTCCTTGGGCTGCACCTTTGGTCCTGGTGAAGAAAAAAGATGGGACTATCCGCTTTTGCGTGGTTTACCGGAAGTTGAACAGCATAACTCATAAGGATGCCTATCCTCTCCCACGCATCGAAGAATCCTTGACTGCATTGGGGTCGGCCGCCTACTTTTCCACACTGGATCTGATGAGTGGCTACTGGCAGGTGCCAATGGCAGAAGAGGATAGAGAGAAGACCGCATTTGTGACCCATATGGGTGTCTTCAAGTTCAAAAGTATGCCCTTTGGACTGTGCAATGCACCAGCTACTTTCCAACGCCTAATGAAGCGATGCTTGGGGCATCTTAACTTCCAGAGTGTTCTGTTGTATTTAGATGACGTCATTGTCTATTCTCGGACATATCAGGAACACCTGGATCACATGAAAGAAGTTTTCCAAGTCCTTATCCAACATGGATACACCTTCCAAATGTCACTTGCTAAAGCCACAAGTACACTATCTGGGACATGTCGTCAGTGCTCAAGGAGTCCAGCCTGATCCAGACAAAGTGAGTGCTGTGAAAGAGTGGCCTACGCCCAGGACGGTGCGAGACGTCCAAAGTTTCCTGGGATTTGCTGGATATTATCGGCGCTTCATCCCCCATTTCGCTCAAATTGCTGGACCCTTAACCGAATTACTGAGAGGGACTGCCCGGGATAATTATAATGGGAGGCTCCCCATACAGTGGGCAGAAGAACAAGAAGATGCCTTTCGAGCCCTGAAGTACCTCCTCACGGAACCCCCCATTTTGGCATATCCTGATTACAGCCTGCCGTTCCGTTTATACACAGACGCTAGCTTTAAAGGTCTGGGGGCGGTCTTATCTCAAGTGCAAGATGGCAAAGAGAGGGTGATTGCCTATGCCAGCCGGCATCTCCGAGGTGCTGAGAAGAATGATGCCAACTATAGATCCTTTAAGCTGGAGCTCCTGGCCATGGTCTGGGCCATTACTGAGAAGTTTAAGGACTACTTGGCTGCTACCCCCTTCACGGTCTACACTGATAACAACCCCTTGGCCCATTTGAACACTGCTAAGTTGGGAGCTCTGGAACAGCGTTGGGCCTCTCGGTTGGCCAACTATGATTTCAACATTCAGTATCGCAGCGGAAAAACCAATGTTAATGCGGATGTACTTTCTCGCATGGCCCCGGGAGAAGCACCTCCTACTGAAGATGTATGGGAAGATGTGGAAATGCCTCCCTTCTACCGAAGGTTCGTGAGCCAGAGTGCTCTAACTGCCCAGGTGGGTGACGGACCTGAATCTCCCAAAGTCCCTGAAGACCTGTCCACCTGGAAGACACTTCAGGATGAAAGCCGGGTTATCAGGGACCTCCCACTCGGGTGCGCAAGGCCCACAGGGACTTCGAATAGAAGCGGCTGTGGCGGCAGAGGAATCGCCTGTTCCTGCACAAAGGGCTGGTCTACCGAAATTCCCTGGACCCAGTTTCCGGAGACCGCATACACCAGATTGTGGTTCCCAGAAGAGGTGCAGCCATGGTCCTGATTGTCTATCATGATCAATCCGGACACTTCGGGGTCCATAAGACAGAGATCACCGTCAGAAGGAGATTTTACTGGATTGGGATGTGGGGAGACATCGAGAAATGGTGTGCCAAGTGCTCCGTGTGCAACGTGATAAAGAACCCCCAAAGGGACGCAAGGGCCCCTTTACATCCCATCTGTACAGAAAGGCCGAATCAAATTGTTGCCTTGGATCATGTGAAGCTGGCCCCCAGTTGATCTGGCTATTGTCATGCTCTAATCATGGTGGATCATTATTCCAAGTGGGTGGTCATGGTTCCTGTCAAGGATCTTACCGCCAAGACTGCTGCTCAGCTCTTCTATTGACATTGGATCCAACCTCTGGGGTGTCCCGAATCGGTCTTCATGGATCGGGGAACCGCCTTTGAAGCCCAGTTGTTCCAGGAACTTTGCCGGTTGCATGATTGCAAGAAGCTCCGGACGACGGCCTACCATCCCCAAGGGAATGGGCTCTGCGAGAGGATCAATCAAGTGTTCATCCAAATGCTTAGAGCTGCCTCTGTTTCAAAGCACGAAGAGTGGCCTCAGTTGTTGCCTGAACTCCTAGAAATTTACAACAACACTGTCCACTGCTCTACGGGGTACACGACTTTTTTCCTGATGATGGGCCGACACGGCCAACGGCCAAAGGATTGAACCTTAGGGCTACAGGCACCTTTCAACAATTCTCCTCAGGTTTCCCAAGGTTGGGTGTCAGAGCATCAATGAAGAATTGAGGAAGCCAAGGACATTGTTGAGAAGAAAATGGGTGAAGTTCATGAACGCCAGCAGAAAGACTATAATCGACATGCTTCGGCTCAGCCCTTACAGCTTGGAGATAAAGTGTGGCTCAGAAAATTTCCTAGAACCCATAAATTGGACTCCTTGTGGGAAACGGAGCCGTACACCATTACTGCAGTCCCTTATCCTGAAACGGATGTGTATGAAATACAGAAAGACGGGTTCGAGCCACAGGTGGTCCACAGGAATAGGATAAAAGTGTGCCTGAAAGAAGATGTGCTTGGCCCATCTTCTCCTACTCCTTCTGCTCCTCCTGCTACTTCTACTCCATCTACAACAAGGCCAGTGAGAGAATATGTGCCGGGAGAAGGAATTCATCCCACTATGGACGTTCCTTTGTTCCCATCTCAGCAGCCTACCATGTATTGGGGTATACCGTTCCCAGCTCCATCCAGCCAGCCGCCACTGGTTGCTCCACCTAGTCAGTTGCCAGTAGGTGTTGCTCCTTGTCCACCACCATTGGTTGCTACACCCAGCATCAGTCCTGCTCCAGTGACTGCTCCAAGTATTGATGCCACTACTCCACCTGTCTTCAGAGAACCCCCCAGTCCAACCGAAGATATTGCTTCTGTTTCCAGCCCTCCAGCTGGTCCCTCGGGGACTGAAGTTCTTGAAGAATCCCCAAGTGAAGGAACTCCTGATGACTCGGAGGTGGTGTTGCGGCGTTCTCAAAGGACTACACAGGGCAAACTACCCGTAAGGTACCAGGACTCACATTTAGTACCTACACACATAGCACCTTTGATAACCCACTTCAATGCTCTGCCTATCACTTTTCAGCACCCTAGATTACTGACTTAAATGTACTACCTCAAGTTTCTCTAGTACATACACCAAAATAAATATCTCACTTAAGAAAACACTTTAGGGATTGTAACCTATTGAAACCCAATTCCTGCCACTGTTAGGTACACTTCTTCTTCTCCTTCTTTGCGTGTGTGAGATGCTCTGCCTGGCCAGTAGGTGCTCTTGCGAATATAGAATTAAACACATATTTCTAAGAATAAGCTAGTTAGGTTGTTTTGAAAGTGCTCTAGGGGTAAGTAGCGTGTAGCCGATAGACCCTAGCAGCCATCCTTACTGTGACCTAGCTTCCGGCTAGCCAGTATAACTTTTGTGTACTAACAGGTAACTTATTGTTGGCGAATAAAATGTGTGAGATAATAAAAATGTTTAGTCAGCTTGAAACTAAAAGTATAGAGAGTTGTACTAATGTTCAATTTAGCCTCATAAAAATGTGTAGAAAGCTAATACAATGTCTTAGGCGTTAGCAACTACATGTCAGATAGCTGCCTAATTGTCTAGTAAGCTTTAAAGTGTATAATAAGTTTAATAAGATGTCTATGAAGCTAGAAACTTAAAGGTTAGATAGCTTCCTTAAATGTCTAGATAGCATCAATGTCTAGATAGTGTTAATGTCTAGATAGTACCAATGTCTAGATAGATTTATATTGTCTAGTCCAGATACTAGTGAGAGTATCAGAGAATGTAAATGTGTTCAATGTTTATTTAGAATGTATAGCAAATTTATAGATCATCCTGTTCTAGTCCTAGTCCCTCTGTCTTAGGGAACAGGCGTCGAGGTCAACTTATCTTAAGTAAGGGGGTTTGGGGTGTCCCGGTACTGCATCCTATCCGGTACCTGTGTATATAGGTCCCCATAGCCAGAGTCCCTAGGACATCGGGTCCTTTTTGTCTGGTCTGCCCCTGTCACCTCTCATCTAGATAGTCATTAAACTAATAGTTTATTCAGGATTTATGTAAATATAATAGTACTAATGTATATAACTAGTTAATTACCTGTTCAGAGCGTAGCAGGACCTGCGGGTCACGTAATCAGGTAAACTCTATAGTTTTTTGCTTAAGGACCTTTGGAGGTCCCTGTGACGTATTGCACCCACCATGCTTTGTGACTGTGAGTGACAGATATTTGGACCAATCAAAACAATATATATAAACCCCTGCCCATATAAGGGATCGGTGGCCATGATTCTCTCTCTTGTTCCTGCGCAGCCAAGCAGTAAGGATCTCTCTTGTTCCCGGGTTGTCAAACGAGCAGGATCTGCGCAGCTACCTTCCCCAGTGAGTTAGGCCCGAGCCGTGCGGCAACGGCTGATCTATTCAGAATCGTGAGTGTATCAATCCCTAAGCACTCTGCAAGATCACCGGACCTTATCTATCCCCTAAATCCGGACGGATCTTCGCAAATTACCCTAAATTCAGAGACTTGTATTACTATTCAAGGTCCACAACAACTGTCAGTCACTGACCTATATAGAGACTGTTTGCATGAGACTGTTATTGTGCATTGGATGTACAGCAAGCCTCTAAGTAAAGTTTATCCATGTTCAAGTTCAAGTACCTTGTGGACCTTCAGTCATTTTGTGCATGCACCTATCGTTAGTGGGAAGGGTGGCGATAGGCCGGAGAATTACCTCAGCATACTAGCCCTCAGCCTGGCGTCACGAACTATAGGGTTAACCTTAACCCCTTACCATTAGCCCCAATAACTTAAATAACAACGTTAGACGCAATAACGCAAAAAATCCCATTAGCCCCAATAACTTAAATAATAACGTTAGACCCAATAACTCAAAAAATCCCATTAGCCCCAATAACTTAAATAGTACAATTAGCCCTTATAACTCAAAAAATGACATTAACCCCAATAACTCTGAAAATCCCATTAGTGAGACTATATGTGTAAAACTTAATGGAAATGTAAAGTGTATGTTCACAAATGCCAGAAGCCTAGCAAATAAAATGGGGGAGCTTGAGGCCTTGATACTGGAGGAACATATTGATATAGTTGGGGTCACTGAGACATGGCTGGACTCCTCGCATGACTGGGCTGTTAATCTGCAGGGGTTTACATTGTTTCGCAAGGATAGAATGAACAGAAAAGGTGGTGGAGTCTGTCTGTATGTAAGAAGTGGTATGAAAGTCAATGTGAACGATGCCATAGTGTGTGATGATTCTGAGGAGGTGGAATCACTGTGGGTAGAATTACAAAAGGAGGGAAATACTGAAAAAATAATATTTGGTGTAATTTACAGACCCCCTAATATCACTGAAGAGATAGAAGGTCGGCTGTATAAACAAATAGAGAGGGCCGCCCGGGCAGGTACAGTGGTAATAATGGGAGATTTTAACTATCCAGATATAGATTGGGGTCCGGGGTTGGCTAAAACTACAAAGGGGAGAAAATTCCTAAATTTATTGCAGGATAATTTTATGGGCCAGTTTGTGGAGGACCCAACAAGAAGTGATGCCTTGTTGGATCTGATCATTTCCAACAACGCAGAGCTGGTTGGTAATGTAACTGTGCGGGAAAACCTTGGCAATAGTGACCACAATATAGTTACTTTTGACTTAAAATGTAGAAAACAAAGACAGACGGGGAAAGCAAAAACATATAACTTTAAAAAGGCAAATTTCCCTGGGCTGAGGGCTGCACTACAGGACATAGACTGGGGGGAGGTGTTCTCAAATACTGATACAGAAGGTAAATGGGACATCTTTAAATCAACTCTAAATAACTATACAGCTAAATATATACCAAAGGGGAACAAATATAAACGATTAAAACTAAATCCTACATGGCTGACAAATGAGGTTAAAAGAGCAATAAACAACAAAAAAATAGCCTTCAAAAAATACAAATCTGATGGGTCAGCTATAACATTTAAACAGTACAAGGAGCTTAATAAAATCTGTAAAAATGTAATAAAAACAGCAAAAATTCAAAATGAGAGACAGGTGGCCGAAGAAAGCAAAACTAATCCTAAATATTTTTTTAGATATATAAATACAAAAAAACCAAGGACAGAGCATGTAGGACCCCTTAATAATGATAATGGGGAGGTTGTCACGGGCGATCAAGAGAAGGCGGAGCTACTGAATGGGTTCTTTAGTTCTGTATATACTATGGAAGAAGGAGCTGACATTGGTCAGGTCAGTGCTGGTAACACATCATATAATGTATTGAACTGGCTTAATGTAGAGATGGTACAAGGTAAGTTAAGTAAAGTAAATGTAAGCAAATCTCCAGGGCCGGATGGACTACACCCAAGAGTTCTTAGAGAGGTAAGTTCAGTAATATCTGTACCCTTGTTCATGATATTTAGAGATTCTCTGGTGTCTGGTATTGTGCCAAGGGACTGGCGCAAGGCTAATGTGGTACCAATCTTCAAGAAGGGCTCTAGGTCTTCGCCAGGCAATTATAGACCGGTAAGTCTAACGTGCATTGTGGGTAAATTGTTTGAAGGACTTATAAGGGATTACATACAGGAATACATAGGGGATAATAGTATTATAAGTGATAGCCAGCATGGGTTTACTAAGGATAGAAGTTGTCAAACCAATCTAATTTGCTTTTATGAAGAGGTGAGTAGAAGCCTTGACAGAGGAATGGCTGTGGATATAGTGTTTCTGGATTTTGCCAAAGCATTTGATACTGTCCCTCATAGACATCTGACAGGTAAGTTAAGGTCCTTGGGCTTGGAAACTTTAGTTTGTAACTGGATTGAACACTGGCTCATAGATCGTACCCAGAGAGTGGTGGTAAATGATTCGTACTCTGATTGGTCCCCGGTTATTAGTGGTGTACCCCAAGGTTCAGTACTGGGCCCGCTGCTGTTTAATTTATTTATCAATGATATAGAGGATGGTATTAACAGCTCTGTTTCTATCTTTGCAGATGACACCAAGCTTTGTAGCACGGTACAGTCTATAGAGGATGTGCATAAGTTACAAGATGACTTGGATAGACTAAGTGTCTGGGCATCCACTTGGCAAATGAGGTTCAATGTGGATAAATGTAAAGTTATGCATCTGGGTACTAATAACCTGCATGCGTCGTATGTCTTAGGGGGGATTAAACTGGCAGAGTCACTGGTAGAGAAGGATCTGGGTGTACTTGTAGATCACAGACTACAAAATAGCATGCAATGTCAGGCTGCTGCTTCCAAAGCCGGCAGGATATTGTCATGTATAAAAAGAGGCATGGACTCGAGGGGCAGGGACATAATACTCCCCCTTTATAAAGCATTGGTCCGGCCTCACCTGGAATATGCTGTTCAGTTTTGTTCGCCAGTTCATAAAAGGGACACTGCGGAGTTGGAAAGGGTGCAGAGACGCGCGACTAAACTAATATGGGGCATGGAACATCTTAGCTATGAGGAGCGATTAAAGGAGTTACAATTGTTTAGTCTTGAGAAGAGACGTTTAAGGGGGGATATGATAAACGTATATAAGTATATAAATGGCCCATACAAAAAATATGGAGAAAAACTGTTCCAGGTTAAACCCCCCCAAAGGACGAGGGGGCACTCCCTCCGTCTGGAGAAGAAAAAGTTTAGTATCAAGGGGCGACACGCCTTCTTTACCGTGAGGACTGTGAATTTATGGAACGGTCTACCTCAGGAACTGGTCACAGCAGGAACAATTAACAGCTTTAAAGCAGGGTTAGATACATTCCTGGAACAAAATAACATTAATGCTTATGCAGAATTATAAAACTACATCCCTTTCCCTTATCCCCTTACATCCTTCCCTTCAATCCCCTGGTTGGACTTGATGGACGTATGTCTTTTTTCAACCATACTAACTATGTAACTATGTAACTATCTACCTAAACAACACCCCAACTACCATACACCCCCCAAGGGCTACCACATAGACATGTGGTAAAGGGTGTGTGATGAGGGCAGATGTAATTACCCTAGGGGCAGATGGCATTAACCTCTTGTATTCGTGACACCAGGGTGTGATTTATCCTCAATAGCACCCAAAGGTATACCGCAGGATCCTGGGCTAGGCACGGGGGCAATAATGACTCCAACGCCAAGTTACAGACAACGGTAGCTTTACTGAGTGACAGATGGAACATTTTATAAAGTTCAGCCAGGCCCATGGAGGTGACCAGTGACTTCAGAGACCTTAAGGGCTTGCTGGAACTGGCAGAGAATTTGGACAATAGATGACTGTGACTGACTTGCCTTGAGACTGACAATGCTGTGGTTGTAGCTTACTTGTAGAATTGTGGCTGCTCGACTGACTTGAGGCCTCCTATGGACTCCAGACACACTCTAGGACTTGACTGCACTGTAACTAAGCAGAAAGAGAGCAAATAGACTCCTCCCAGGGCTTTTATAGGGGAGACTCTGGTGGCGTCCCATAGGTCAACCTTAAGTCACATGGTCACTGAGAGCTCCTGGGTTACCTTCACATGATACAATATATACACAAAGGGACAGGTGTACACAGGCACATTGGTTAAAGAGTACCTGTCTTAGAACCATATTTTCTAAACTAACTCAGATTATATTCCTTAATTACTACTAACACCCCTCCTGCCCTAAAAGACATTTCTGAGCTTTAAAAAGCTGTGTATCATACCTTTACTTTGGAGGAAGTGGGCGTTCCCCAGCAGACGCGAGGTCACTGAAGTCTGCGAGAGCTGTGCCTTGCCATTCCCCGCACGGACTTCCTGAGTTTGGTCTCCTGCCAGGCCGGAAGAAGACCAAATTAACTGTTTGACCTACGGCAGGGAACAGAACAGAGCCACCTAGTGGCCGTTTTTTTCAATCACATTAAAAACATATAAAGGTTGTGAATTTTAACAGCAAGTGAATAGCAAAGAGTCTTATAATTACATAAGGAACAATATATTAAAAATTTAGCTTGGTGGCAGGTACATTTTAACCAATGTATTTTACAGATATACATATGATGTTATTATCTACATTATTTAAAAAGTTTTTGCAAATGACAGGTACACTTTAACTTAAAGGGTACGTCTCATCAAATATACTTTTGATATATTTTAGATTAATGAATGTTGAATAACTTTCCAATAGCATGTTAATGAAAGATATGCTTCTTTCTATTGTATTTTTCCCGATCAGTCCTGGCAGCAAGCATTTCTGACTCATGCTGGAGTCCTAAACACTCAGAGCTGCCAGCCTGCTTTGTTCACAGCCAAACAGGCTGTGAAAAAAGCAGGCTGGCAGCTCTGAGTGTTCTCCTTTGTGAACAAAATCAAAAACGAATGACCAGGGAGTCAGGAGTTTGTCTGGCGCAGAGAGGAACCATCAGGCAGCCAAGTAAAATCAATGGATTTATTAAATGCAACGCGTTTCGCTGGGCATGCGCAGCTTCATCAGGCATCGTGATGCCTGATGAAGCTGCGCATGCGCAGCGAAACGCGTTGCATCTAATAAATCCATTGATTTTACTTGGCTGCCTGATGGTTCCTCTATGCACCAGACAAACTCCTGACTCCCTGGTCATTCGTTTTTGATTTTACTCTTACCCAGGAGGGCTGCAGTGGACCTTCTCCTATATCTCTTCTGCTCTTAACCTTGTTGTGTGTGGGCGCACAACCAACTTTGGTAAGCGGCTTGGGAATTACCGTCCCCTACCCCCACCTGCAAGATCTACTGATCCCGCACATGAGGCGCCTTCTTCCCTCTCCCTTTGTGAACAAAGCAGACTGACAGCTCGTAGTGTTTAGGACTCCAGCATGAGTCTGAAATGCTTGCTGCCAGGACTGGTAGGGAGACCCCTAGTGGTCATTTCTTCAAAGTGGAAAATTAAATAGAAAGAAGCATATTTTTTAATAACATGCAATTGTAAAGTTATTCTGCATACATTAATCTATAATATATCAAAAGTTTTTTTGACGAGAGGTACCCTTTAATACAAGCTAAATACATGCTATAACACAGTGGTCTTCAACCTGCAGACCTCCAGATGTTGCAAAACTACAACTCACAGCATGCCCGGACAGCCGTTGGCTGTCCGGGCATGCTGGGAGTTGTAATTTTGCAACATCTGGAGATCCGCAGGTTGAAGACCACTGCTATAACATATTAGCAAAAAACCCTGATGAGCTGCAATCTATTGTGTGAACACGTATAGACTCATATAGAATAAACATCACCTGACAGAGTATCACAAACTCATGTCTCCTGATTTTCTACCCTAGGTACAATTAATCGAGACATGTTAATTAGCAATAAATCAATTATATGGGTTATCCGGGGGGGGGGGAAACATATCCCTTATCCACAGGGTAGATAAGGGTGGGGGCCTGAACACTCAGGGGAATGGTTTTTGTGGAGTGAAAGGTGGGCCCCATAAAGAAGATCGCAGGAGGTTCTCATGGTCAGATCACCCACAATCAAACACATATCTCCTATCCCGGGGATAGAAAAAAAAAATTTCCCCAGATAACCCCTTTAAGCTTAAAGGAGTACTCCCGGATGGAAAAATTGTCCTCCATACAGCCGGCAGTAAAAAAATAAAGAGATACATACCTTCCTTCGCTCCCCCAGTGCCTCCGGGAACCCACTCCAGTCTCCACCGCGATCCTCTTCCAGGTTGCCGGTGGTCGGCGAGTTATACTGCACTCAGCCAATCACCGGCCGCAGCGAAGTCCCGACTCGGGCGGCGATAGGCTGAATGGCAGTGTGACGTTTTTTGCCCCAGCACCTGCTGCCGGGGCCGAAAATGTCCACTGCCGCTCAGCATATCGCCGCCACCGGCAACCTGGAAGAGGATTGCGGCGGAGACCGGAGTGGGTTACCGAAGGCACCGGGGGAGCAAAGAAAGGTATGTATCTCTTTATTTTTTCACTGCCAGCAGTATGGAGGACAATTTTTTCATCCCAGAGTACTCCTTTAATTTTTTCACCCCATAAGACTGTGTTGAAATCTTGTATACCTCAACCAATTACAGTATATATTTTGGCTGCAAATAACCAAAATTGCAGCAAAAATGTTGTGTCTTACCATGAATATGTGAATTACGGTAAAAAAAAATTCATTTTTACAGCAATTTTAGTCAATTGTGATAAAACAATAAATTGCGCTTCCACTAATAAGCTCCAGCATGTGAACACAGCCTCAAGCTGATCACCAGACAAGGAGCGATGTATTTCTTTCTTTCTCTCCTAATGTTATATCTCAGGCTCTGGAGTCTCAGGCGTAAAAATGAAAAATTGGAGAAATGGTATCCGTGCTTTGTGGTGTTGTTATTTATTTATTTATTTTAGAATCGTCCATGATATCACTTTCAAGGGGTACTGCCGCCAAAATGAACTTATTCCCTATCCACAGAATAGGGCATAAGCAGCTGATCGCGGGGTCCCATTTGGAAGATCGGGGGGGGGGGGGACTTTACTGCTACTACTACATTCTAAAGGAGGCTGCTGCTACTGCATCCTTAAGGGGGCTGATACTACTACATCCTAAAGGAGGCTGCTGCTACTACATCCTATAGGGGGCTGCTGCTACTACGGCCTAAAGGTGGCTGGTACTTCTACATCCTATAGGGGGCTGCTGCTACTACATCCTATAGGGGGCTGCTATTACTACATCCTAAAGGTGGCTGGTACTTCTACATCCTATAGGGGGCTGCTGCTACTATATCCTATACGGGGCTGCTGCTACTACAGCCTAAAGGTGGCTGGTACTTCTACATCCTATAGGGGGCTGCTGCTACTACATCCTAAAGGTGGCTGGTACTTCTACAACTTAAAAGGGGGCTGCTGCTTCTACTACATACATCCTATAGGGGGTTGCTACTACTACATCTTAAAGTGCCAGTGCTTCTACTACATCCTAAATGGGGCTGCTACTACTAAATCCTAAAGGAGGCTGGTACTTCTACATCCTAAAAAGGCTGCTGCTACTACATCCTAAAGTGGGCTGCTTCTACTACATCCTAAAGTGGGCTGCTGCTACTACATCCTAAAGGAGGCTGGTACTTCTACATCCTAAAAAGGCTGCTGCTACTACATCCTAAAGTGGGCTGCTTCTACTACATCCTAAAGGGGGCTGCTTCTACTACATCCTAAAGTGGGCTGCTGCTACTACATCCTAAAGTGGGCTGCTTCTACTACATCCTAAAGGGGGCTGCTGCTACTACATCCTAAAAAGGCATGCTGCTTCTACTACATCCTAAAGGGGGCTGCTGCTACTACATCCTAAAGTGGGCTGCTTCTACTACATCCTAAAGGGGGCTGCTGCTACTACATCCTAAAAAGGCATGCTGCTTCTACTACATCCTAAAGTGGGCTGCTTCTACTACATCCTAAAGGGGGCTGCTGCTACTACATCCTAAAAAGGCATGCTGCTTCTACTACATCCTAAAGGGGGCTGCTGCTACTACATCCTAAAAAGGCATGCTGCTTCTACTACATCCTAAAGTGGGCTGCTTCTACTACATCCTAAAGGGTGCTGCTGCTACTACATCCTAAAAAGGCATGCTGCTTCTACTACATCCTAAAGTGGGCTGCTTCTACTACATCCTAAAGGGTGCTGCTGCTACTACATCCTAAAAAGGCATGCTGCTTCTACTACATCCTAAAGTGGGCTGCTTCTACTACATCCTAAAGGGGGCTGCTGCTACTACATCCTAAAAAGGCATGCTGCTTCTACTACATCCTAAAGGAGGCTGCTGCTACTACATCCTAAAGGAGGCTGGCTGGTACTCCCCAACCCCCCTATCCTTTGGATAGGGGATAAGTTAATTTTGGCTGCAGTACCCCTTTAACTTATTCGAGTTATACATTGCATATTTCCTGTTCTTGCGGTGACCGTATAAAATGCAGGTTATTGTCAGTGAAAAAGGGAACTGTCGGCATGGCAACAAAACATCCCACTCGTCAATGCAGAAATGTACAGCAGCATTTTGTTACTGGGATAAAGTGTATTTCACACTCACAACCACATACAAACTATTTCCTTTTTAGATATGTTAATTATATATGTACCGTATATAAACTGGGCTGAGGTAGCAAAAAAGTAAGCATGTAGTCAACACAGGTAGAAAATCAGATGTTTGGGTGGCACAGGACATGCAAGATAATAGATGCCCAGAAGAAGGGCTCTAGAGTCTGGTTTGCAAGGCTTAAAGGATAGGGGATAAGATGCCTGATCGCGGGGGTCCCGCCGCTGGGAACCCCCGTGATCTCGCACGCCGCACACCGTTTATAATCAGTCCCTGGAGCGTGTTCGCTCCGGGTCTGATTACTGTCGATCACAGCTGTCACGCCCCCTCCCATAGGTTTGCATTGAGGGGGTGGAGCTTGACGTCACACGGGGCAGAGCCTTGACATCACAACGCTCCGGCCCCGTGATCAACAGTAATCAGACCCAGAGCGAACACACTCCGGGGACTGATTATAAACGGGGTGCGGAATGCAAGATCACGGGGATCCCCGGTGGCGGGACCCCCACGATCAGGCATCTTATCCCCTATCCTTTGGATAGGGGATAAGATGTCTAAGCGCTGGAGTACCCCTTTAATTGAACAAAACAGTTCTATGTAGGGGCCACTTAGGGTAGAGAAACCACATTATCAGATCATATTATTTCCAAGGCCCCTGAGACATTTATTCCTTAGTGATGATGTCCCGGCCGGTGGTAAATGGAAAGTCTTTGGTGTTATGTGTGCAGTAGAAGCCAAGCCACCAGGACTTAGAGGACTTTGCACCGTAATATCTTACTTAACTTCTTCCATATAGTGAAAGCACATATCTTGAACAGTTCCAACAACAAAAACTGTACCTGAGATAATAGATGAAGGAGTTAAAGGGGTACTCCACTGGAAAACATTTTTTTTTTAAATCAACTGGTGCTAGAAAGTTAAACAGATTTGTAAATGACTTCTATTAAAAAATCTTAATCCTTCCAGTACTTATCAGCTGCTGTATGATAAACAGGAAGTTATTTTCTTTTTGAATTTCCTTTCTGCCTGACCACAGTGCTTTCTGCTGACACCTCTGTCAATTTTAGGAACTGTCCAGAGTAGGAGCAAATTCCCATAGTAAACCTCTCCTACTCTGGACAGTTCCTATAATGGACAGAGGTGTCAGCAGAAAGCACTGTGGTCAGACAGAAAGGAAATTCAAAAAGAAAAGAACTTCCCGTGGATCATAACAGTAGCTGATAAGTACTGGAAGGATTAAGATTGTTTTAATCGAAGTAATTTACAAATCTGTTTAACTTTCTGGCACCAGTTCACTTATAAAGACTTAAAAAAAAAATGTTTTCCACTGGAGTACCCCTTTAACACTCGGCCAAGCCAAGTGTCCACGTGTCGGGGGGTTTGTAATTGGGCGAGATGGCTGTTGGCTACTTGAGTGTTCATCCAAAAACTATGCAGCAGATTTATCAGAACCTGTGTAGATGAAAAGTTGACAAGTTGCCCATAGCAACCAATCAGATTGCTTCTTTCATTTTTCAGAGGCCTTTTCAAAAGTGAAAGAAGCCATCTGATTGGTTGCTATGGGCAACTCAGCAACTTTTTCTCTGGACAGGTTTTGATACATCTCTCCCTATGTGTGTAATTATAATGTTTATTGGGAAGATTGATCAAAACCTGTCCTGAGGAAAAGTTTCTGAGTTGCCCATAGCAACCAATCAGATCGCTTCTTTCACTTTTAAAAAGGAACAAGGCCTCTGAAAAGTGAAAGAAGCGATCTGATTGGTTGCTATGGGCAACTCAGCAACTTTTCCTCTGGACGGGTTTTGATAAATCTCACCCTATGTGTATATTTTTTACTGGGAAAAAAAAGGGTGGTGTATATATTCCTAAATGACGGTACTATTTTTCTATGGATGCTTTCATTGTTCGCTTTTACCACTTGAGTCATAGACAGAACATTACATTGCTTAAGCTGAGGTATCCCAATTATTTGATGACTCTGGAAATAATATCTGTATAATTGTTTGTAGAGGAATGGTTTACAGATATAATCCAGGAAGACCGTAGCCTTTATTTCACCTCCCGCAGGAATTTCTGGTCATTGGCCAGGCATCTGAACCATAGCATTAACCGGTCTATGTGCAAGATTCTATATACTATAGAGCAGTGGTCTCCATCCTGCGGACCTCCAGATGTTGCAAAACTACAACTCCCAGCATACCCGGACAGCCTTTGGCTGTCCGGGCATGCTGGGAGTTGTTGTTTTGCCTCATCTGGAGGTCCGCAGGTTGGAGACCACTGCTATAGAGTATTACTGTACAGCAGTGGTCTCAAACTGTGGCCCTCCAGATGTTGCAAAACTTCAACTCCCAGCATGCCCGGACAGCCAACGGCACTCCGGGCATGCTGGGAGTTGAAGTTTCTCCACATCTGCAGGGCCACAGTTTGAGACCACTGCTATACAGGAACTATTTCCTTCTCCTCTGTATTCTTATTTGTCTTCTCAAGGCCGGCTCTGCCCATAGGCAAAATAGGCAGCCGCCTAGAGCGTACTCTTGATGGGGGTTTGTTACAGTGTGTCATCCCAATAGTCAGAAGATTACATGTGGAGGAGGTTTGTTACAGTGTGTCATCCCAGTAGTAAGGAGATTACATGAGGAGGAGGTTTGTTACAGTGTGTCATCCCAGTAGTAAGGAGATTACACAAGGAGGAGGTTTGTTACAGTGTGTCATCCCAGTAGTCAGAAGATTACATGTGGAGGAGGTTTGTTACAGTGTGTCATCCCAGTAGTAAGGAGATTACATGAGGAGGAGGTTTGTTACAGTGTCACTCCTGTAGTAAGGAGATTACATGAGGAGGAGGTTTGTTACAGTGTGTCATCCCAGTAGTCAGAAGATTACATGTGGAGGAGGTTTGTTACAGTGTGTCATCACAGTAGTAAGGAGATTACATGAGGAGGGGGTTTGTTACAGTGTGTCATCACAGTAGTAAGGAGATTAGATGAGGAGGGGGTTTGTTACAGTGTCACCCCAGTAGTAAGGAGATTACACAAGGAGGAGGTTTGTTACAGTGTGTCACCCCAGTAGTAAGGAGATTACATGTGGAGGAGGTTTGTTACAGTGTGTCATCCCAGTAGTAAGGAGATTACATGAGGAGGGGGTTTGTTACAGTGTCACCCCAGTAGTAAGGAGATTACACGAGGAGGAGGTTTGTTACAGTGTGCCATCCCAGTAGTAAGAAGATTACATGAGGAGGAGGTTTGTTACAGTGTGTCACCCCAGTAGTAAGGAGATTACATGAGGAGGAGGTTTGTTACAGTGTGTCACCCCAGTAGTAAGGAGATTACATGAGGAGGAGGTTTGTTACAGTGTGTCACCCCAGTAGTAAGGAGATTACATGAGGAGGAGGTTTGTTACAGTGTGTCACCTCAGTAGTAAGGAGATTACATGAGGAGAGGGTTTGTTACAGTGTGTCACACCAGTAGTAAGGAGATAACATGAGGAGGAGGTTGTTACAGTGTGTCACCCCAGTAGTAAGGAGATTACATGAGGAGGAGGTTTGTTACAGTGTGTCACTCCAGTAGTAAGGAAATTACATGAGGAGGAGGTTTGTTACAGTGTGTCACCCCAGTAGTAAGGAGATTACATTAGGAGGAGGTTTGTTACAGTGTGTCACCTCAGTAGTAAGGAGATTACATGAGGAGGTTTGTTACAGTGTGTCACCCCAGTATTAAAGTGATCACATGAGGAGGGGGTTTGTTACAAAGTTTCACTCCAGTTGATTGGTAATTACATGAAGAGGAGGCTTGTTACAGTGTGTCACCCCAGTAGTAATCTAAAAAGTAAGGTGAGAGAGCTCCATAGTGTAATTCACATTAAAAGAGTAGGAAATAGGGGAATGCATAAAAGCCGCTCACCCTGAGAAGTTGTGTAACATTATACACAACAATGGTAACTGCTTATAAGTAGAATAGAGTCGTCTGCTGCCCTCTGGCTGGAATATAGTAATGGATAGGATCGGCTTCAGTAGAAACGCCGGCTCAGCGTGGCACTGACGAGACTCAGGTACGCACAGTAAGGCTAAATTAAATAAAGCTTTAATATCAGGAAGCAACCCGTTTCAATGTCCATGTGAAGCTTCTTCAGGCTGTCTTATTTGACTAACTTCGTACCCTGGGAACCAATATGGGCACTTTTTGGTTGGATAGATCCCGAGAAATGTACACCTGACAGCAGCTTAAAAGGTTATTTTAGAGGTGTGGATCCCCCATGACACACATGAATGACAGAGGCAGATGTATATTGATGACATATTGTTTTTGGTGGTAGAGTACAGGCAGTCTCCAATAATCATTGTATGTATGTGTGTGTCTGTACAGCATGAAACCAGAGAGGAAAGGTTTATAGAGCAGGGCTGAGAGTGAGGGAGGGGGAGGAGTCATCACAGTGCAGGCAAGAGAAGGACACGCCCCCTCCCTTTGAGACAATTGAAAATACATTGAGCAGCTATAATATGCTATTTTTTGTGTCAAATATAGGTGATAGAGACATAAAAATTACATGTACATGATCAGGATGAGGTACTGAGTAAGGGCGCGTACACACGGAGTAATTCAAGAGGAATTTAGTCAAGTGATTCCTCTTGAATTCTCCACTCTAAATTAATGCACATCCCCTCTTCCCATTGACTTCAATGTTATTTCCGGTGTCCTGTTCACACTGCGGAAATTCTGCTAGCGCAATTCCGACGCTGAATTCCGTTCCGCTTGAAGAAAGAACATGTTGATTCTTCAACAGAATCCGCGAGCAGAAATCAATTGAAGTCAATGGTAAAAAAAAAAATCCGCTCGAAATCGTTTTCGCACGGAATTCCTGCCCAATTTGCATGGAAATGGCTGAATAACCCTTCATTTCTTTGTCCCCCATTTCCGCGTGCAATTTCACGCGCAATTCTGTGCAAATTGCGTGCGAATTTCGCGCGAAAATAAAATTCTTTTTCCGCCCGTAAATTTTTTGCCGTGAATTACTCTTCATTTACTCCGTGTGAACGCACCCTAATAGTTGTTTTTTATGGGATCTGACAGATACGCTTTAAGTCTAGCACATATGTCAGATGACAATTTTGTGCCTCTTTTTGAGTTACAGTATACTGTAGGGAACGAAAGGATCAGGCATTTTGAATTTCAACATGTCCGATCCTTCTCTCCCCCAACATCCTTTTTTCCAGGTGAGTATCAGGAGGCCCCCCATACACATTAGATCAATGTTTCCCTAAAAGTGTGCCTCCAGCTGTTGCAAAGCTACAACTCCCAGCCTTGGTGTCACGATTCGGCTGGCTGGAGGTGGATCCTCTGTGCCAGAGAGGGATTGGCGTGGACCGTGCCGGTGGACCGGTTCTAAGTTGCTACTGGTATTCACCAGAGCCCGCCGCAAAGCGGGATGGTCTTGCAGCGGCGGTAGCAACCAGGTCGTATCCACCGGCAACGGCTCAACCTCTCTGACTGCTGAGATAAGCGCGGTACAAGGGATTAGGCAAGAGCAAGGTCGGACGTAGCAGAAGGTCAGGGCAGGCAGCAAGGATCGTAGTCAGGGGCAACGGCAGGAGGTCTGGAACACAGGCTAGGAACACACAAGGGAACGCTTTCACTGGCACAAGGCAACAAGATCCGGCAAGGAAGGGAAGGGGAAGTGAGGTATTATAGGGAAGTGCATGGGAAGGGGACCCCCCAATGCCCCCCACCAACAAACTGCCCATTAAATGAAAACACTTACACTTGTATGGGGTAAAAAGGCCACGGCCGTTTATTGAGGGTAATTAAATAAATAACTTATTAATAAATAACCGTTAAATAACCATAAATAATTCATAATAATAATTAACCTATAAAACCATCAATCAAATTAAACCATTAGTGAAACTCTTTCACCAAAGCTGTCCACCCAGCAGATCTGTGTGACATACCCCACTCTTTAATATCTATCTATGTCCACCCAACTGGTGACCCCCTCAACAAACAGACCGTGACAGGGAGGGAGGGACGGGACGCTGTTATTTCTTCAGGTAACTCTTCTTTGACTAGCTAACTGCCCAGTCGTCCTTTTCTTAAATAGAATTATGTTTTCCCGCCGTGGCCTAGATAGCCAATCCGCATCTCCTCTTCTTCTGCCCAGCAACCACAACAACCTGTAATAAAAGACTCCAAGTACAAGTTAATAACAATGTTAACACTTTATATCCCTCACCTACTTCCTTACCCTCTTTTTTTTTTATTTTTTATACATCATCTATCTAAAACATGGAAGGAGGGGGAATGGGGGGCCCATTCATGGGAAGGGGACCCCCCAATGCCCCCCACCAACAAACTGCCCATTAAATGAAAACACTTACACTTGTATGGGGTAAAAAGGCCACGGCCGTTTATTGAGGGTAATTAAATAAATAACTTATTAATAAATAACCATTAAATAACCATAAATAATTCATAATAATAATTAACCTATAAAACCATCAATCAAATTAAACCACTAGTGAAACTCTTTCACCAAAGCTGTCCACCCAGCAGATCTGGGTGACATACCCCATACGCATGACCCTCAGTCATGCCCACCCACAACCGTGGCCTTCTCAATCATATTTTGTAACCCAACATTAAAAATGTCCATACCGATCATTGACAAATGCACCTTGTCAGACCAGTATAGACCGCGCACAAAAGCTTCCAAGTCCACGTGCCTGTAAGAAAACCCATTTATTTTTAACATAAACTTCTCCATACTCCTGTTCAATCTCTTACGAATTCTATCCTTGAACCTTTCATTTTTGTCCAACCAAACTAGCCTCGGTATTATTTCTGAAAAGACAATTAACGCCGCCGGACAAACTTCTTTAACTGCAAAAACAGTTTGCTTTAAATTTTGATATAACATAGACGTATTCCATTTCCCTATATCATTACCCCCTATATGCAGGATTAAAATATCTGGGTTTGGCCAAATTGCGGCTTTACTCAAACATAAATCAAACAGTTCTGATAAAACTAAACCTCTCTTTCCTCCCCAGAAGATGCAGACTTCCTTATCAGGGAAACCGAGATTTAGGCCATATGATCTGCTTACTGCACGTCTCCTGGCCCAGTGGACGAAGGAGTGTCCCAGTATCCACACCATCTTGGTTGCCTTGTCTGCAAAAGAACGAATGTTTAGTCAAGGAGCAACTCTGGGCGAATATAAATTTTGTAACGGTCAGATTGCCATCTACTCAACTTCTTAATCTCCTCCACGGACAACCCTGCTAGAGCCGCTTCAGTCGCGGCCCCAATCCTAAATGAATGTGAGCTGATTCCCGCATTAGCCAAACCCAATTGCATAGTGCATTTCTTCAAAATATATTTAAACTGAAATGTAGTGATAGCTGAGCCATCCTTATGTACAAATAAGTAAATAGAATTATCTGGGTGAATCTTTAAATAGCTTTCCATCATTTTAACTGGGCATAAGTCATTACCTGGAAGGCTAAAAATGTGCAATCTTTTGCCCTTCCCCAATGGATCCGTTTTCGATTTTTTAATGTTTATCTCTAAACTATCTTTTGTTATGGAGATATCGCTTACTTCTAACGGTGCTGGGACATGTTTTGAACTTGCTGTGAATTCACCTACTCTGAGTGCCCCGAAAAAAGCTATTACAAAGGCAGTCTGAAACAGGACTGCTTCAAAACCGTCTCTGCACACTTCATTACATGCCTTGCACAGTTTAAGCACAGTACTAAACACTATCGGGGGTCTCTTGTCTTTAACTCTTTTCGTACTCCGATAACCCTTTAGCACCTGCTTTATTTGATAGAAGGAATTAATGCTTCTCCAACCCAACCACCTCTGGAAAAACGACACACCAGCTAACACATTAGACACATAGCTTGGTGATAACTTTTTATGTAATAACTCCGCCAGAAACAACATTGCGCAATTCACATCTGAATTATCGACATTAAAACCACTCTTTTCACAAAAAGAACACCATCTTGACCAAAACTTGCTATAGTCTACAAAAGTTTTGTCAGATACCGACTTCTTCAAATACTCTTGCATTATTCCCAAATTAGGTCCCATAAATGCGGTGGGCATTGTATCCCTTCCTTTGCTGCTTCTGGACACAACTGCTGGAACCTGCGGAACTGTCCACGGGAAAGGGCGTCAGCTATACAGTTAACCTCACCTTTAATATACGAAGCTTTAAGCCATATGTTTAATCTCAAGCACAACAAAACTAAATGACGGAGCAGTTTTATAACTTCCACCGACCTAGAAGATAGACAATTGATTGCAAACTCCACACCTTTATTGTCCGTATGCACAATAATTCTCTTGTCTCTGAAAGCTGCACCCCAGATTGCTAGGGACACCACCACCGGGAATAACTCTAATAAAACTATGTTACATGTTGCCCCTGCTTCTATCCATGCTATAGGCCATGGCTCAGCAGACCATTGCCCCTTAAAGTATGCTCCATAACTAAATGCCCCTGCAGCATCCGTAAAAATACCTAATTCTGTCCAACTAGCAAATTCTGCTTGCCACACAGAAGCCCCATTATAGTTTTCTAAAAATTCCGCCCACAACGATAAATCCTCTTTAAGGGGTCTATTAATCCTTATATGATGCCGAGGGGACCTGACTCCACTAGTAGCTAGGTATAACCTCCTTGAGAACACTCTACCCATCGGAATTATTCTAGAGGCGAAGACTAATAAACCAAGCAACCTCTGCAAATCTCTCAGCTGAACTTTCTTTTTAACCAAACAACTATTTATTCTATTTAACAATTCAACAATTTTTTCCTTTGGCAAAAAGAATAACATATAGAAGGAATCGATTTCTATCCCCAAAAAGATTAACCTCCTGCATGGCAAAACAGTTTTCTCTTCAGCTAATGGAACACCAAACTCATAACAAATCTCCCTAAATGCTTTAAATAAAAAATTAATGTCATCACTGCTCTCTTGACCTATAAACAAAAAATCATCTAAATAGTGCACCATTTCCCCTACCGGACATATCTGCTTAACTGACCATTCTAAAAAGGAAGAAAATGCCTCAAAGTAAAAACAAGACAATCTGAAGCCCATAGGCAGTGCCTTCAAAGTAGAATTTATTTTCAAATTGAAAACCCAGGGAATTATATCCGGATTCTCTAACTGGCAGCAACCTGAATGCGGATTTGATGTCTGCCTTGGCCAACAAAGCACCTTGACCAGTCTTTCTCAATTTGTCCAAGGCAGAGTCAAATGAAGCGTATTCTACTGAAAATTCGTGACTATTCACTGTATCATTCAGAGAAGTCTTATCCGGATAGGATAAATGGTGTATCAGTCTAAATGTTCCCGGCTCTTTTTTGGGGATAACACCTAATGGGGAGAGTCTGAAATTTTTGAAAGGGGGAGCATCAAACGGACCTTCTACTCTACCTTCTTCAACTTCTTTCCTGATTTTCTCTCTAACAATATCCGCATGCTGAAATACTGACTTCAAGTTATCCACCCATATGCACCCCTCCCCTTCATACTCTGGAACAAAAAAAACCATATCAAAACCTTCCTCTAATAATTTAGCTTTCATTGTGTCTGGATACCTGCTTAGGAAGGGGGACATTCCTTTGAGGTTCACTGGCGTCCATGCTTTTAGAAACCGCCTCTCTACTGTGGTGGGGGTTATTATTGGACATGTTGATCTTCTTGAAGCATTTGAATACTGCATGGCTACCTCCACAGTGTGAACATTCGTGACGGTACTTGCAGTTTGCCTGCCATCTGCATTGATTTTCATTAAACGCAAAGCATACTCCTTTCCGAAAGGAGCTCTGACCAGATGGCAGATAACTGCGAGACCTTTGCGTGGGGAGCATTAAATTTAACCAAAGGCCCACATCTTTTTGGCCCCATTTCAAATTGGGATGTACTGCTATTTTATGTCTAAACATCTCATCATACCCAATCCATGCTACTCCCCCAAAATTTCTATACGCCTCCAATATTATGTCCATGTGTTGGAAAAGTACCGAACATAGGTTGGGCTTTTTCTCCCCCATTACTGCTGCAAATATACAGAATGCTTGTATCCAATTGTTGAATGACTTAATCGGTTGATATTTTTTTTTATCCTCATCTTTCTCCTCTTTTTTATCACTAACTTTCTGGGATTCTTTTACTGATGGCAGTAAGGAAAAAATATCCATATACTCTCCCTTCCAGATTTTCTCTTTGACCACATTTGACAGGTGGAACCCGAGGGGCGACAACTCACATACCATGGCCTCCTTCATGCACACACCCGGTACCGACCCTAATGGGAGAGTATCTGGATCTTTTGGCCTATCGCTACTCTGCGCAGCAATCCCTGTTACTGTATTACTAATAACCTTTTGGACTTTATTTGTCTCCTTTGCACTGTTCAACTCTATCCTACAGTGAGGGGAGGATGCAACTTGCTCCTCACCCGACTGCAGTGTACTTTGTACCTTAGCAGAATCGCTGCTGCGGGAAACCGACCATGCAGCACTAGGATTTGCAGGACCACCGGGAGGGGGGGGAGGGGGGGTTGCCTGTCCCCTTGCTGGCGTGGCGGCTAACATATTGAAAAATGCCGCCATACCAGCAAGTAAACCGTGCCCAGGAGTAGAACCAGACAACCCGGCTAGCTCCTTAATACCCATAAGAGATTGAGCGGCATCATACTCACCGATCGATGCCCTCTCTGCAGGTGCTTGGATCTCTTCCTCTCTTCCGGTAGGAGCAATTGAACTCACTGAACGGGAGGGAGGGACGGGCGTCTTCTTACTTGCGGTCCGGCTGTGTCTTGCGGCTTCCGGAGAGTAATTCTTCCTCTTCGGCCGGTTGGCGCTGCGTAGCGACCGTCGCGGTTGCTCCGCTTGCTCTTCAGCTTCCGGCAAGCTTTCAATGACGTCACCGGAAACCTGTCCTGCGCTGCTGACGTCAAATACCATGGACGCGGACGCTCCAAACTCGCTTGCTTCCACTTCTTCCGCTCCTTTCTGCCTGCCGGACATCGTGGACCTGGTCGCAGAAGAGCTAGGTGCAGACGGTAACAGCTCGCCCTCTTCTCTGTGCGCAGGAACCAGTAGCTCTAAGCACAGGCGTAGCCACTCGTCGCCGCCGGGTCCGGAGGCTCTATCCAGCAATAGCCGGTATAAATCATTCACTGGGAGGCTGGCACCCGACTGCGAATCTTCCGCCGACGACCTGGACATCATACCGCTGTTATTTCTTCAGGTAACTCTTCTTTGACTAGCTAACTGCCCAGTCGTCCTTTTCTTAAATAGAATTATGTTTTCCCGCCGTGGCCTAGATAGCCAATCCGCATCTCCTCTTCTTCTGCCCAGCAACCACAACAACCTGTAATAAAAGACTCCAAGTACAAGTTAATAACAATGTTAACACTTTATATCCCTCACCTACTTCCTTACCCTCTTTTTTTTTTTATACATCATCTATCTAAAACATGGAAGGAGGGGGAATGGGGGGACCATCCCATGGGGCCCTTCCATTACCTTCCAGGGCCCATTCACAGGTGAACACACTAATTAGAACCAGGCGCCAATCAGTGGCGCACCGGCCCTTTAAATCGCAGAGAGCCGGCGCGCGCGCCCTAGGGAGCGGGGCCGCACGCGCCGGGACAGAACAGACGGGGAACGAGTCTGGTAAGCGGGTCGGGATGCGAATCGCGAGCGGGCGCGTCCCCCATCGCGGATCGCATCCCGGCTAGGGATGTTATCGCAGCGCTCCCGGTCAGCGGGTCTGACCGGGGCGCTGCGAACAGGAAAACGCTGCGAGCGCTCCGGGGCGGAGCAGGGACCCGGAGCGCTCGGCGTAACACTTGGGCTGTCCGGGCATGCTGGGAGCTGTAGTTTTGCAACAGCTGGAGGCACACCAGTTGGGAAACACCGGTTAGATGGTCAACCCTGCCACAATTGTTGTGTCCACCCGACACATGTCTAACGTATATCTCTGCTTATGTTGATTTATGTGTTTATTGCAACATACACTTGCTGACTGGTTCCCTTTAAGGGAAGCATGAATTGACATTTTACAATAAAGCCGTGAATCTGTCCACAAATAGGACAATTTTGAGTCTGATCTGAGAAGCTTTTCGATATTTGTAGCTCTTTGGATTTCTGTTGGAAACTGACATAGATAAAATGATATTTCCCATGTTGCAAAAACATCCAAGCAAAAAGATGAATCATATGATAGGAAATTCTATACACAAGTGGTATTTCTCTTTTTTTTTTTCTTTCTTTCTTTATAATTTGTTTCCTTCTTCCCCACTTGGCCTGATGGGGGACGGACAAGGTGGGGAGGGGGGGGGGGGGGGGGTGGATGGTTTAGATAAAGAATGCCTTGTTATTATCTCTCAAATTTTTTTATATTGTGTATGTTTGTTTTGAAAACCAATAAAAAGTCGAAGAGCCGAAGAGCAGCCGAAGAGCAGCATTCGCATTTTATGCGGGGCTGCGTCTCCAGTCTTGGAAAGCTCTTTGTTTCCGGGACTGGGGACATGATGGAAAGCCACGCCCCCCTTGTGACGTCACGCCATGCCCCCTCCATTCATGTCTATGGGAGGGGGCGTGATGGCCATCACGCCCCCTCCCATGGACATGAATGGAGGGGGCACGCATGTGCTGCACGGAAATTGCGGGGGGTCCCAGCAGCAGGCCCCCACGATCAGACATCAGATAAGATGTATTTGGCCGGATAACCCCTTTAAAATAAAAACGTGAGTGATGACAGTCTCTGCACAATGCTGCAGTATATGTTGGTGCTATATAAATAACAAAATTATTTTAATGGCTTGGGTATAAATCTTTTTTTAATACTACTATTACGTACAGCATCGTACTGTATGTGATGGCTGATAACCCACAGGTACATTGACTATCGTGGCAGCTCCCCTTTGCTTATATACTAGTACTCCTGAGGCTATAAATATCTTTGTCTCATGAGAGAACTGGGGAGGAAACAGTTACGGGTGCAGGTGTGAAATAGAGAACAGAATGACTTTCAGTGTAACGATCTTACCGTGAAGGCAGAGAAGTGGATCAGCTGTCCTGTGTGGACAATGAATGAACCATACCAGGGAGCAGAGTCTAAGGTGCCGCTGGTTTTCACCAGAGCCCTCCACAAAGCGGGATGGACTTGCAGCAGCAGCCGGCACCCAGGTCGCTACCCCTGGCACGAGCCATCCACACAGGTTGCCCAGATGGAACTTGGCACAGATGGTAGCGTAGTCAAGACAATGCACAAGTCAGAAGGCAGGCGGCAAAGGACTGTAGTAGGATCACAGGCACAAGGTCAGGAGGCAGGCGGCTAAGGAGCAAGGTCAGGTCACAGGAACTAGGTCAGGGACACAGATATGGCAAACAAAATGTAACGCTTTCTCAAAGGCACAAGGCACAAAGATCCACCACCATATTAGGGAGGTGCAGGACTAATATAGAGTCCGCCCAGAGAACAACCAATTATGGGCGTACTGGCCCTTTAAATCTAGCAATGCCGGCGCACGCGCGCCCTAAGGGGAAGGGACGCGCACGCCGGCGAAGCAGGACAGAAGAACATCTGGGAGCAGAGAGAGGTGAGGACGCTCGGGACTCACATGCGGGCGCGTCCCGCATAGTGTGTCCCGGGGCCGCTGGAGGCACCAGATGGGGAGCGCTCACTGCCAGACAGAATGGAAGGAGCGTTACCCCTAGCAACGCCTGGGACAAGCATGCCTGGGATGGGCAAAGACAGGGGAGGGGGAGTGCTCACGGCCAGGATGGATGGCCGGAGCGCTGCCCCTAACATTCACACCATGCGAGTGTCTAAGTTTCTAATATACAGGTGGTTGCAATTCTTCCCACAAATCGTTCTTAAATGGGTACTCCACTGGAAAAAAAAATTTTAAATCAACTGGTGCCAGGAAGTAAAACAGATTTGTAAATTACTTCTATTAAAAAATCTTAATCCTTCCAGAATCTTAATCTTTACAGTACTTATCAGCTACTGTATGATCCACGGGAAGTTTTTTTCTTTTTGAATTTCCTTTCTGCCTGACCACAGTGCTCTCTGCTGACACCTCTGTCCATGTCAGTAACTGTCCAGAGTAGGAGCAAATCCCCATAGAAAGCTTATCTTGCTATGGACAGTTCCTGACATTTGACATGGACAGAGGTGTCAGAAGAGAGCACTGTGGTCAGAGTCAGACAGAAAGGAAATTTGAAAATAACTTCTTGTGGATCATACAGCAGCTGATAAGTACTGTAAAGATTAAGATTTTATAATAGAAGTAATTTACAAATCTGTTTAACTTTCTGGCACCAGTTGATTTTAGAATAATTTTTTCCGGTGGAGTACCTCTTTAAGCTGCCCATAGACTTCTCATAGTTGTTGGCTGAACATTCATTCACAAAACAACTATCACTCCCAATGTCTTCTGCTCTGGATGGGAAGAGGGCAGAAAGCCGCTGGCAGACATCCCTGGTGATGGCCTATCTCCCAAAAAATAAAAAAGGATCAGACATGTTAAAATCCAACTACTTGACTCTTCTCTACCCGAGAGAGTGGTCTATCCACATGGCGGTATTTCTGCCAGTGGAATTCCGCCTCAAATGAAAGCCCAATACACGTCTATGGGATTCCACATTCCCGTTGACACTTCGGAATTTCTGCTTGCGGAATTCCGCTAGCGGAATTCCGCAAGCAGAAATTCCGAAGTGTCAACGGGAGAGCGGAGACCCATAGAAGTTTCATTTGAGGCAGAATTCCGCCGTGTGAATAGACCCTTAGAAGGCCTCCATATACTCTAGTGGTCAGCCAATCCTACAGAAATCGACGGGTTCATCCAGCATTGATCTATTGAGTAAGGCCAGTATCATACCTGTCCAGTGGAAAAGTTGCCCAGTTGCCCATAGCAACCAATCAGATCGCTTCTTTCATTTTGCAGAGGCCTTGTCAAAAATTAAAGCAGCGATCTGATTGGTTACTATGGGCAACTAGGCAACTTTTCCTCTGGACAGATTTTGATAAATCTCGCCCCACGGGTGTAATCCTAGGAGGGGCAGAGATTTCATTAAAGTGAAGAGGCAACTAATTTACTGCAGAATGTTCATACAGAATTCTGTGCTAAAATTCTGCCGTGTGAACATAGCCTTACTCGGACCCAGTTAATTATTTTCTTTTAACAAGGCCAGGTACATGCTACACAAATAGTGCACTAAGATGTGCTTTTTCGCAAGCCTCTCTCCTTAAAGGGGTACTCTGCCCCTAGAAATCTTATCCCCGATCCAAAGGATAAGGGATAAGATGTCTGATCGCCCCGATCTCTCCTGCGGCACCCCTGCACATCAACAGGACGGAGCTATGTTTGCTCTGTGGCTGATGATGGGCGATACAGGGCCCCGCCCCCTTGTGACATCAAGCCCTGCCCCTTAATGCAAGTCTATGGGAGGGGATGTGGTGGCCGTAACACCCCCTCCCATAGGCTTGCATTGAGGGGAGTACCCCTTTAACCCCTTCATGACCCAGCCCATTTTCACCTTCATGACCTGGGCATTTTTTGAAAATCTGACCACTGTCACTTTAAACAATATCTCTGGAATGCTTTTACTTATCATTCTGGTTCCGAGATTGTTTTTTCGTGACATATTCTACTTTATGTTATCGGTAAAATTTCACCGATATTTGCATCCTTTCTTGGTAAAAAAATCTAAAAATTTCATGAAAATTTAGAAAATTTAGCATTTTTCTAATTTTGAAAGTCTCTGCTTGAAAGGAAAATGGATATTCCAAATAAATTACATATTGATTCACATATACAATATGTCTACTTTGTGTTTGCATTAAAAAATTGACAAGTTTTTACTTTTGGAAGACACCAGAGGGCTTCAAAGTTCCGCAGCAATTTTCCAATTTTTCTCAAGATTTTCAAAATCGTAATTTTTCAGCGCCCAGTTCAGGTTGGAAGTGGATTTTAAGGATCTTCATATTAGAAATACCCCATAAATGACCCCATTATAAAAACTGCACCCCCCAAAGTATTCAAAATGACATTCAGTAAGTGTTTTAACCCTTTAGGTGTTTCACAGGAATAGCAGCAAAGTGAAGGAGAAAATTCTAAATCTTCCTTTTTTACACTCGCATTTTCTTGTAGACCCAATTTTTGAATTTTTACAAGGGGTAAAAGGAGAGAAATCACCCTAAAATTGGTAACCCAATTTCTCTTGAGTAAGGAAATACCTCATATGTCTATGTAAAGTGTTCGGCGGGCGCAGTAGAGGGCTCAGAAGGGAAGGAGCGACAATGGGATTTTGGAGAGTGAGTTTTTCTGAAAGGGTTTTTGGGGGGCATGTTCCATTTAGGAAGCCCCTATGGTGCCAGAACAGTGGACCCCCCCACATGTGACCCCATTTTGGAAACTATACCCCTCATGGAATGTAATAAGGGGTGCAGTGAGCATTTACACCTCACTGGCGTTTGACAGATATTTGAAACAGTGGACTGTGCAAATCAAAAATTTTATTTTTCATTTTCACAGACCACTGTTCCAAAACTCTGTCATACGCCAGTGGGGTGTAAATGCTCACTGCACCCCTTATTACATTCCGTGAGGGGTGTAGTTTCCAAAATGGGGTCACATGTGGATATTTATTGTTTTGCGTTTGTCAGAACTGCTGTAACAATCAGCCAACCCTGTGCAAATCGCCTCAAATGTACATGGTGCACTCTCCCTTCTGGGCCTTGTTGTGCGCCCCCAGAGCACTTTGCGCCCACATATGGGGTATCTCCGTACTCAGGAGAAATTGTGTTACAAATTTAGATGGTCTTTTTTCCCTTTTACCTCTTGTGAAAATGAAAAGTATAGGGCAACACCAGCATGTCAGTGTAAAAAATTAATTTTTTACACTAACATGCTGGTGTAGACCCCAACTTCACCTTTTCATAAGGGGTTAAAGAAGAAAAAGCCCCCCAAAATTTGTAAGGCAATTTCTCGCGAGTACGGCGATACCCCATATGTGTCCCAAAACTGTTGCCCTGAAATACGACAGGGCTCCAAAGTGAGAGAGCGCCATGCGCATTTGAGGCCTGAATTAGGGATTTGCATAGGGGTGGACATAGGGGTATTCTACGCCAGTGATTCCCAAACAGGGTGCCTCCAGCTGTTGCAAAACTCCCAGCATGCCTGGACAGTCATTGGCTGTCCGGCAATACTGGGAGTTATTATTTTGCAACAGCTGGAGGCTCCGTTTTGGAAACAGTAGCGTACCAGACGTTTTTCATTTTTTGGGGGGAGGGGGGGCTGTGTAGGGGTATGTGTATATGTAGTGTTTTTTACTTTTTATTTTAGGTTAGTGTCAGTGTAGTGTAGTGTTTTTAGGGTACAGTCACATGGGCAGAGGTTCACAGCAAGTTTGCCGCTGGAAGTTTGAGCTGCAGCGCAAAATTTGCGCCATCTCAAACTTGCAGCACTCACTGTAAACCTCCGCCCATGTGAGTGTACCCTGTACATTCACATTGGGGGGAGGGGGCAAACATCCAGCTGTTGCAAACTCCGAGCATGCCCTTTGGCTGTCCGTGCATGCTGGGAGTTGTAGTTTTGCAACAGCTGGAGGAACACTGGTTTGGAAACACTAAGTTAAGTAATAAACTTTCAAGTGTTTTGCAACCAAACTTAGTGTTTCCAAACCAGTGTGCCTCCAGCTGTTGCAACACTACAACTCCCAGCATGCATGGTCTGTCAGTGCATGCTGGGAGTTATAGTTTTGCAACAATTGCAACAGCTGGAGGCACTGAGGTAGGAAACGGACAATGTTTCCCAACTAGTGTGCCTCCAGTTGTTGCAAAACTACAACTCCCAGCATGCCCAGACTGCCAAGGCATGCTGGAAGTTGTAGTTCGGCAATATCTGAAGGATCAGATGTTGCCGAACTACAACTTCCAGCATGCTTGGGCAGTCTGGGCATGCTGGGAGTTGTAGTTTTGCAACATCTGGAGGTCCACAGTTTGGAGACCACTGTATAATGGTCTCCAATCTGTACTCTTCCAGATGTTAGAGAACTACAACTCCCAGCATGCCTGGACAGACTGAGCATGCTGAGATTTGTAGTTTTGCAACATCTGGAAGAGCACAGATTGGAGACCATTATACAGTGGTCTCCAAACTGTGGACCTCCAGATGTTGCAAAACTACAACTCCCAGCATGCCCAGAAAGCCAAAGGCTGTCTGGGCATGCTGGGAGTTGCAGTTTTGAAACTCTCAGAGGCAGCAGTGAGATCGCTTTACGGCGATCTCACTGCTGCCAATGAAGATGCCGCACTGCTGCCGGAAACTCACCTCCGGGACGCAGCGCAGCCGGGACCGCACGGAGGACGCCGGGACCGCACGGAGGACGCCGGGACCGCTCGGGACACCGCTCCGACGGGTAAGTGACGACGGGGGACGGGTCAGGGACACTTAGCAGAGCGGTGTGTGTCCCGATCCCCGTGATCGGAACTCACACACCGCGCTGCTAAGTATTCTGATAGCGAAACGCTGCTATCAGCTAGTCAGATTTGACCAGCTGATAGCAGCGATCGCTGGGGGGGGGGGGTGGGGGACGAAACCCCCCGTGGTCGCACGGTAAGATGGCTGGCTATCAGTGATAGCCACCATCTTTCCGGGCGCTGCGGGGTGCCGCGAGTAGCGGCAGTAATGTCCATGACGTACCTGTATGTCATGGGTCGGGAACACCTTGCCACCCATGACGTACAGGTATGTCATAGGTCGGGAAGGGGTTAAGGAAAGGGTCCCCCAAAAACCTTTCCTTTTTCTTCCTGGAATATCCCTTTAAAGTAGTAGTCTACTGAAACATATCTTTAGTCCATTGTGCCCGGGCTGCAAAAAAAAGAAAAGAAACTTTAGCTCACCTTCCCGCATTACCCCGTTGCGCCGCTACAGCTGTTCAGTCCGCGGGTCTGGTCTTCTTCCTTCTTCCGTGAATACGGATCGTCACACAGCACTCAGCCTATCACCGACTGCAATGATGTCCCACCTCAGCTGGTGATAGGCTGAGCTCAGTCTGACTATGCGTGCACAGGAAGAAGACCGAACGGAGGACCGAACAGCTGTATCGGCACTACAGGGGGACAGGGTAAGGTGAGTTTAAGTTTGTTTTGTTTTTTGTTTTTTTTTGCAGCTCAGGCACAACGGACTGAAGTTACTGTTCAGTAGACTACTCCTTTAAATAGGATTTAAAGGAGTTTTATTTTACTTTGAGCTTATGGCTTAACCAGGAATCAAATGGTTTTCTGGACACCGATGTAGGCTTTTACATTGACCTGATGTAGCTTGACATTTTCAGCATGGTGTTGGATCTTTTTTTGTATAGTAATTTTGTATAATAATTGGGGGTGCAGGTATAAAAAACAGTGCAGCAGAGGGACAAAAGACAAACGGGAGCGCTACCTGGCAGCAACAGCCGTTTCCTGCAGGAAACGGCTGTTGCTGCCAGGTAGCGCTCCCGTTTGTCTATTGTCCTTCTACTGCACTGTTTTTTATACCTGTACCCCCAATTATAGCAGCAGTTTTTGTGGCCTGATCAGGCGTGCACACTTACCGTATTTTTCGTCCTATAGGACGCACCGGCGTATAAGACGCACCCAATTTTTAGGGGCAAAATCTAAAAAAATAAAGATTTTGAACCCAATAGTGGTCTCCAACCTGCGGACCTCCACATGTTGCAAAACTACAACTCCCAGCATGCCCGGACAGCCGTTGGCTGTCCGGTCATGCTGGGAGTTGTAGTTTTGCAACATCGGGAGGTCCGCAGATTGAAGACCACTGCATAGGAGGTAATACTCACGTGTCCCCGCCACTCCGGACCCGTCACCGCTGCCCTGGATGTCGCTCCATCGCTGTTGCCGTGTCCCCGTCGCTCCGGAACGTCTCTGCTGCCGGCCGGGTATCCTCGCTCTCCGTCGCCGTCATCACGTCGTTACGCACGCCGACGCACGTACGCGACGACGTGATGACGAGGAAGGAGAGCGCCGGCCATACAGGGGATCCCTGAACGGAGAAGACACCGAGGAGGCAGGTAAGGTCCCTCCCGGTGTCCTGTAAGCACTAACCCGGCTATTCAGTCGGGCTGTTCGGGACGGCCGAGGTGAAATCGCGGCGGTCCTGAACAGCCCGACTGAACAGCCAGGTTAGTGTCACTTTGCCTTCAGACGCGGCGGTCAGCTTTGATCGCCGCGTCTGAAGGGTTAATACAGGGCATCACCGCGATCGGTGATGTCCTGTATTAGCCGCGGGTCCCGGCCGTTGATGGCCGCAGGGACCGCAGCGATAGGGGTGTATTCGCCGTATAAGACGCACCGACTTTTTCCCCCCCAGTTTTGGGGAAGAAAAAGTGCGTCTTTTACGGCGAAAAATACGGTATGTAAGGATAAGCAGTGCCGATACCGCTCTATCATTAGTTAGATAGACCATGTTTTCTGTTTATAGATTGAGTCCTAATGCACCAGTTAGTGAGTAGATGTTTTTATATGCTCTTTATGTCAAAATTTCTTATTATACAAAAAATAATAAACACATTTGAAAAAAATAAATAAGAATAATAAAATACTAAAATAATTATTTTTTCCCTCACCCTCAAGCAGGAAAATAAAATTAAAAAAATCTAAAAAAAATAAATCAATAAAGACAAATGTTGCTTAAAATATTATCTGGTGAAATGTAAATGTTTAATAACATATTCTCTAGGGATGTTTCTTGAAGTTTTGTGCTTTTGATAGCAATTTCCTTTTTGCAAGTAGCATTACATCATCCTTAGCATCAAAGTATAATAGAGAGCATAACCCGGACAGGTGCACGGTGTACTCCATGTTTCTGTACACAATGTTATCCCCCACCCCAACCACAAACTGTTATCAAGTCTACATCAAATAGAGGAAGAGAAATTACTTGGTTAACCAAGCTGAACTCAGACGGCCACCTCACATGTGCGGATGTGACATATGACGTAGGCCGCTGTTTACAAACATGGTCCCATACATCTTATATAAAGAACATGCTGTGCTATTCCCACGCTGCTGAACCTCTGTGGTTTCACATCTGTCTGTACTTTAGTTGTTTTATGAAGTGGAAATTAACAACCAAATTAAAAAATACAAATATACATAAGAATCCTATACTATTTCTCAGATAGCGGGGGTCCGACTGCTGTGTCTGATAGCGGGGTTCCGACTGCTGTGTCTGATAGCGGGGTTCCGACTGCTGTGTCTGATAGCGGGGTTCCGACTGCTGTGCCTGATAGCGGGGTTCCGACTGCTGTGCCTGATAGCGGGGGTCTGACTGCTGTGTCTGATAGCGGGGTTCCGACTGCTCGAACCCCCATGATCTCCATAAAGGGGGCCCTTCGCTTAACTCGGAGCACTCTGGGCATCTTATTCCAAGATCAACTGGTCTCGGGAGTGATGGCCGGCTCTGAAATTCACCAGCTGAGGCGAGACATGCCTGCACCTGGTAAATGTTGGAGCAGGGCGTCATTCTGGAGATCACGGGGGTTCCAGCAGTTGGACACCCCCCAGGGATTGCATTCTAGAAAGGTTATATTGTATTTAGTAAATGCAATCTCTGGCTAATATGGGTCAGCCGGACATTTCTTTTACCAACTGTATGGCATTTTTTACCAACTTTTGCATTAAAGGAGTTATAATTATAAGTCAACTGGCTCCAGAAAGTTAAACAGATTTGTAAATTACTTCTATTAAAAAATCTTAATCCTTTCAGTACTTATGAGCTTCTGAATTTAAGGTTGTTCTTTTCTGTCTAAGTGCTCTCTGATGACACATGTCTCGGGAACCGCCCAGTTTAGAAGAGGTTTGCTATGGGGATTTGCTTCTAAACTGGGCGTTTCCCGAGACACGTGTCATCAGAGAGGACTTAGACAGAAAAGAACAACCTTAACTTCAGAAGCTCATAAGTACTGAAAGGATTAAGATTTTTTAGTAGAAGTAATTTACAAATCTGTTTAACTTTCTGGAGCCAGATGATATATATAAAAAAGTTTTTTCCTGGATAACCCCTTTAACCCCTTAACGACGCAGGACGTATATTTACGTCCTGCGCCGGCTCCCGCTATATGAAGCGGGATCGCGCCGTAAAATCTTTGTAAATCTCCCTCCGTTCCCTGCTCCTGGTAACCATCACTCCAGGAGACTCCATCAGCTTTAGCAACTCTGTGTACTAACAATGGATGACCCCAGTGCCCCCTTGTCTTCCACCTGACTAATGTTCATGTTCTATGAACCTGCTATTTACAAACATTACATTAAACCCTGCCCTTTGACCTGGTGGTCTGTGTCCAGGACTCCTTCCCTCAAAGTCAATGCTATATTCAGATTTAAAGGGGTACTCTGGCCCTAAGACATCTTATCCCCTTTCCAAAGGATAGGGGATAAGATGTCTCACCGTGGGGGTCCCGCCGCTGGGGACCCGCCGCAATCTTGTATTCGACACCCACCAGTTTGAGCTGCACGCCGCGGTGCTAGCTCACAAACAGTCGGGTGGCGACCACGGGGCTGGAGTATTGTGACGTTATGACTCCACCCCTGTGTGACGTCACCCCCCCCCCCCGCTTTGCAAGTCTATGGGAGGGGGCGTCACGCCCCCTCCCATAGACTTGTGTGGTAGGCCTCATGGGTAGGGGTAGTGTAGTCAGGGTTTTGCTTCAGTATATCAGGGGTTAAGGTTAACCCTATGGTTCGTGACGCCAGGCTGAGGGCTAGTATGCTGAGGTATCGCCGACCTTCCCAGTAACGATAGGTGCATGCATAAAATGACTGAAGGTCCACAAGGTAGTTGAACTTGAACTTGGATAAACTTTACTTAAAGGCTTGCGGTACATCCAATGAACAGTAACAGTCTCATTAATACAGTCTCCATACACTTCAGTGACTGACAGTCCTTGCGGACCTTGACTTTTGATATAAGTCTCAGAATTTAGGGTAATTTGCAAAGATCTGTCCAGATTTAGGGGTTAGATATGGTCCGGTGATCTTGCAGAGTGCTTAGGGATTGATTACACTCACAATTTTATAAAGATCAGCCATCGCCGCAAGGCTCAGGCCTAACTCACTGATGACAGCAGCGCAGATCCTTCCCTGTCAACAGCCCACGAGGAAAGAGAGAGAGAGTAATGGCCGCTGCTCCCTTATATGGGCAGGGGCGGGGCCGTTTTGGATTGATCCAAGTCAGCTGTCACTCACCGTTACATAGCCTGATGGGTAACCACCTGACTTCCTCCAAAGGTCCTTGAACTACAAACCATAGAGTCTTTGGAATGCATCACGTGACCCGCAGGTCCTGCGACACTAACTAGGTAAGTACACTTACTATATAAATATATACATTAAATTTAAATAATTTTAATTACAAAAGGGGAGACAAGGGGCTAACTAAGGATGAGGACCCCACCTACACCTAGGGACTGACTTTGGGGACCTCACCACAAGGCAACGGATGCAATCCGGTGTCGGGACACCACACTTGTATAGCGGGGGTGGAGGTGGCATCACACGGGGGCGGAGTCGGGACATCATGATACTGGTGCCAGAAAGTTAAACATATTTGTAAATTAGGTAGGAGAAAGAGGAATTCAGCTCAGCTGAGCCAACACGTGCAAGACCAGCCTCTAGATACAAAGCAGAAATCAAGGAAGGGTGGAGCCAGCACTGAGTAAAAAGTACTTCTTTATTGTAATCCAAGTGAAAAGTCCATGGAGGGCAAGAAAAAAATGAGCACAAGGACAAAAATGCAACATAGCATAGTTGGAACACCTCAGAACGCCGACGCGTTTCAGGCCATTTGGCCCTTAGTCATGGCATACATGTTGTCTCTCCAGCACACTCTTTTATACTGAGATGTCCAGGAACTCACCTCCCACAAGGGCAGGGGGAACCAGAACCAGTCCATTAGGACAACCAACTTTATTGTCCAAAGTGCAATAAAACAAACATCGGGGGGACAGAGGGGACAATTGCAAAAAAAAAAAGGAAAGAAAAAACAAAAATATTTTTTCACAATAATAATGCAAAAATTGTAAATATTTGTAAATTACTTCTATTTAAAAAAAAAAAATCTTAATCCTTCCAGTACTTATCAGCTGCTGTATGCTCCAGACGAAGTTGTATTTCTTTCTGGAATTCTTCTCTGTCTGACCACGGTGCTCTCTGCTGACACCTCTGTCCGTATCAGGAACTGTGAGGTTTGCTATAGGGATTTGCTTGTACTATCTGGACAGTTCCTGAATTGGACAGATGTGTCAGCAGAGAGCACTGTGGTCAGACAGAAAAGAACTCCAGAAATAAATAAAACTTCCTCTGTAGTAAATAGAAGTAATTTACAAATATAGAAGGAAAACAGAGCAATTCGGCACAGCTTACTTCTGATCCTCTGGACTATATAGCTCAATAGCGGGTATGGCGATGAGGTGTGTGTGGTGCTCAGACTGGCGCGTAGTTAAATCCAAACAATTCTTAAAGAAGAAGAAAGAAGCAGTCGGCAACTCACCAATCCTCGGTTCAGCAAACTTCTTTATTGCACATACTCACAAACTGGGTTGCCCAGGGAGAAGACATGAAGATGGCACAAGCCGGGGGGTACCACAGAGAGACGACAACGTTGTTTCGCACTACATAGTGCTTCAACTGGCCGTCTCTCTGTGGTACCCCCCCCCCCCCCGCTTGTGCCATCTTCGTGTCTTCTCCCTGGGCAACCCAGTTTGTGAGTATGTGCAATTAAGTAGTTTGCTGAACCGAGGATTGGTGAGTTGCCGACTGCTTCTTTCTTCTTCTTTAAGAATTTTTTTAATTTACAAATATATTTAACTTTGTTTTCCAACGGAGTACCCCTTTAAGGGGTATTCGCATATCAGCAGTGAAGAATAACATTATAGATAATGTAAAAATAGTAATATTTGCAAATGCATTTTAAAGGTGTATGGCTAAGGCCACTTTCATGATCCAACAGCTAAGGCCATGCCGTGTATCTATTGGGAGTGTCTATGCTCCCAGACCAACCACCTCTTGGGTGCTCCATAGTGAACAGGAAAGGTTCTGGGCATGTGCAGTAACCCTGGAGACTTCCTATATTCATACACACGGCATGTATTTTGATATATACTACGGCAGGCCCATTGACTTTAATGGACACAACCCAGTCTACTAGTCACTATGTTTGGTCTATTTTCCATAAATAAAGAAGGGGAAAACTATATCAAAGTGTCACTAAGACTGAGGTGCCATAATAATAAGTACAGTGGTCCCTCAGCATACGATGGTAATCCGTTCCAAATGGACCATCGTTTGTTGAAACCATCGCATGTTGAGGGATCCGTGCAATGTAAAGTATAGGACAGTTGTCTACAACCTGCGGACCTCCAGATGTTGCAAAACTACAACACCCAGCATGCCCGGACAGCCAACGGCTGTCCGGGCATGCTGGGTGTTGTAGTTTTGCAACATCTGGAGGTCCGCAGGTTGAAGACCACTGTTAGAGGAAGTTGTACTCACCTGTCCCCGCCGCTCCGGACCGTCACCGCTGCCCGGGATGTCGCCGTCCATCGCTGTCGCCGCGTCCCCGGGGTGTCCCCGTCGCTCCGGCAAGGCCTCTGCTTCCCCGGCATCCGCGCTCTCCGTTGCCGCCATCACGTCGCTACGCACGCCGCTCCTATTGGATGACGGGACGGCGTGCGCAGCGACGTGATGACGACGATGGAGAGCGCCGACGATGCAGGGGATCCCGAAGAGGACGCGCCGGAGCCCCGAGGACAGGTAAGTGATCGTCAACGGACCACACGGGGCACCATAAACGGCTATCCGGGGGCAGCTGAAGCAGTCTGCGCTGCCAGATAGCCGTTTATGCGATGGCCCCGACATACAAAAGCATCGTATGTTGAAATGATCGTATGTCGGGGCCATCGTAGGTCGAGGGGTCACTGTAATCTATTACGGTCCCTCAGGTAACTACGGTGCCAGTCTCAGTCTCTTCTGTACGTTGGGATTAGCTGGCTGGCTGCTGGATCCAACAGGGAAATTTTCAAAACCGGCCGCTGCTGTATCCGTGCCGGACCCGCGCTGAATCTTTCATTTTCATGCACCGACCGACGTCAGATAGAGACTCCGGTCGGCTCATTACCGCACCGTATCTGGTTTGGTGGCCAGACTGAAAACCGTGGTATGCCGCGGTTTTCAGTCCGGCCCCAAACCAGATATGGTGCAAAAATGAGCCGACAGGAGTAACTATCTGACTCCGGTCGGCGCATTTAAATGAATGAGATTCAGAGCGGGTCCGATAGGGAAACAGCAGCGGCCGGTTTTGAAATTTCCCTGCTGGATCCGGCAGCCAGATCGCTAAGACGTGGTGTGAATGCCTCCTTACTTTTGTATACTCTTGTAATTCCATAAATAAAAAATGCTTTTTTTTTTTTTTGCAGAATTAAAAAGCGTAGCCTCCCACTACTAGACTATGGGGGAGATTTATCAAAACCCATCCAGAGGATCAGATCGCTTCTTCCATTTTTGCAGAGGCCTTGTTAAAAATGAAAGAAGCGATCTGATTGGTTGCTATGGGCAACTCAGCAACTTTTCCTCTGGACAGGTTTTGATAAATATCCCCCTATGTTTGGTCCATGCAAAAAAAAAAAAAGAGTCCTACTCATCTATACTGGTCCCCCACAGCTCCTGGTCCGGCACACACCTGTGGCCAGTGATTGGCTGAGAGGGCAGATCCTATTACAATGTCTTGTCTTGGAACAGGTGGTGATCAGTAGAGGAAGATGCTAGAGACAAGCAAAGTTACAGTAATTCGATTCGTCACAAACTTCTCGGCTCGGCAGTTGATGACTTATCCTGCATAAATTAGTTCAGCTTTCAGGTGCCCCGGTGGGCTGGAAAGGTGGATACATTCCTAGGAGAGTTCCCTAAAACTGTATCCACCTTTTCCAGCCCACCGGAGAGCCTGAAAGCTGAACTCATTTATGCAGGATAAAGTCAGCAACTGCCGAGCCGAGAAGTACATGCACTGAGTGACGAATCGAATTACTGGAAGTTCGCTCATCTCTAGAAGATGTTGGACCAGGATAATATTGACTTATGTGATGTCCAGTTGGGGATATGCTCCTAAAATCCTGTCTGGTTGAGTCCCTGTACGTCCTCAGGGCTCTCCTGCAGTGTTCCCCCATAATGTGTATAAGTTATATACTAAGGGTAAAGGACCTTTGATATGGTCACATGATTGTTAGTCACATGATAATAGTTGTCACATGTTTAAGTCATATGTTTTGTTGCCCAGAGAGCACCAGGTGACCAGATGACCCGCAGCTAGCCTATGGGCTTCTTGCTCAGCCCCCTTTATAAGAGGGGGAGGTTCTACAATCTCTCTCTTCCACCGCACTTTCTGCTGAGGTCAAGTCCAGTCCAGACGTCAGTGTCCAGTAAATCTGGAGGCCTCGAGCCTAAACTGCAGCCACAAGTCTGTAAGTCAAGTCATCTCTGTCTGCTGTCACTATCTTCAGTCAAGTCAAGTCAGTTATAGTCAGCGTGGCTGTGCTAGAGTCTGTCAAGTCACTGCAAGTCCCAGCAAGCTGCGAGGTCCCTTGTGTTACTGGTCACCTCTCTGGGGACCTCACTACCCTGTAAAGACTGTTATACCTGTTCAACCTCAGTAATAGCTACCGTTAACCTTAACCTGGCCTTGGACTATTATTTACCCCTGCCTAATCTAGGACTAATGGGATTACCTTCGGGTGGTTACATAGGCAAATTATGCCCTGGCGTCACGAACACTAAGGGGTTAACACCATCTACCCCTGGGGAACACCATCTGCCCCTACACCTCACATCACACCCTGTGGCTCACCACACTTGCTTATTGGTTTGTGGGTCTGTTTGCCGATGTGCCTACTAAGGGTATGTTACAGTATACACCAGAATACCTTTTGGCTGGTATATCCACATATCCCAGTGATGATAAGAGGATACAGCGGAGACTTTATAATACAAGTAAAAAGGACTTTTGTTCATTCTCTATAGCAGGAAGATGGGCCTCAGTGTCGTCTCCTCAGGTGGACTCAAGGTCACTCAGACCATGACGGCTCACCACTTTGCATGGATCTTCTCTGTATCAGTTGTATGTAAATATTTGGAAGTGGTGGCAGCCAAGATTTACCTTTTTTTTTTTTTTTCCCGCCTTTAAACATATGGATATTATGTTCATCTAAAAATATAATGTAATATTAGAGGACAAATTTGCATCAAATATGTTCATTGTGCAGGGTTTGGTGTCCAAAGCTTACTAGTCACAGTATGTACAGTGTTCCCTCAACTTACAATGGCCTCAGGTTACAATAATGTTGGTCTTTTCTGGACCATTGTAACTTGAAACCAGACTCACCATACAATGCTACACACAGTCCAGATCTGTGAAACGTGTCAATGGCTGGAAGATCTGACCAATCAGAATGGGCATTCCCTGGTAAAACACCTGTATTACTGAAGTGCATGCACTGACTGGTGTCTGGTAGCGCCCCCTACAGTACAGGGAGGTTTTACATGTTCTGTATTCTTTACCTGTATTACTGAAGTGTATGCACTGACTGGTGTCTGGTAGCGCCCCCTACAGTACAGGGAGGTATTACATGTTCTGTACTACTCTTTACCTGTATTACTGAAGTGTATGCAATGACTGGTGTCTGATAGCGCCCCCTACAGTATAGGGAGGTATTACATGTTCTGTACTCTTTACCTGTATTACTGAAGTGTATGCACTGACTGGTGTCTGGTAGCGCCCCCTACAGTACAGGGAGGTATTACATGTTCTGTACTACTCTTTACCTGTATTACTGAAGTGTATGCACTGACTGGTATCTGGTAGCACCCCCTACAGTACAGGGAGGTATGACATGTTCTGTACTACTCTTTACCTATATTACTGAAGTGTATGCACTGACTGGTATCTGGTTGCGCCCCCTACAGTACAGGGAGGTATTACATGTTCTGTACTCATTACCTGTATTACTGAAGTGTATGCACTGACTGGTGTCTGGTAGCGCCCCCTACAGTACAGGGAGGTATTACATGTTCTGTACTACTCTTTACCTGTATTACTGAAGTGTATGCAATGACTGGTGTCTGATAGCGCCCCCTACAGTATAGGGAGGTATTACATGTTCTGTACTCTTTACCTGTATTACTGAAGTGTATGCACTGACTGGTGTCTGGTAGCGCCCCCTACAGTACAGGGAGGTATTACATGTTCTGTACTACTCTTTACCTGTATTACTGAAGTGTATGCACTGACTGGTATCTGGTAGCACCCCCTACAGTACAGGGAGGTATGACATGTTCTGTACTACTCTTTACCTATATTACTGAAGTGTATGCACTGACTGGTATCTGGTTGCGCCCCCTACAGTACAGGGAGGTATTACATGTTCTGTACTCATTACCTGTATTACTGAAGTGTATGCACTGACTGGTGTCTGGTAGCGCCCCCTACAGTACAGGGAGGTATTACATGTTCTGTACTCTTTACCTGTACCAGGGTTAGCTGCTCCTTTGGACACCAGGTGAGGGTGGCTCCATATTACTTTTTTAGGACACTGTGTGTACTGTACAGGACCCTGAAGAAGCTCCTGTCCTCTACATAGACAGTGATTTACAGCTCCAGCAGATCTTTCTTACTTTTGTATGTAAGGATTTGCTTTATCTATATTAGTTTTCTACTTATTTATCTTTTATCCTCACTTTTTCTTATTTTTGATGACATTTTGGGGTTTCAGAACGAATTACCAAGTTTCCATAGAGTTATGGTCCCAACATACAATGGTCCCAACATACAATGGTCGTTCTGGAACCAATTCCCATTGTAACTTGAGGGACCAGTGTATAGACAGTGTATGTAACAGTGGACTGGGCATGGGACAGGCATCCTTAACATAGTTTACTGTAAGTTATACATGTCTATATTTCTATTTATACCCTCCTATTCACTATTGAGGAATGTCCAGACTCAGGTCACAGAATTCAGAGCGGAGCCAAATAGCTGCACGGTGATAGCGCTACCATCCCAGATGGATAAGAACAATAGATAGGTACATAAGCTACTGTGTAACTGTATAAGGGAAAACAAAGTGATGAATGTGTCCTATCGCAAGACCAAAAACTGATCCACGGGCTAAAACCAATTATGTGGTATAGGGTATGACAGTGCGTCCAAAATGGTGCCGCAGTAGGTGGATCCTTTGCAGCAGAAAGCCAGAAGGAAAAGTTCCAAGCAGAAAAGGATATTCGGCACTTGGTGGAAGTGAAAAATATATATATAACATTTAACTTTGTTCTAAAACTTCTCCATAAAATATCCAGGTGGAGTCATACACCTTAAAGGGGTACTCCACCCCTAGACATCTTATCCCCTATCCAAAGGATAGGGGATGAGATGTCTGATCGTGGGGGTCTCATTGTTGGGGACCCCAGCGATCTCCCTGCTGCACCCAGCGTATGTTTAGAGCGTCGGGTGCAGCGCCGGAGGCTTGTGATGTCACGGCCACGCCCCACTCATCACATCATGGCCACACACCCTCAATGCAAGTCTATGGGAGAGGGTGTGACAGCAGTCATGCCCCCTTCCATAGACTTGCATTGAGGGGGCATGGCCGTGATGTCACAAGCCTCCGCCCCGCCAATCATCCGGCACGGAGCAAAGTTCGCTCGGTGCACCGGATTTCTGGGGTGCCGCAGCCAACATCACGGGGGTCCCCAGCGACGGAACCCCCGCAATCAGACATCTCATCCCCTATCCTGTGGATGTCTAGAGGCAGAGTACTCCTTTACAAAAATGGCGCATTTCATGTGCCTTGAGAAAGGCAGGTGTGGTGTCAGCGGGGTGCAATGCAGGGTAGCTGTTATAACCCTAGGGGCAGATGTATTAACCCCTTCTTGTCGTGACGCCAGTGCGTGGTTTATCCTTAATCACACACACAGGTACAGACACTATATTATGAACTACACTAACTTTACAGCCCCTGTCGCATAAGTCAGAATACCCTGGTCCTGGAATACCCCTTTAACACATCCTTGAGTGAATGCTTTGGCCTTGATTCAAAATTATTTGTACTTTTTAAAAGGTTTAGCTTTTGAGATTTGGTTAATAATAAACATAGTACAAGATACAATTTCTGGATACCTATTTGTGTGTAATACTAAGATTTTCTGTATTTACAATGAGAATCCTTTTTTGAGATCTAGAAAAAAAAATTGAAATGTATAAAAAATGATCTTCCGGGCGATGGTGTTGTCAAAGAATAAAGGCCAAGATACACTCATTAGCCACTTTATTAGGTACACCTGGTCAATAGCTTGTTAATATAAATAGATAATTAGCCAATCTCATGACAGCAATCATTGCATTTAAGCATGTAGACGTGGTCAAGACAACTTGTTAAAGTTCAAACCGAGTATCAGAATGGGCAAGAAAGGGAATTTGGGTGGCTTTGAAAGTGGTATGGTTGTTGGTGCCAGATGGGCTGGTCTGAGTATTTTAGAAACCATCTCTAGGGTCTGGTGTCAGATAATGGTCAGGAAAAAAAACATATCAAGTGAGCGGCAGTTGTGTGGAGGAAAATGCCTTGTTGATGTGAAAGAAGAATGGGCAGACTGGTTCCAGATATCATAAAGGTAATAGTAACTCGAATAACCACTGGTTACAACCAAGATATGTAAAATACCATCTATGAAAGCACAACACATCCATCTTTGAAGCAGATGGGCTACAGCAGCAGGAGACCATAACGGGGGGCAACTCCTGTCAGCTAAGAACAGGAAACAGAGGCTACAGTACACACAGGAACCAAAACTGGACAATGGAAGATGGTAGAACGTTGTCTGTGACCTTCAGATGACAGGGTCAGAATTTGGTGTAAACAAAGTGAAGTCTGGATCCATCCTGCCTTGTATCAGGTTCAGGCTGGTGGGGGTGTAATGGTGGTGGGGGGGGGGGGGGGGGGTCATTTCCTGGACACACTTTGGGCCCCTTAGTACCAATTGATCCTGGTATAAACACCACAGTCTACCTGAGTATTGTTACTGACCATGTCCGTCCCTTTATGACCACAGTGGACCCATCTTCTGATGATACTTCCAGCAGGATAATGCCCCATGTCACATGACCATCTCATACAGGAAAATGAGGTCACATGACATCATCTCATACAGGACAATGAGGTCACATGACATCATCTCATACAGGACAATGAGATCACATGACATCATCTCATACAGGACAATGAGGTCACATGACATCATCTCATACAGGACAATGAAGTCACATGACATCATCTCATACAGGACAATGAGGTCACATGACATCATCTCATACAGGACAATGAGGTCACATGACATCATCTCATACAGGACAATGAGGTCACATGACATCATCTCATACAGGACAATGAGGTCACATGACATCATCTCATACAGGACAATGAGGTCACATGACATCATCTCATACAGGACAATGAAGTCACATGACATCATCTCATACAGGACAATGAGGTCACATGACTCCAATGGCCTCCACAGTCACCAGATCTCATCCAATAGATCACTGCTGGGATGTGGTGGAACCGGAGATTCTCATCATGGATGTGCAGCAACTGCGTGATGTCATCATGTCCATATGGAGGAACTGTGTGATGTCATCATGTCCATATGGAGGAACTGTGTGATGTTATCATGTCCATATGGAGGAACTGTGTGATGTCATCCTGTCCATATGGAGGAACTGTGTGATGTCATCATGTCCATATAGAGGAACTGTGTGATGTTATCATATCCATATGGAGGGACTGTGTGATGTCATCATGTCTATATGGAGGAACTGTGTGATGTCATCATGTCTATATGAAGGAACTGTGTGATGTCATCATGTCCATATGGAGGAACTGTGTGATGTCATCATGTCCATATGGAGGAACTGTGTGATGTCATCATGTCTATATGGGGGAACTGTGTGATGTCATCATGTCCATATGGAGGAACTGTGTGATGTAATCATGTAGATATGGAGGAACTGTGTGATGTCATCATGTCCATATGGGGGAACTGTGTGATGTCACCATGTCTATATGGAGGAACTGTGTGATGTCATCATGTCCATATGAAGGAACTGTGTGATGTCATCATGTCCATATGGAGGAACTGTGTGATGTCATCATGTCTATATGGAGGAACTGTGTGATGTCATCATGTCTATATGGAGGAACTGTGTGATGTCATCATGTCTATATGGAGGAACTGTGTGATGTCATCATGTCCATATGGGGGAACTGTGTGATGTCATTATGTCTATATGGAGGAACTGTGTGATGTCATCATGTCCATATGGAGGAACTGTGTGATGTCATCATGTCCATATGGAGGAACTGTGTGATGTCATCATGGCCATATGGGGGAACTGTGTGATGTCATCATGTCTATATGGAGGAACTGTGTGATGTCATGTCCATATGGAGGAACTGTGTGATGTCATCATGTCCATATTGAAGAACTATGTGATGTCATCATGTCTATATAGAGGAACTGTGTGATGTCATCATTTCTATATAGAGGAACTGTGTGATGTCATCATGTCTATATAGAGGAACTGTGTGATGTCATCATGTCCATATGGGGGAACTGTGTGATGTCATCATGTCTATATGGAGGAAATGTGTGATGTCATCATGTCTATATGGAAGAACTGTGTGATGTCATCATGTCCATATGGAGGAACTGTGTGATGTCAGCATGTCCATATGGAAGAACTGTGTGATGTCATCATGTCTATATGGAGGAAATGTGTGATGTCATCATGTCTATATGGAGGAACTGTGTGATGTCATCATGTCCATATGGAGGAACTGTGTGATGTCATCTTGTCCATATGGAAAAACTGTGTGATGTCATCATGTCTATATGGAGGAACTGTGTGATGTCATCATGTCCATATGGAGGAACTGTGTGATGTCATCATGTCCATATGGAGGAACTGTGTGATGTCATCATGTCCATATGGAGGAACTGTGTAATGTCATCATGTCCATATGGAGGAACTGTGTGATGTCATCATGTCCATATGGAGGAACTGTGTGATGTCATCCTGTCCATATGGAGGAACTGTGTGATGTCATCATGTCCATATAGAGGAACTGTGTGATGTTATCATATCCATATGGAGGGACTGTGTGATGTCATCATGTCTATATGGAGGAACTGTGTGATGTCATCATGTCTATATGGAGGAACTGTGTGATGTCATCGTGTCTATATGGAGGAACTGTGTGATGTCATCATGTCTATATGGAGGAACTGTGTGATGTCATCATGTCTATATGGAGGAACTGTGTGATGTCATCATGTCTATATGGAGGAACTGTGTGATGTCATCATGTCTATATGAAGGAACTGTGTGATGTCATCATGTCCATATGGAGGAACTGTGTGATGTCATCATGTCCATATGGAGGAACTGTGTGATGTCATCATGTCTATATGGGGGAACTGTGTGATGTCATCATGTCCATATGGAGGAACTGTGTGATGTAATCATGTAGATATGGAGGAACTGTGTGATGTCATCATGTCCATATGGGGGAACTGTGTGATGTCACCATGTCTATATGGAGGAACTGTGTGATGTCATCATGTCCATATGAAGGAACTGTGTGATGTCATCATGTCTATATGGAGGAACTGTGTGATGTCATCATGTCTATATGGGGGAACTGTGTGATGTCATCATGTCTATATGGGGGAACTGTGTGATGTCATCATGTCTATATGGAGGAACTGTGTGATGTCATCATGGCCATATGGGGGAACTGTGTGATGTCATCATGTCTATATGGAGGAACTGTGTGATGTCATCATGTCTATATGGAGGAACTGTGTGATGTCATCATGTCTATATGGAGGAACTGTGTGATGTCATCATGTCTATATGGGGGAACTGTGTGATGTCATCATGTCTATATGGAGGAACTGTGTGATGTCATCATGTCTATATGGAGAACTGTGTGATGTCATCATGTCCATATGGAGGAACTGTGTGATGTCATCATGGCCATATGGGGGAACTGTGTGATGTCATCATGTCTATATGGAGGAACTGTGTGATGTCATCATGTCTATATGGAGGAACTGTGTGATGTCATCATGTCTATATGGAGGAACTGTGTGATGTCATCATGTCCATATGGAGGAACTGTGTGATGTCATGTCCAAATGGAGGAATTGTGTGATGTCATCATGTCCATATGGAAGAACTATGTGATGTCATCATGTCTATATAGAGGAACTGTGTGATGTCATCATTTCTATATAGAGGAACTGTGTGATGTCATCATGTCTATATAGAGGAACTGTGTGCTGTCATCATGTCCATATGGGGGAACTGTGTGATGTCATCATGTCTATATGGAGGAAATGTGTGATGTCATCATGTCTATATGGAAGAACTGTGTGATGTTATCATGTCCATATGGAAGAACTGTGTGATGTCATCATGTCCATATGGAGGAACTGTGTGATGTCATCATGTCTATATGGAGGAACTGTGTGATGTTATCATGTCCATATGGAAGAACTGTGTGATGTCATCATGTCCATATGGAGGAACTGTGTGATGTTATCATGTCCATATGGAAGAACTGTGTGATGTCATCATGTCCATATGGAGGAACTGTGTGATGTCATCATGTCTATATGGAGGAACTGTGTGATGTCATCATGTCCATATGGAGGAACTGTGTGATGTCATCATGTCTATATGGAGGAACTGTGTGATGTCATCATGTCCATATGGAGGAACTGTGTGATGTCATCATGTCCATATGGAGGAACTATGTTATGTCATCATTCCATATGGAGGAACTGTGTAATGTCATCATGTCTATATGGAGGAACTGTGTGATGTCACCATGTCTATATGGAGGAACTGTGTGATGTCATCATGTCCATATGGGGGAACTGTGTAATGTCATCATGTCCATATGGAGGAATTGTGTGATGTCATCATGTCTATATGGAGGAACTGTGTGATGTCATCATGTCCATATGGGGGAACTGTGTGATGTCATCATGTCCATATGGGGGAACTGTGTGATGTCATCATGTCTATATGGAGGAACTGTGTGATGTCATCATGTCCATATGGAGGAACTGTGTGATGTCATCATGTCTATATGGAGGAACTGTGTGATGTCATCATATCTATATAGAGGAACTGTGTGATGTCATCATGTCCATACGGAGGAACTGTGTGATGTCATCATGTCCATATGGAGGAACTATGTTATGTCATCATTCCATATGGAGGAACTATGTTATGTCATCATTCCATATGGAGGAACTGTGTGATGTCATCATGTCTATATGGAGGAACTGTGTGATGTCATCATGTCCATATGGAGGAACTGTGTGATGTCATCATGTCCATATGGAGGAACTATGTTATGTCATCATTCCATATGGAGGAACTGTGTAATGTCATCATGTCTATATGGAGGAACTGTGTGATGTCACCATGTCTATATGGAGGAACTGTGTGATGTCATCATGTCCATATGGGGGAACTGTGTAATGTCATCATGTCCATATGGAGGAATTGTGTGATGTCATCATGTCTATATGGAGGAACTGTGTGATGTCATCATGTCCATATGGGGGAACTGTGTGATGTCATCATGTCCATATGGGGGAACTGTGTGATGTCATCATGTCCATATGGGGGAACTGTGTGATGTCATCATGTCTATATGGAGGAACTGTGTGATGTCATCATGTCCATATGGGGGAACTGTGTGATGTCATCATGTCCATATGGGGGAACTGTGTGATGTCATCATGTCCATATGGAGGAACTGTGTGATGTCATCATGTCCATATGGAGGAACTGTGTGATGTCATCATGTCCATATGGAGGAACTGTGTGATGTCATCATGTCCATATGGAGGAACTGTGTGATGTCATCATGTCTATATGGAGGAACTGTGTGATGCCATCATGTCTATATGGAGGAACTGTGTGATGTCATCATGTCCATATGGAGGAACTGTGTGATGTCATCATGTCCATATGGAGGAAAATCTCTGAGGAAGGTCTCTGTAGAAAGTATAAAGGGGGTCCGACCCGGGACTAGCAAGGTGTACCTAATAAAGTGGGTGTATATAGAATGTAGAATTGAAAATAAAATGTAATTCTAGATCGATGGTTGGGGGGGGGGGGCTCTTTTTTTCGCTAAATATAAAGTTTGGATTTCGGAGTCTTATCCCAGACGTTGAAAAAACGTCAACATTTGGATTGCATGAGAAAAATCCATCTATAATAGAAGTCTTGTTCCACAAGCAAATAAAAAGGCTTGGTCTGAAGGTGACGGAGCTTTCATATGTGTTGAATGGAGCGCGATGTCTTCTGCATACAGAGAGACCCCAGTATTGTATATTCCATGTCTCCCTCCATTCATATGTATATCAGCTTCTGCCATTACTTTACTAATCCTTTCTGTGCCATTGCCCCCCGACCATGGAATTGCATAAGAGATTGGGGATCCCACAAAGTACAGATTCATTAGACGTCAAGGAATACAAATAGTTAATTCCCCCCCCCCCCCCCCCTTCTCACCATGGTCAAAGCGTTTTGGTGCATAATCTCTGGATTTGTTTCATTATTTAATTGCTTTTGGGATCAAAGTAGGACATGCCAGCTGTAGTAGGACGTGCTAGAGCAGTGGTCTTCAAAAGGTGGACCTCCAGCTGTTGCAAAACTACAACTCCCAGCATGCCCGGACAGCCAACGGCTGTCCGGGCATGCTGGGAGTTGTAGTTTTGCAATAGCTGGAGCTCCGCAGTTTGGAGATCATCATGCTAGAGGTTTTATACGGCATTCGAGAAGATGCTATTAACCCCACCCCTTAAGGACCAAGCCCATTTTATTTTTGCATTTTCGTTTTTTTCCTCCTCGTCTTCAAAAAATCGTAACTCTTTTATATTTTCATCCACAGACTAGTATGAGGGCTTGTTTTTTGCGCGACCAGTTGTCCTGCGTAGTGACATCACTCATTTTACCATAAAAATGTATGGCGCAACCAAAAAAAATTCTATTTGTGTGGGCAAATTAAAAAGAAAACCGCAATTTAGCAAATTTTGGAAAGTTTTGTTTTCACACCGTACAATTTACGGTAAAAATGACGTGGTCTTTATTCTGTGGTTCAATATGATTAAAATGATACCCATGATAACATACTTTTCTATTATTGTTGCGCTTTAAAAAAAATCGCAAACTTTTTAACCAAATTAGTATGTTTAAAATCCTTCTATTTTGACGATCTATAACTTTTGCATTTTTCCGTATAAGCGGCGGTATAAGGGCTCATTTTTTGCGCCATGATCATTATTTTTTATTGATACCACATTTGTGTTTATAAAACTTTTATTCATTTTTTATTTTTTTTATTGAATAAAATGTGACAAAAAAGTAGCAATTTTTTTATTTTTTTACGTTCACGCCGTTTAATGTACGGGATCAATAACATTATATTTTAATAGTTTGGACATTTATGCACGCGGTGATACCAAATATGTGTATTAAACATTTTTTTTTTACACTTTATGGGGGTAAAATGGGAAAAAATTACATTTTACATTTTTATTGGGGGAGGGGATTTTTCAAGTTTTTTACTCCTTTTTTTAAAAACTTTTTTTACTTTCACTTTTACACTTTAATAGTCCCCATAGGGGACTATCTATAGCAATCCTTTGATTGCTAATACTGTGCAGTGCTATGTATAGGGTACAGCACTGCTCAGTATTATCGGTGATCTTCTGCTCTGGTCTGCTCGATCTCAGACCAGAGCAGAAGACCCCGGGAGACGGACGGAGCCAGGTGAGGGGACCTCCGGCCGCCATGCTGGATGATCGGATCGCCGCGTCAGCGCTGTGGGCGATCCGATTATCCATTCAAAGTACCGCACTGCCGCAGATGACGTTATCTGTATTGTTCACGGCATCTGAGGGGTTAAGGGCGGACATCTGCGCGATCGAGGATGTCGGCCATTACCGACCATTGCCGTGTATAACGCGAGCACCGCCCCGATGCTCGCGGTCATACACAGGACGTAAATGTACGTCCTGGTGCGCGAAGTCCCACCAAACCAGGACGTACATTTATGTCTGTGGTTGTTAAGGGGTTAAAGGGGATACTCCTCTGGAAAACATTCTTTTTTTTTTTAAAAATCAACTGGTGCCAGAAAGTTAAACAGATTTGTAAATTACTTCTATTTAAAAATCTTAATCCTTCCAGTACTTATTAGCTGCTATACATTGCACAGGAAGTTCTTTTCTTTTTGTATTTCCTTTCTGTCTGACCACAGTGCTCTCTGCTGACACGTCTGTCCATTTTAGGAACTGGCAAAGGAACAATTAAAAAAAATCCCCCTCTAGGCGCAACTTCTATGGATGGAATTAGGCAATGAATATTTCAGGATAAATGTAAGTTTTTTTATTTGACCAATTGGTCAAATAAAATAAAAAATAAAAAAAACTTATCATTGCCTGATTCCATCCGGAGAAGTTGCGCCTAGAGGGGGATTTTTTAATTGTTCCTTTGATCATCTGGGATAATACACTAGGCGCCTCGTGTGGTTCTTGTTTTTTTGTTTCTTTGTTCCCATTTTAGGAACTGTCCAGAGCAGGATAGGTTTGCTATGGGCATTTGCCCCTTTAAAGAGGTAAACAATATTTTTTAAATCAACTGGTGCAAGAAAGTTATGCAGATTTGTAAATGACTTCTATTTAAAAATCTTAATCCTTCCAGTACTTATCGGCTGCTGTATACTACAGAGGAAGTTCTTTTCTTTTTCAATTTCTTTTCAGTGCTCACTGCTGACACCTCTGTCCGTGTCAGGAACTGTCCAGAGCAGGAGAGGTTTGCTATGGGGATTTGCTCCTGCTCTGGACAGTTCCTGACATGGATCAGATGTTCCCCAGAATGGTACCAATTAAAGCGTCAACTTGTCTCCCAAAAATGTTTTTGCTACCCAAGGCCTCTGCAACTTTATATGATGCCAACAAAATATCCGAAACTAAAAGGAGGCCCCAAAGGATGTTTCTAAGTACGTAAAAATTCGGGGAATTAATCTTGAGTTTTATTTCTTTGTCAACACCTACTGTGTTACAGCAAAAATGAATTAAATGAAAAATTCGCCTCCACTTTAGAAACATAAAATGTATCGGCAGATAAGAACCATTTGGCCCATCTGGTCTGCCCAATAATCCGAATCCTATCAATAGTCCCTGTCCTTATCTTATATGAAGTCCAAAATAGCATATTTTTGCTCACTTTTTATACCATAAAAAAAAAAAATAAAAAGTGATCAAAAAGTCTAATCAAAGAAAAAATGGTACCAAGAAAAACTTCAGATCACGGCGCAAAAAAATTAGCCTCATACCGCCCTTTTAAAAAAATTAAAAAGTTATAGGGGTCAGAAAAGGACATTTTTCAACTTATTAAAGGGGTTATCCAGGAAAAAACTTTTTTTTATACATCAACTGGCTCTAGAAAGTTAAATAGATTTGTAAATTACTTCTATTAAAAAATCTTAATCCTTTCAGTACTTATGAGCTTCTGAAGTTAAGGTTGTTCTTTTCTGTCTAAGTGCTCTCTGATGACACGTGTCTCGGGAAACGCCCAGTTTAGAAGCAAATCCCCATAGTAAACCTCTTCTAAACTGGGCATTTCCCGAGACACGTGTCATCAGAGAGCACTTAGACAGAAAAGAACAACCTTAACTTCAGAAGCTCATAAGTACTGAAAGGATTAAGATTTTTTTTTATTGAAGTTATTTACAAATCTGTTTAACTTTCTGGAGCCAGTTGATATATAAAAAAAAGTTTTTCCTGGAATATCCCTTTAATTTTGGTGCATGTAGTATATATATATATATATATATATATATATATATATATATATGTATATATATATATTTTTTTTAATAGTAAAATAAAATCAAACCAATATAAATTGGGTATCCTTGCGACCATATGGACCTAGATAAAAAATATAAGGTGCAATTTTTACCGAAAACTGCACTGCGTAGAAACGGAAGCCGCTAAAAATTACAAAATGGCTTTTCTTTTTTTCTATTTTGCCCCACAAATATTTTTTTTTCTGGTTTCGCCGTAGATTTTGTGGTGAAATGATTAATGATATTACAAAGTAAAATTGTGGGCACAAAGAACGAAGCCCTCATATGGATTTTTAGGTGGAAAATTGAAAGTGTTAGGATTTTTTTGAAGGTGAGGAGGAAAAAACAAAAGTGCAAAAGTGAAAAATCGCCAAAGAGGGAAGGGGTTAAAGGGGTACTCTGGTGCTGAGCGTTCGGAACAAATAGTTCCGAAAGCTGAGAGCCTGCGTCGGGGCTCTTGATGTCATGGCCTCCCCCCCCCCCCCCCCCCCCCCTCGTGATGAAACGCCCCGCACCCTCAATGTAAGTCTATGGGAGGGGGCGTGGCAGCTGCCACGCCCCCTCCCATAGACTTACATTGAGGGTGCAGGGCGTGATGTCTCGAGGGGCGGGGCCGTGACATCACGTGCCCCGACACCGACTCTCAGCTTTCGGAACTATTTGTTCCAAACGCTCAGCACCAGAGTACCCCTTTAAGGTCAAAACAGGCTAAGGAGTAAAGAATTCACTCGAAACCCATTAAATAGAAAAAAAGGTTAAAGCCATAACATTCTGTATCCGCAAAACTCTTTTTTTTATATATCAACTGGCTCGAGAAAGTTAAACAGATTTGTAAATTACTTCTATTAAAAAATCTTAATCCTTTCAGTACTTATGAGCTTCTGAAGTTAAGGTTGTTCTTTTCTGTCTAAGTGCTCTCTGATGACACCTGTCTCGGGAAACGCCCAGTTTAGAAGCAAATCCCCATAGCAAACCTCTTCTAAACTGGGCGGTTCCCGAGACACGTGTAATCAGAGAGGACTTAGACAGAAAAGAACAACCTTAACTTCAGAAGCTCATAAGTACTGAAAGGATTAAGATTTTTTAATAGAAGTAATTTACAAATCTGTTGATATATATATAAAAAAAAGTTTTGCCTGGATAACCCCTTTAGCTGTAAAATACATTGCTCATCCATTGTAGTTGTGGATTATTCCAGTTTACATCTTAAATATATACAGAAGACGCAGCGTGGTACTACGGTATCTCCAGTTCCTGGAATAGTGTCCTTATTACAACAAACAATAGAATAGGGAAAGATCTGCCCAATTGTTAATGAACACTTCAGGGATTTCCTTGTATTCACATCATTACCGCAAACATAGATTATTGGAGTGAAAGTAGAAGTGGTCGGGGTCACGGTGGACTTCCCTGTATACAACTCCTAAACTTAAAGGGGTACTTTAAATCAACTTTTTTTTTTTTTTAAATCAACTGGTGCCAGAAAGTTAAACAGATTTGTAAATTACTTCTATTTAAAAATCTCAATCATTCCAGTACTTATTAGCTTCTGAATACTGCAGAGAAAATGGTTTTCTCTTTGGAACACAGTGCTCTCTGCTGACATCTCTGTCCATTTTAACCCCTTAACGACGCAGGACGTATATTTACGTCCTGCGCCGGCTCCCGCGATATGAAGCGGGATCGCGCCGCGATCCCGCATCGTATCGCGTCGGTCCCGGCGCTCATCAACGGCCGGGACCCGCGGCTAATACCACACGTCGCCGATCGCGGCGATGTGCGGTATTAACCCTTTAGAAGCGGCGGTCAAAGCTGACCGCCGCTTCTAAAGTGAAAGTGAAAGTGACCCGGCTGCTCAGTCGGGCTGTTCGGGACCGCCGCGGCGTCCCGAACAGCTGACCGGACACCAGGAGGGCCCTTACCTGCCTCCCCGGTGTCCGATCGACGAATGACTGCTCCGTGCCTGAGATCCAGGCAGGAGCAGTCAAGCGCCGATAACACTGATCACAGGCGTGTTAATACACTCCAGTGATCAGCATGAGAGATCAGTGTGTGTAGTGTTATAGGTCCCTATGGGATAATAATGATCAGTATAAGAGATCAGTGTGTGCAGTGTTATAGGTCCCTATGGGATAACAATGATCAGTATAAGAGATCAGTGTGTGCAGTGTTATAGGTCCCTATGGGATAACAATGATCAGTATAAGAGATCAGTGTGTGCAGTGTTATAGGTCCCTATGGGATAATAATGATCAGTATAAGAGATCAGTGTGTGCAGTGTTATAGGTCCCTATGGGATAACAATGATCAGTATAAGAGATCAGTGTGTGCAGTGTTATAGGTCCCTATGGGATAACAATGATCAGTATAAGAGATCAGTGTGTGCAGTGTTATAGGTCCCTATGGGACCTATAACACTGCAAAAAAAAAATTTTTTAAAAGTGTTAATAAAGGTCATTTAACCCCTTCCCTAATAAAAGTTTGAATCACCCCCCTTTTCCCACAAAAAAATAAAACAGTGTAAAAAAATAAATAAATAAACATATGTGGTATCGCCGCGTGCGTAAATGTCCGAGCTATAAAAAATATATCATTAATTAAACCGTACGGTCAATGGCGTACGCGCAAAAAAATTCCAAAGTCCAAAAAAGCGTATTTTGGTCACTTTTTATACCATTAAAAAATGAATAAAAAGTGATCAAAAAGTCCGATCAAAACAAAAATCATACCAATAAAAACTTCAGATCACGGCGCAAAAAATGAGTCCTCATATTGCCCTGTACGTGGAAAAATAAAAAAGTTATAGGGGTCAGAAGATGACATTTTTAAAAGTATAAATTTTCCTGCATGTAGTTATGATTTTTTCCAGAAGTACGACAAAATCAAACCTATATAAGTAGGGGATCATTTTAACCATATGGACCTACAGAATAATGATAAGGTGTCATTTTTACCGAAATATGCACTGCATAGAAACGGAAGCCCCCAAAATTTACAAAATGTTTTTTTTTTCGATTTTGTCGCACAATGATTTTTTTTTCCGTTTCGCCGTGCATTTTTGGGTAAAATGACTAATGTCACTGCAAAGTAGAATTGGCGACGCAAAAAATAAGCCATAATATGGATTTATAGGTGGAAAAGTGAAAGGGTTATGATTTTTAAAAGGTAAGGAGGAAAAAACCAAAGTGCAAAAACGGAAAAACCCTGAGTCCTTAAGGGGTTAAGAACTGTCCATAGTAGGAGGAAATCCCCATAGAAAACATATGCTGCTCTGGACAATTCCTAAAATGGACAGAGCACTGTGATGTCAGCAGAGAGCACTGTGGTCATGATGTCAGCAGAGAGCTCTGTGGTCATGATGTCAGCAGAGAGCTCTGTGTCCCAAAAAGAAAAGAATTTCCTCCAGAGCATACAGCAGCTGATAAGTATTGGAAGGATTAAGATTTTTTAAGAGAAGTAATTTACAAATCTGTTTAACTTTCTTTCTTTTCCAGTTGATTTAAAAAAAATAAGTTTTCCACGGAAGTACCCCTTTAATAAATAGTAAAGTGGTAAAATGGATGAAGAACCTTATTTTTTTTTCTATTTTAGTTACAATCCCTAAAAATAGACTCTCGCTGGCCTCAGTAGTGATGTCACTTTGGACCACCGGTCACTATTATGGGCTTAAAGGGGTACTCCAGTGGAGAAAAAAAAATCAACTGGTGCCAGAAAGTGAAACAGATTTGTAAATGACTTCAAATTTACAAAATCTTAACCCTTCCAGTATTTATCAGCTGCTGTATGCTCCACAGGAAGTTCTTTTCTTTTAAAATGTATTTTCTGTCTGACCACAGTGCTCTCTGCTGAGCCCTCTGTCCATGTCAGGAACTGTCCAGAGCAGGATAGGTTTGCTATGGGGGTTTGCTCCTGCTCTAGACAGTTCCTGACATGGACAGAGGTGTCAGCAGAGAGCACTGTGGTCAGACAGAAAGGAAATTCAAAAAGGAAAGAATTTCCTCTGGAGCATACAGCAGCTAAGTACTGAAAGGATTAAGATTTTTTTTAATAGAAGTCATTTACAAACATAACTTATCCCCTAGCCACAGGATAGGGGATAAGTGTCTGATCTCGGGGGTTCCAAACGCTGGGACCCCCCAGGATCTCCTGCATGGGGCCCCGCTCTGCCGCGGCTATCCCGTGCACGAGGCATGTCGGCCGCAACACGTGCCTCCCCGCCTCTCTCATAGAGCTGTATGGAGGAGGCGTACTGTCGACCTCAGTGAGGTGCGGGGCAATGCGGGGACCCCATTCGGGAGGGGATAAGTGTCTGATCGTGGGGGATAAGGATAGGGGATAAGTGTCTGATTGCGGGTGGTCCGACCACTGGGACCTCCCGTGATCAGACACTTATCCTCTATCATGTGGATGTTATGATTCGGCTAGCTGGATGTGGATCCTCTGTGTCAGCGAGGGATTGGCGTGGACCGTGTCGGTGGACCGGTTCTAGGTTGCTACTGGTTTTCACCAGAGCCCGCCGCAAAGCGGGATGGTCTTGCTGCGGCGGAAGCAACCAATTCGTATCCACCGGCAACGGCTCAACCTCGCTGACTGCTGAGAAGGCGTGGGACAGAAGGACTAGGCAGAGGCAAGGTCAGACGTAGCAGAAGGTCGGGGCAGGCGGCAAGGTTCGTAGTCAATAGCAATAGCAAGAGGTCATGTAAACTGGTAAGGCAAACACTGTAACGCTTTCTCTGGCACAAAGGCAACAAGATCCGGCAAGGAAGTGAAGGAGAAGTGAGATTAAATAGACAGCGAGCAGGTGAGGCTAATTAGACAGATTGGGCCAGGCACCAATCATTGGTGCACTGGCCCTTTAAATCTTAGAGAGCTGGCGCGCACGCGCCCTAAGGAGCGAAGCTGCGCGCGCCAGGACGAGACAGCCGGGGACCGGGACAGGTGAGAGACTTGGGATGCGATTCGCGAGCGGGCGCGTCCCGCTATGCGAATCGCATCCCCGCCGGCAGTGTCAGTGCAGCGCTCCCGGTCAGCGGGTCTGACCGGGGCGCTGCAGAGAGAGGAACGGCGCGAGCGCTCCGAGGAGGAGCAGGGACCCGGAGCGCTCGGCGTAACAGTACCCCCCCCCCCCCCTTAGGTCTCCCCCTCCTTTTGTCCGGATGTCGCCCCACATGGGACGAGGACATTGGGAGCGATTGTAGAGTCTCCTTCTGGAGGACAGTGAAGTCCTGGGTATGGTCATCAACGGCAGGCAGTTCAGAAGGAATGGGAATGGGGAGGGGGGGGGGCAGAGGGTGAAGCTTGGTACGGGGCAGAGTGTTACCAGGACGGGGGCTATGAGGAGGCAAAGCATAGTCCTGATAGGCCTTGGGGAGACCAGGTGTAGCAGGAGGCACTGAGGCTTGCCTGACGGGACTGGGAGCAGACGTGAGGCATTTTTTGTGGCAAGAAGTACCCCAGCACTTGATTTCCCCGGTGGTCCAGTCAAGGGTAGGAGAGTGGCGTTGCAGCCATGGCAGACCGAGGAGGACTTCAGAGGTGCAGTTGGGCAAAACAAAAAATAAAATTTTTTCGTGATGCAGTCCAATGCTCATGAGCAGGGGTTCTGTGCGGTAACGCACGGTGCAGTCCAATTTAACTCCGTTGACCGAGGAAATGTAGAGTGGCTTGACGAGACGGGTCACAGTGATGTTGAACTTATTAACAAAAGAGGCCAAAATAAAATTTCCTGCAGAACCAGAGTCCAAGAAGGCCACGGCTGAGAAGGAAGAGTTGGCAGAAGGAGAAATCCGTACGGGCACAGTGAGACGTGGAGAAGCAGACTTCAGACCAAGAGACGCCACTCCCACGTGAGCTGGGTGCGTGCGTGCGTTTCCCAGACGTGGAGGACGAATAGGGCAATCCACCAAGAAATGTTCGGTACTAGCGCAGTACAGACATAAATTTTTATCTCTGCGGGCGAGTCCTCTCTTCATGGGTCAGGCGAGACCGATCTACTTGCATAGCCTCCTCGGCGGGATGCACAGGGGTAGATTGCAAAGGATACTGGGAGAGAGGTGCCCAGAGATCAAGGTCTTTTTCCTGGCGGAGCTCCTGATGTCTTTCGGAAAAACGCATGTCAATGCGGGTGGCCAAATGGATAAGTTCATGCAGGTTGGCAGGAATTTCTCGTGCGGCCAGCACATCTTTGATGTTACTGGCTAGGCCTTTTTTAAAGGTCGCGCAGAGGGCCTCGTTGTTCCAAGATAGTTCTGAGGCAAGGGTACGAAATTGGATGGCGTATTCGCCTACAGAAGAAATTTCCTGGACCAGGTTCAGCAAGGCAGTTTCGGCAGAAGAAGCTCGGGCTGGTTCCTCGAAGACACTGCGAACCTCAGCGAAGAAGGACTGTACAGAGGCAGTGACAGGATCATTGCGGTCCCAGAGCGGTGTGGCCCATGACAGGGCCTTCCCAGACAGGAGACTGACCACGAAAGCCACCTTCGACCGTTCTGTAGGAAATTGGTCCGACAACATCTCCAAATGTAGGGAACATTGTGACAGGAAACCACGGCAAAGTCTAGAGTCCCCATCAAATTTGTCCGGCAGAGACAAGCGGAGGCCAGGAGCGGGCACTCGCTGCGAAGGAGGTGCAGGAGCTGGCGGAGGAGATGGTTGCTGCTGTAGCTGTGGCAGAAGTTGCTGTAGCATGGCGGTCAACTGCGACAGCTGCTGTCCTTGTTGGGGCGAACTGTTGTCCAAGTTGCTCTATCTGTTGAGACTGCTGGGCGACCACCGTGGTAAGGTCAGCGACAACTGGCAGCGGGACCTCAGCGGGATCCATGGCCGGATCTACTGTTATGATTCGGCTAGCTGGATGTGGATCCTCTGTGTCAGCGAGGGATTGGCGTGGACCGTGTCAGTGGACCGGTTCTAGGTTGCTACTGGTATTCACCAGAGCCCACCGCAAAGCGGGATGGTCTTGCTGCGGCGGGGAGCAATCAGGTCGTATCCAACGGCAACGGCTCAACCTCGCTGACTGCTGAGAAGGCGTGGGACAGAAGGACTAGGCAGAGGCAAGGTCAGACGTAGCAGAAGGTCGGGGCAGGCGGCAAGGTTCGTAGTCAATAGCAATAGCAAGAGGTCAGGTACACTGGTAAGGTAAACACTGTAACGCTTTCTCTGGCACAAAGGCAACAAGATCCGGCAAGGAAGTGAAGGGGAAGTGAGGTTAAATAGACAGGGAGCAGGTGAGGCTAATTAGACAGATTGGGCCAGGCATCATTGGTGCACTGGCCCTTTAAATCCTAGAGAGCTGGCGCGCGTGCACCCTAAGGAGCGGAGCAGCGCGCGCCAGGACGAGACAGCCGGGGACCGGGACAGGTGAGAGACTTGGGATGCGATTCGCGAGCGGGCGCGTCCCGCTATGCGAATCGCATCCCCGCCGGCAGTGTCAGTGCAGCGCTCCCGGTCAGCGGGTCTGACCGGGGCGCTGCAGAGAGAGGAACACCGCGAGCGCTACGGGGAGGAGCAGGGACCCGGAGCGCTCTGCGTAACAGTGGATAGGGGATAAGTTGTTTTCGCTGCAGATGTTAAGTTGACTGGGGCATTTATGTCTTGCACAAGACACATGATCACGCTGCTCATGTAAGCAAGACCTGGCGGGGTACCCCGCCAGGTCTTGTTTACATGATCAGCGTTATCATGTGTCTTGTGCATGATGTAAATGCATCAGCCAACTTTAGCCCATAGTAGTGATGGGTGATCTATAGTGACATCACAACTGAGGCCAGTGAGAAGCTTTGATCTTCATATGATGTGTATGTCATCACGGTGAGAATGTAAATGAGAGGCAACAACAGATAGGGCCATCTTTATCATCCCCAAAGAGATCGAAATAGAGCAGTGTGCATTTAAATAAAAAAAAACAGGCCCCACCGTTTCACGACTGGTGGGAGTCCCCGTGATCGGACACTTAGATAGCTGATCAGTTTTGATCTTAGGACATGCCCTCTAACACCATATACATGATACGTCTACACCACCATTTGGAAATGTCCGTTGTCTCTCTGCACCAGAAAAATGGCGTGGAAGGTTTAAAAATTCGTCAGCTTCACTCAGAAAGCAAGATGTCACCCCCACTTGTTGAGTTCAGTCGAGCAGGGGGCAAAGGACTCTGAAATCTCATAAGATTACCATCTCCTGCTACTGACCAAGTATGGCGTGCCACGGGGCCTGTGGTTGGGTATAGTCTGACATGGTCCTAATTTTTTTGATACCTGTGATGTTTGTACCTGGGATGGCCATCATCAGTGAGGGGATAGCACACACCTACAAAACGCTGCAAGGAACATCCCATATGGACCAATACTAGATCCTGATAGCCTGATATGACTCCAGTACAGAACACCAGTTTAACCTGCTCCTCCATCTTAGGGAAGACAAATGAGAGCACAACGTACAGTTACAGCCTTTGGAGATAGATTGTGCAAGGGCCCCTTAGCAGACACAAGAACTCAAGTGGGCTTCCAGACAATCCTAGTGTGGTGACCCAGTACAGAATATAGCATCCTGCCCGGCCTGTGTGGCAGATGTTGCCTTCAGTGTCCCTCTTGGGCCCACACTACTCAGGACTTAATAATATCTCCTAATATTATGCTACGATTAATGTATTGGTATTTTCTATGTACCTGTTGCTTTAAGCCTGTTAAACCTTAGGAATCCTGTTAGGGGAGTGTGCATGAGGTGAACCATGTGATTTATAAGCCAAATCCTCCAAATCTGCCCCATTTGTAGTGTGGTAAGAGTTCATAGTTTAGTTTAAGCTGGGGTACAGTTTGGAGAAAGTCTGAAGTGAGTGTAAGGTGTTCTGAGGAGGTCTCAGGTCTAATCCTGCAACCTCTTATTTGTTAAAGAATAACCCCAGTGCCCAGATGAATGTCATGCCCAGCGGTCAGCACTAAAGTCCTGGGGATTCAAGTCAGTCATACAAGTCACTAAAGTCAGGCGTGGGTTGCCATTCAGCAAGTCAGTCATACACAGCACAATCAACTACAAGTCCCATTGAAGTGTATTGGCTATAAATTCATACAGAAATTCTGCCGTGTGAACATAGCCTGAGAGTAGCACATTAACAAAGAACATCCCTATGGTGGAAAGAAGGAAGCATACGAGCTCTATACAGTATGTACATAGAGAACAGAGAAGTGGAGCTTTTATGATGACTTTGGATACCAGGCCACCAACCTAGTACACCTTATGCTTTCCGAAAATGTTGTTAAAGATCTGTGATGTCACGGCCCGCCCCCTCGAGATGTCATACCCCACCCCCTCAATGCAAGTCTATGGGAGGGGGCATGGCGGACGCCATGCCCCCTCTCATAGACTTGCATTGAGGGGATGGGGCAAGACATCACAAGGGGGCAGGGCTGTGACATCACAAGCCCCCGGCACAGGCTCTAAGCGTTCGGAACATTTTGTGGTGGCCCGGTACAGGAGTTTACCCCTGTACACTAGCTGCCCTGTCAGGCAGCCTCCCTGCAGTGTCCCCTGGGCCCCCTGCACCTGTTCCCCTTGTATAGTTATCTTTATGCTGTGTATTGTATATAAAAGTGTTATGTCTTTAAGAACCGTTTACATGTGATTAACCAGTGTCATGTGATTGTAACCCAGTGAGGTATCAGTGTCACCATAGGTCACTGGTCACTTCCGTGGGCCTGGCTAAGCTGTATAGACTATTCCCCTTGTCTAACTCAGTAAAGCTACCGTTGTTCCGTAACTTGGCATCAGAGTCATTATTGCCCCCGTGCCTACCCCAGGATCCAGCGGTATACCTTCAGGTTGTATTGAGGATAAACCCCGCCCTGGCATCACAAACACAAGGGGTTAATGCCGTCTGCCCCTAGGGCCATTATTCCATATGCCCTTACACACCCTCTACCGCAATTTTGTTCCGAACACTGAGCAGTGGAGTACCCCTTTAAGGACTCCAGTATCTCACAATCCAAATGTTTTCAATATTGCAAAATCCTCGATAGGTCACCACATACCAACCACTGGGTGGTCAACTATAGACACATATAACTTAACATCATTTTACAATAGATGATTAGAAAAACAACAAAAAAATTTAAAAAATGGACATATGGAGGGGAATTCATCAATTGTTGTATAGTATGTGAACTATTTTAGAGCAGAAAAGTTGCGTTTGATGTTACCTTCCTGCGCTAAATTCATCAGAAGTTACACGCCACTTGATGAATTTACTGGCTCCTACGCCCATGGTACCGGTTTAGACTGCTTTACAGGCTGAAATAAATTAGTAAGGTTTTGTGTCTAAAAGATGGCCGCCGCGACCTTTTTGCGACTTTCAGAGAAAAGTCGCACATAATGAATCAGCGCCCACTGCATAAAACTAGTCTAAAGCACTGACCATGGAGGGTCACTCTCAAATACGATCAAAAGCAAAAGTCTCACAAAAGTCACATGGGAAGTGACTGAGACTTTTTGTGCAACAATATTAGACAAAAAAAAAAAAGGTTCTTAATAGCTGGATGAATTCCCCTCATGATCTCAGGACGCGATGAGCCAATGACAGGTATATATTTATATCAAGGTTTACCACTTGGCTGATTTTGGAATCCTGGACATATCTGACTGTTTCAATAAGCCCAGGCAGGGTTGTGGGATCCCATTTCTCTATATACAGGTGTGAGTCGCATCTTTTAGACACTAATGGAATATCCTGCTACTATGACATATACACTCACTGGCCACTTTACTAGGTACACCTTGCTAGTCCCAGGTCGGACCCCCTTTATACTTTCTACAAGGTGCTGAACATATTCCTCAGAGATTTCCCTCCTTATGGACATGATGACATCACACAGTTCCTCCTTATAGACATGATGACATCACACAGTTCCTCTATATGGAGATGATGACATCACACAGTTCCTCCATATGGACATGATGACATCACACAGTTCCTCCATATGGACATGATGACATCACACAGTTCCTTCATATGGACATGATGACATCACACATTTCCTCCATATAGACATGATGACATCACACAGTTCCTCCATATGGACATGATGACATCACACAGTTCCTCCATATGGACATGATGACATCACACAGTTCCTCTATATGGACATGATGACATCACACAGTTCTCCATACGGACATGATGACATCACACAGTTCCTCCATAGGGACATGATGACATCACACAGTTCCTCCATATGGACATGATGACATCACACAGTTCCTCCATATGGACATGAGGACATCACACAGTTCCTCTATATGGACATGATGACATCACACAGTTCCTCCATATGGACATGATGACATCACACAGTTCCTCCATATGGACATGATGACATCACACAGTTCCTCCATATGGACATGATGACATCACACAGTTCCTCCATATGGACATGATGACATCACACAGTTCCTCTATATGGACATGACATCACACAGTTCCTCTATTTAGACATGATGACATCACACAGTTCCTCCATATAGACATGATGACATCACACAGTTCCTCCATATGGACATGATGACATCACACAGTTCCTCCATATGGACATGATGACATCACACAGTTCCTCCATATGGACATGATGACATCACACAGTTCCTCTATATGGACATGATGACATCACACAGTTCCTCCATATGGACATGATGACATCACACAGTTCCTCCATATAGACATGATGACATCACACAGTTCCTCCATATGGACATGATGACATCACACAGTTCCTCTATATGGACATGATGACATCACACAGTTCCTCCATATAGACATGATGACATCACACAATTCCTCCATATGGACATGATGACATCACACAGTTCCTCTATATGGACATGATGACATCACACAGTTCCTCCATATAGACATGATGACATCACACAGTTCCTCCATATAGACATGATGACATCACACAGTTCCTCCATATAGACATGATGACATCACACAGTTCCTCTATATGGACATGATGACATCACACAGTTCCTCCATATGGACATGATGACATCACACAGTTGCTGCACATCCATGATGAGAATCTCCGGTTCCACCACATCCCAGCAGTGATCTATTGGATGAGATCTGGTGACTGTGGAGGCCATTGGAGTCATGTGACCTCATTGTCCTGTATGAGATGATGTCATGTGACCTCATTGTCCTGTATGAGATGATGTCATGTGACATGGGGCATTATCCTGCTGGAAGTATCATCAGAAGATGGGTCCATTGTGGTTATAAAGGGATGGACATGGTCAGTAACAATACCCCGGGATACCGTGGTGTTTATACCTAGATCAATTAGTACTAAGGGGTCCAAAGTGCGACTGAATGTCGCAGCTGTAATGGAGACTCCTCAGACCAGACAATGTTCTTCTATTGTTCAGTTTTGGTTCCTGTGTGAATTGTGGCCTCAGTTCTCTGACAGAAGTGGCCCCCGATGTGGTATTAGCTGCTGTAGCCCATCTGCTTCAAGGTACGACGTGTTTTGCCTTAAGAGATGGTATTCTGCAGACCTTGGTTGGAACCAGTTGTTGTTTGAGTTACCGTTACCTTTCTGTTATCTCAAACCAGTCTGCCCATTCCCCTTTGACATCAAGGCATTTTTCTTCATACAATTTCCGCTCACTGGATATTTTCCCTTTTATTTTATTTTTTTTCTACTTTATCCGGACCATTCTCTGTAAACTCTAGAAACAGTTCTGCATAAAAATCCCAGTAGATCAGCAGTTTCTGTGTTACACAGACCAGCCCGTCTGGCACCAACAGCCGGCAGGGCTGTTGGTGCCAGACGGGCTGGTCTGTGTAACACAGAAACTGCTGATCTACTGGGATTTTTATGCACTTTATGACTCTCACAGTCACTTAAATCCCCTTTCTTCATCATTCCAATGCTCGGTTTGAACATCAAGTTGTCTTGACCACATCTAAATGCCTAAAGGTATTGAGTTGCTGCCATGTGATTGGCTGATTAGCAATTTGTGTTAACAAGCAATTGAACAGGTGTACCTAATAAAGTGGCAAGTAATTGTATAATGACTCCTTTAATTATCCACTTAAGGACCCAGGGCGTACCTGTACATCCTGAGACTGCTCCCATTCTATAAGGTGGGGCCACGGTGTGGCCCCGCGTCATGGCGGGTCGGGTCTGACCTCTAACACCTGCGGCTAATAGCGCGCGCACTATCGTGGTGCCACGCGCTATTAACCCTTTAGACGCAGCGTTCAAAGTTGATCACGGCGTCTAAAGTGAAACTAAACTAATGCCGATTAGCTCAGAGGGCTGTTCGGGATCGCTGCGGTGAAATCGCGGCATCCCGAACAGCTGTAGGACACGAGGAGGGTCCCTTACCTGCCTCTTGGTGACCGATCGCCGAACGACTGCTCAGTGCCTGAGATCCAGGCATGAGCAGTCAAGCGCCAGAATCATTGATCAATGGTTTCCTATGAGAAACCATTGATCAATGTAAAAGATCAGTGTGTGCAGTGTTATAGCCCTCTATGGGACCTATAATACTGCAAAAAAAGTGAATAAAGATCATTTAACCCCTTCCCTAATAAAAGTTTGAATCACCCCCCTTTTCCCATAAAAAAAAACAAAAAAAATGTAAATAATAATAAACATATGTGGTATCGCCGCGTGTAGAAATGTCCGAATTATAAAAATATATTGTTAATTAAACCGCTAATTAAATTTTCCTGCATGTAGTTATGATTTTTTCCAGAAGTACGACAAAATCAAACCTATATAAGTAGGGTATCATTTTAATCGTATGGACCTACAGAAGAGAAGGTGTCATTTTTACCGAAAAATGTACTGTGTAGAAACGGAAGCCCCCAAAAGTTACAAAATGGCATTTTTTCTTACATTTTGTCTCACAATTACCGTATTTATCGGCGTATAACACACACTTTTTAGGCTAAAATATTTAGCCTAAAGTCTATGTGCGTGTTATACGCCGATAAGCCGCTGCAGTTCAATGATTTAAAGCGGGCCCTTTAAATCAATAAACTGCAGCGGCTTTGCAGGTGCAGAGACCTGCCGTCGCTTTCGGCTTCTCTGCCCCTGCCTGCCCTGGGGTCTAGAGCCCTGCTGCCGGCCCTTCTCTCCCGCTGGCTATCGGCACCGCTGCCGGCCCTTCTCTCCCCCTGGCTATCGGTGCCGCTGCCCGTTCTCTCCCCCTGACTATCGGTGCCGGCGCCCCATTGCCGACGCCGATAGCCAGGGGGAGAGAAGCGGTGCCGGCAATGGGGCAGCGGCGCCGACAGACAGGGGGAGAGAAGGGGCAGCGGTGCCGATAGCCAGCGGGAGAGAAGGGGCAGCGGCACCCATTGCCGGCACCGCTGCCCCGTTGCCTCCCCCATCCCCGGTTGTATAATTACCTGTTGCTGGGGTCGGGTCCTCGCTGCTTCAGGCCACCGGTGTGCGTCCCCTGCGTCGTTGCTATGCACTTCACGGCGCAATGACGTCATTGCGCCGCTCCGTGCAGTGCATAGCAACGACGCAGGGGACTCACACCGGAGGCCTGAAGCAGCGTGGACCCGACCCCAGCAACAGGTAATTATACAACCGGGGATGGGGGAGGCAACGGGGCAGCGGCCTTTCCTGGGGGTGTATCGGGGTATACGCATGCACACACACGCACCCTCATTTTACCATGGATATTTGGGTAGAAAACTTTTTTTACCCAAATATCCTTGGTAAAATGAGGGTGGTGTTATAGGCCGGTGCGTGGTATACCCCGATAAATACGGTATTTTTTTTCCCATTTCACCGTAGATTTTTAGGTAAAATGACTGATGTCATTACAAAGTAGAATTGGTGGTGCAAAAAATAAGCAATCATATGGATTTGTAGGTGCAAAATTGAGTTATGATTTTTTAAAGGTAAGGAGGAAAAAAAACGAAAATGCAAAAACGGAAAAACCCCGGGTCCTTAAGGGGTTAATTATAATGGCTAGGTCACCATTTGACTATTTATAACAGTGTTTCCCAAACAGTTTGTCTCCAGCTGTTGCAAAACTACAACTCCCAGCATGCCCGGACAGCCGTTGGCTGTCCGGGCATGCTGGGAGTTGTGGTTTTGCAACAGCTGGAGGCACACTGTTTTAAAAAAAAATAAAAAATAACCTTGCCATATAAGATCTCTTCTACTGGAATTCTCTGCAGTTTATGAAACCAAAGGGTTCCGTTTCCTATAAATGTCTCCCCAGGACTAGGTCTGACTTGGCATCCCTCTGGCTAAGGCGCTGATAAAGGTTTCCGGACACCTTGTTTCATGCGTGGCAATGCAATAGCGATAGCGGTGTGGTTTAACGGCAAATAACAGCATCATTTCGAAATTTGGAAAAAATAACAACATTGTACGCAGAGATACGTGAGTGGTTTGAGTAATGCACAGTGACAACTTCAACATAATGTAGACGCTGATACAACAGCGCCACCTTATGGCCACAAGGACCTCAACCTGCCACAGAACAGTATCGGCCAATAAAGATGTAGCAGAGAAGAGTTAGGCTGCACGCACGCCATGTTTTTTTGCTATACACTTCCCGTATACAGTTTCAAGTTAAAAACCGTACGGAACCGTATAGAAAACCGTATTGACTTAACATTGTAAACCGTATGTCAAACGCGTCATCCGGTTTAGTCCGTTTTGCATCTTATATGGTTTAGTCCGTTTTTTTTTTTTTTCCAGTACCCAAAACTGTAGACTACGGCGGTTTTTGGTCCGGGTGAAAAACTGTATTAAACCGTATAAGTTTTTTTTTTTGTTGTTGTTTTTTAACATGGGAGTCAATGGGAACCGTACAGAACCGTATGCGCGTACGGTTCCATCCGGTTTGCACCTTATGGTTTTTGACTTTGCACAGTTTTTTTTCTTAGAATTTCAATCAAACAAGTGAAACTTTATTCAAAATGGAGTGAAAAGTTAAAAGCGTATAGGTTTTTTTTTTTCTTAAAAAAACGGATGCAACCGGACATAATTTTTCAAACCGTATACGGGTTGAAATTTGTACACACGTTTTGATACAGTTTAGTCCGTTTTTGAGGAATCCGTTTTTCATCTAAAACCTGATACGCGAACTGTACTGCAAAAACGTGGCGTGAATGCAGCCTTAGGAATTTAGCACAATTCATTGACATGCCTGCAGCAAAGCAAGGGATCTGATTGGTTGCTATGGGCAACTGCACCGCTCTTCCTCTGCTCAGGTTTTGATAAATCTCCCCCTACGGGGGAGATTTATCAAAACCTGAGCAGAGGTAGAGCGGTGCAGTTGCCCATGGCAACCAATCAGATCACTTCTTTCATTTTTAAGAGGCTTTTTTTTTTAAATTAAAGAAGCGAGCTGATCGGTTGCTATGGGCAACTGGTTGACTTTTACTCTGCTCAGGTTTTGATAAATCTCCCCTTAAAGGGGTACTCTGGTGGAAAAAAATGTTTTTTTAAATCAACAGGTGCCAGAAAGTTAAACAGATTTGTAAATGACTTCTATTAAAAAAAAATTTACCCTTCCAGTACCTTTTAGCAGCTGTATGCTACAGAGGAAATTCTTTTCTTTTTGAATTTCTTTTTTGTCTTGTCCACAGTGCTCTCTGCTGACACCTGATGCCTGTATCAGGAACTGTCCAGAGCAGTATAGGTTTGCTGGACAGTTCCTGATACGGACATCAGGTGTCAGCAGAGAGCACTGTGGACAAGACAAAAAAGAAATTCAAAATGAACAGAATTTCCTCTGTAGCATACAGCTGCTAAAAGGTCCTGGAAGGATTAAGATTTTTTAATAGAAGTAATTTACAAATCTGTTTAACTTTCTGGCACCAGTTGATTTTCCACCGAAGTACCCCTTTAACCCCTTAAGGACCAGGCACGTATGGCGTATACGTCCTGGCGTTTTCCGGTCCCTGCCGTGCGCCGGGCAGAAATCGGAAGCGGATGCCTGCTGAAATCCTTCAGCAGGCATCCAGGGCAAACGCCGAGGGGGGCCATGTCTGCCTCCCATGTCGGCGATCGTTGCAAGTCGCGAGGGAAGTCGCCACTGCGATCTGCGGCGATATCGGGCTGATCGGGTCTCTGGGACCGACCGCCCGGTAATTTTGCATGATCCCGGTTGTCACAGACAGCCAGGACCATGCTGAAGTATAGGAGCGAGGTGGCAAACACGCCACCTCCTCCTATCCCCAGCGATTCTTCGGTTAGCTAACCAATCGCAGGGGGGGGGGGCGGTTACTTCCTCCCGCCCTGCCCGACCCCTGGAAGTCCGGAGAGAACGGGAGGAAGACCGGAGGACACGGCGGGGGACGGGGGAGTGCTGGGGACCGGTACTTACCTCGTCCCTGAAGACCCGGATCCCAGCAGCGGAGACGGCGGCAGCGGCGACAGGTGAGTGGATCTCTGCCGGCGTCGCGGGACCTTTGCAGCAGTCCAGACCGCCTTAAAGTGATCTGGACTGCTCCATCTGGTCCCCTTATACTACAACTCCCAGCATGCCCAGACAGCCCTTGGCGTCTGGGCATGCTGGGAGTTGCAGTTTTGCAACATCTGGAGGTCCACAGTTTGGAGACCACTGTGCCCTTCCAGATGTTGCAAAACTACACATCCTCAGCATGCCCTTACTGTCCAGGCATGCTGGGAGTTGTAGTTCTGTAACATCTGGCCCTTCAGATGTAGCAGAACTACAACTCCCAGCATGCCTGGACAGTTTTGGCATACTGGGAGTTGTAGTTTTGCAACATCTGGAAGGGCACAGATTGGGAACCACTGTATTAGTGGTCTGCAAACTGTAGTCCTCCAGATGTTGCAAACTATAACTCCAAGCATGCTGGGTGTTGTAGTTCGGCAACATCTGGCTCTAAAGATGTTGCCAAACTACTACCCCCAGCATGCCTGAGAATGTTTGGGAGTTGTGGTTTTGCAACAACTGGAGGCACACTGGTTGGGAAACATTGTCTGTTTCCTAACTCAGTGTTTCCCAACCCATGTGCCTCCAGCTGTTGCAAAACGATAACTACCAGCATGCACTGATAGACCGTGCATGCTGGGAGTTGTAGTTTTGCAACAGCTGGAGGTCCCCCCCCCCCCCTGTGAATGTACAGGGTACATTCACATGGGCAGGGGCTTACAGTGAGTATCAGGCTGCAAGTTTGCGAAGTAGCAAATTTTGCGCGGCAGCTCAAACTTGCAGCGGGAAACTCGCTGTAATCCCCCGCCCGTGTGACTGTACCCTAAAAACACTACACTACACTAACACAAAATAAAATAAAAAGTAAAAAACACTACATATACACATACCCCTACACAGCCCCCCTCCCCTCCCCAATAAAAATGAAAAACGTCTGGTACGCCACTGTTTCCAAAATGGAGCCTCCAGCTGTTGCAAAACAACAACTCCCAGTATTGCCGGACAGCTGTTGACTGTCCAAGCATGCTGGGAGTTTTTCAACAGCTGGAGGCACCCTGTTTGGGAATCACTGGCGTAGAATACCCCTATGTCCACCCCTATGCAAATCCCTAATTCAGGCCTCAAATGCGCATGGCGCTCTCACTTCGGAGCCCTGTCGTATTTCAAGGCAACCGTTTAGGGCCACATATGGGGTATCGCCGTACTCGGGAGAAATTGCCTAACAAATTTTGGGGGGCTTTTTCTCCTTTCACCCCTTATGAAAAGGTGAAGTAGGGGTCTACACCAGCATGTTAGTGTAAAAAAATAAATTTTTTACACTAACACGCTGGTGTTGCCCTATACTGTTCATTTTGACAAGAGGTAAAAGGGAAAAAAGCCCCCCAAAATTTGTAATGCAATTTCTCCCAACTACGGAGATACCCCATATGTGGGCGCAAAGTGCTCTGGGGGCGCACAACAAGGCCCAGAAGGGAGAGTGCGCCATGTACATTTGAAGTGATTTGCACAGGGGTGGCTGATTGTTACAGCGGTTTTGACAAACGCAAAAAAACAAAACCCCACATGTGACCCCATTTCGGAAACTACACCCCTCATGGAATATAATGAGGGGTGCAGTGAGAATTTACACCCCACTGGTGTCTGACAGATCTTTGGAACAGTGGGCTATGCAAATTAAAACTTTTGTACAGCCCACTGTTCCAAAGATCTGACTGACACCAGTGGGGGTAAATGCTCACTGTACCCCTTGTTACGTTCCTCAAGCGGTCTAGTTTCCAAAATGGTATGCCATGTGGGGGTTATTTTGCTGTCCTGACACCATAGGGGCTTCCTAAATGCGACATGCCCCGCGAGCAAAATTTGCTCTCCAAAAGCCAAATATGACTCCTTCTCTTCTGAGCATTGTAGTTTGCCCGTAGTGCACTTCAGGTCCACTTATGGGGTACCTTCATACTCAGAAGAGGTGGGGTTACAAATTTTGGGGGTCTTTTCTGCTATTAACCCTTGCAAAAATGTGAAATTTGGGGGGAAACACACATTTTAGTGGAAAAATATTTTTTTTTTTTTACATATGCAAAAGTCGTGAAAGCCCTGTGGGGTATTAAGGCTCACTTTATTCCTTGTTACCTTCCTCAAGGGGTCTAGTTTCCAAAATGGTATGCCATGTGTTTTTTGTTTTTTTTTGCTGTTCTGGCACCATAGGGGCTTCCTAAATGCAACATGCCCCCCCGACCAAAATTTGCTCTCAAAAAGCCAAATATGACTCCTTCTCTTCTGAGCATTGTAGTTCGCCCGTAGTGCACTTCAGGTCAACTTATGGGGTACCTCCATACTCAGAAGAGATGGGGTTACAAATTTTGGGGGGTATTTTCTGCTATTAACCCTTGCAAAAATGTGAAATTTGGGGGGAAACACACATTTTAGTGAAATTATTTTTTTTTTTTACAAATGCAAAAGTCATGAAACACCTGTGTGGTATTAAGGCTCACTTAATTCCTTGTTACGTTCCTCAAGGGGTCTAGTTTTCAAAGTAGTATGCCATGTGTTTTTTTTTTTGTTGTTCTGGCACCATAGGGGCTTCCTAAATGCAACATGCCCCCCAAAAACCATTTCAGAAAAACGTACTCTCCAAAGTCCCCTTGTCACTCCTTCGCCTCTGAGCCCTCTACTGCGCCCGCCGAACACTTTACATAGACATATGAGGTATGTGCTTAGTCGGGAGAAATTGGGCTACAAATATAAGTATACATTTTCTCCTTTTACCCCTTGTAAAAATAAAAAAATTGTGTCTACAAGAACATGCAAGTGTAAAAAATGAAGATTGTGAATTTTCTCCTTCACTTTGCTGCATTTCCTGTGAAACACCTAAAGGGTTAAAACGCTGACTGAATGTCATTTTGAATACTTTGGGGGGTGCAGTTTTTATAATGGGGTCTTTTATGGGGTATTTCTAATATGAAGACCCTTCAAATCCACTTCAAACCTGAACTGGTCCCTGAAAAATAGTGAATTTGAAAATTTTGTGAAAAATTGCTGCTAAACTTTGAAGCCCTCTGGTGTCTTCCAAAAGTAAAAGCGTAAAGTAGACATATTGTATATGTGAATCAAAAAAAAAATTATTTGGAATATCCATTTTCCTTACAAACAGAGAGCTTCAAAGTTAGAAAAATGACAAATTTTCAATTTTTTCATCAAATTTGGGAATTTTTCACTAAGAAACAATGCAAGTATCGACAAAATGTTACCAATAACATAAAGTAGAATATGTCACGAAAAAACACTCTCGGAATCAGAATGATAGGTAAAAGCATTCCAGAGTTATTAATGTTTAAAGTGACAGTGGTCAGATGTTCAAAAAACGCTCTGGTCCTAAGGTGTAAAATGGCCTGGTCCTTAAGGGGTTAATCTCCCCTTAAGAGATTTATCAGACCCTATGCAGAGTAAAAGTCAACCAGTTGCCCATAGCAACCAATCAGCTCGCTACTTTCATTTTAAAAAAAGGCCTCTTAAAAATGAAAGAAGCTATCTGATTGGTTGCTATGGGCAACTGGTCGACTTTCACTCTACACAGGTTTTGCTAAATCTCCCCCATGATGCCTAAATAACTCAGCTCTGCTACATCTGTGGTTACTACACGCAGAGCGGTTACCATCTGTTCTGTCATGAACGTGAATGGAAATGCTGAGTCATCAACGAAATTTATTTCAAATAAAAACATTGGCCGGAATGGCAGAATAAAGCTGTAGCTAATGTACCCATTGCCTCTGACCAGAAGATAAAGAATACGTGTTCACACCCGATAACGTTTAAAAACCGCAGGTTGTACGGTAGATGTCCTGGAACATGTGTGCAGTTCTAAGGCTGGGGCTAAGTTATGCATCTATAATATGTGCGCAACTTGTCTGCAGCTTACTGTCACGTGACTTCATTACAATTGTCATTTGGCTTAGAAAAAAAATGTTACACGGGTCCCAGCTATCGTTAGCTGATGGGACCGACCCGCAATGACGCGGGGACCCTACATTATATCGTGGGAGCAGGCACAGGGTGTACAGGTACGCTCTGCGTCCTTAACAGGTTAAATAATGTAATGAAAAATAAAAATGATCATATGTGGTATCGCCGCATGCGTAAATGACCGAACTATTAAAATATAAGGTTAGCTAAACCACACAGTCGATGGCGTACACGTAAAAAAAATGGCTAGAGATATTTTGCTGAAACTTGCCTTGATTGGTGTTCCGTTTTGCTTGGCCGGTTAACCCCAAATGTATGCCCCCGTGCATATTTATAATAAATTACTGCCTCCAGTGTGCAAAATGGGTTTATTCCGACCCCCCCCCCCACCCCCACCCCATCCTTATCTGTGAGAGCTCACCGACGGGACCAGAGCGCACCTTGTCCATATCATTACCCGATAGAGATGAGCAGTGGAGAATAGAAAGGTCCCGGGGGTGCGCTCTGATTGCTAGGAGCAGGGGAGCAGCGGTGACATGGGCGTCGGCGGCGGATGAACGAATGGAGCCTACATGCAGGACATGTCCCCGCTGCTGCCCTGCTCCAAGAAGATGAGGAGCATCAGGCAGCGGGGATAAGGATAATGATATGGACATGGTGTGCTCTGGTCCCAGCGGTGAGCTCTCACAGACTCTCTAAGGATGGGGGGTGGGGGTTGGAGGATAAGGAAACGGGGAGCATAAGGACACGTGGAGGGGGGAATAAACTTATTTTGCACACTTGGGCCAGTTATTTATTATAAATATGCATGGAAGGATAAATTTGGGGTTAATACAGTAATAGTTTAAAAACCCCACCGGGAGCCCTGAATGGCTCCTCGGTGCCGGCCATTCAAGGCTCCCGGCGGGGGATTTAAAAATTAAAGTATACACTGTACAGACATCGCAGAGAGCGGACCATGCCGCCCACTTCCCTGCTTTATAACTGCTGATCGCATCAGGTCTCAGAAGTGAGACCCGGTGCGATCAATCCCTCAGCCCCTGTACTACTACCCCCAACATGGAACAGACTCTGTTCCATGATGGGGGTAGAAGTACAAACACTAATCTGCAGCCGCCTTCAGACTCCCACAGCCAGGGAAATACTACTCCCATCATGGAAAGGAGCCTGTTCCATGATGGGAGTAGTAGTAGTCCCGGCTTCAGGAGTCTGCTGACAGCTGATACTAACGAATGAAAAACTGATGTGTGCGTGTGTGCATGTGTGTTTCATGTGCAACAGACACTCCTGATTGGCCAATACCCCACAAACATAAGCAAACACTGACAGGGCAACACAGCAACCAAACACCTAACCACGTGAGAGACAGAATGCTAAACAGAAGGGCAGAACTAGGCGTCACCAAAAACCAAAGAGGAAGTACTGGGGTGGACAACCAGTAAGCCGGGCGGAACCCGAAAAAACGAAACGAAAAAAAACAGGGCATGTGGCCTGCTGGGATTTGTAGTTTGGAGCCCAGCAACAAAAAGAAAACAGCAAAAGCTAAAAAACATCAACTTGCAGAAAAAAAAAACACCAGAGAACTGAAAAATAGCAACCAAGACACAAAGGAAACAAAGGACAAACAACAACAAGGGTAAGTTAAGATGACAAAAACACATTGACCACCGGATCACCCCTTTAACCCCTTCCTTAATAAAAGTTTGAATCACCCCCACACATGTGGTATTGCCGCGTGCGTAAGTGTCCGAATGATAAAAATATATAGTTAATTAAACCACACGGTCATTGGCGTACACGTAAAAAAATTCCAAAGTCCAAAATAGCGTATTTTTGGTCACTTTTTATATCATAAAAAAATAATAAGAAGCGATCAAAAAGTCTGATTAAAACAAAAGTGGAACCGATAAAAAGTTCAGATCACGACACAAAAAATGAGCCCTCATAAATCCCTGTATGCGAAAAAATTACAAAGTTATAGGGGTCAGAAGATGACATTTTTAAATGTAATAATTTTCCTGCATGTAGTTATGATTTTTTCTAGAGGTAAAACAAAATCAAACCTATATAAGTAGGGGATCATTTTAATTGTATGGACCTACAGAATAAAGATGAGGTGTCATATTTACCGAAAAATGTACTACGTAGAAACGGAAGCCCCCAAAATTTACAAAAAAATTTTCAATTTTGACCCACAAATATGGATTTTTTTTTTTTTCCGTTTCGCCGTAGATTTTTGGGTAAAATGACTGACGTCATTACAAAGTAGAATTGGTGGCGCAAAAAACAAAAGCCATCATATGGGTCTGTAGGTGCAAAATTTAAAGGGTTATGATTTTTAAAATGTAAGGAGGAGAAAACTAAAGTGCAAAAATTGAAAAATGCTCAGTCCTTAAAAAATGGCAAATGGGGGCGATTCAAACTTTTAGTAGGGGAGGGGCTTATTTACATTTATTAACTTTTTATTTTTTTAAAATTTTTTTTACAGTTGTTAATTTTTTATTTAGCCCCCATAGGGGGCTCTACCATGCAATCTTCTGATTGCATATACTGATCAATACTATGGCATAGCATATCATTGATTAGTGTTATCAGCGCTCTGCTGCTCCAGCCTGCATGGCTGGCTTGGAGCAATAGAACACCAATCGGATGGTGAGGAGGCAGGTAAGCACCCTCCCGTCATCCTCTCAGCTTATCGGGACATAGCGATTTTGTCATGATAGTCCCGATCAGCTCCGCTGAGCTGCCGGGATGCTTTTGGTTTCATTTTAGATGCCGCAATCAACTTTGATCACGGTGTCTAAGGGGTTAATGCCAGGCATCGGCCCGATCGGTGATGCCTGGAATTAACCCTGGGTCCTGGCTGCTGATATCAGTCGGGACCCACCAGGTTTAAGTGTTCTCCGCTCGTGAAAACACTTTAAAACCAGTAATGGGACCAGGGCGTACAGGTACGCCCTGAGTCCTTAACTGGTTGAAATTTTTTTTTAAACAAAATAAACATAAATATGGTACCGCTGTGTGCATAAATGTCCGAACTATAAAAATATAAGGTTAGTTAAACCGCACGATCAATGGCATACACATAAAAAAAATACAAAGTGCAAAATTGTGTTTTTTTTAATCAGTTTGTATACCCTAAAAAAATATAGGCTAAGTTTCCACTTGTTTTTTGTGTGTGTTTTCCCCCCAAAAAATGCCAAAACGGCCCCTTGCTGTTTTTTCATTGAAAAAATGCTGCAACCAGATGTTAGCTGTAAATCAATGAGAAATCGCTAAATTCTTTTTCCACTTTGCGTTTTTCAGTTTGGCTTTTTTTTAAATCCTTTTGGCGATCTTGCAAAGTCGCAGCATGTTGAGCCTATGGCGTTTTTCTCCCATAAAAGTTTATGGGAGTAAAAAAAACGCCAAGAAAAACGACATGTGGATTTCAACTTTGCCGTTTTTTCAGGCGGTTTTTATTTCATTTTTTTGGACTTTAGCGATCCAAAAAAGTGATGGAGATAACTTTTTTTAATAAAATCTCGTAGGGTACCATAAAAAAAAACGATATTAAAAAAGATTCAGTAGTGATGAAAACCATTTTTATTTAAAGAAATTTATCTTTTTTATAACAACATTTTTATTAATTTTTAAACAGGGATCAATTTATGTGTGCGGGCAGAGCACTAAAAATGTAGCCGACAATAATAAAAATGTAGTGTGTGCGTGTGTTTTTCACTTTTTTTTTCTAAATATTTTTTAGGTAGTACTACTACTCACAGCATGGAACACACTGTTCCATGATGGGAGTAGTAGTTCCTGTACTAATAGACAGATCGCCCCGGATGTCACTCCTGACACCTGTTCCAATCCTCCTGTATTGTCATGTATAGGTGCGGTGGCCGCTCTTCTCTGGTCCCCTGCACTGCCGTATATATACACATATTCCTATTTCCCGCAGAGCTGTGATTGGCCAGATGGTTCCAGCCAATCACAGCTCTCTGTGAGAAATATGAATTCCATGCTGGGAGTAGTAGCATATAAAAAAAAGAAATAAAAGTGAAAAAAAAAAAAAAAAAAACTACATTTTTATTATTGGCGGCTACATTTTTAGTGCCCTGCCCGCACACATAAATTGATCCCTGTTTAAAAATGTATTCAAATTTTGTTAGAAAAAATATAATTTCGTTAATTTATATTTCTGCCATCAATATTGCATTTATTTTTTATTTATTTTTTATTTACTTTTTGGACCCAGAGCAGGAGAAAATCCCCATAGAAAACATATGCTGCTCTGGACAGTTCCTAAATGGACAGCAGAGGTCAGCAGAGAGCACTGGGGTTATGACAGAAGAGAAATCCAAAAAGAAAAGCATTTCCTCTGTAGTATACAGCCGCTAATAAGTACAGGAAGGATTAAGATTTTTTAATAGAAGTAATTTACAAATCTGTTTAACTTTCTGGCACCAGTTGATAAAAAAAATAAGAAAATAAAGTTTTCCACCGGAGTACCTCTTTAACCTGTTCAAGACCCAGGGCGTAATTTTACGCCCCGGCATCCTGGTACTTAAGGACCCAGGGCGTAAACTTACGCCCTGGCGGTTGCTGGTTCCTGCCGCGTGCCGGGCAGAGATCGGAAGCGGATGCCTGCTGAAATGCTTCAGCAGGGATCCAGGGCAAACGCCGAGGGGGGCCATGTAGGCCCCCCATGTCGGCGATCGCCTCAAATCGCAAGGGAAATCGCCCTTGCGATCTGCGGCGATACCGGGCTGATCGGGTCTCTGGGACCCGACCGCCCGGTAATTTTGCATGATCCCGGCTGTCACAGACAGCCAGGACCATGCTGGAGTATCGGAGCGAGGTGGCAAGCCGGCCACCTCCTCCGATCCCCTGCGATCTGTCGGTTAGTTAACCGACCAATCGCAGGGGGGGGGGGCAGTTACTTCCTCCCGCCCTGCCCGTCCCCTGAAAGTCCGGAGAGGACGGGAGGAGGACCGGAGGACGCGGCGGGGGACGGGGGAGTGCTGGGGCCCGGCCCCGGTACTTACCTCATCCCTGAAGACCCAGATCCCGGCGAGGAAGATGGCGGCGGCGGCGGCGACAGGTGAGTTGATCTTCAGCCGCGGTCGGCCCTTTAAAGCAATAGCAATGCACGTCGCCGTAAAGCGACATGCATTGCTGTAATGGGACCCTGTATACTACAACTCCCAGCATGCCCAGACAGCCCTTGGCGTCTGGGCATGCTGGGAGTTGCAGTTTTGCAACATCTGGAGGTCCACAGTTTGGAGACCACTGTGCCCTTCCAGATGTTGCAAAACTACACATCCTCAGCATGCCCTTACTGTCCAGGCATGCTGGGAGTAGTAGTTCTGTAACATCTGGCCCTTCAGATGTTGCAGAACTACAACTCCCAGCATGCTTGGACAGTTTTGGCATACTGGGAGTTGTAGTTTTGCAACATCTGGAAGGGCACAGATTGGGAACCACTGTAGTAGTGGTCTGCAAACTGTAGTCCTCCAGATGTTGCAAAACTACAACTCCAAGCATGCTGGGAGTTGTAGTTCGGCAACATCTGGCTCTAAAGATGTTGCCGAACTACTACTTCCAGCATGCCTGAGAATGTTTGGGAGTTGTGGTTTTGCAACAGCTGGAGGCACACTGGTTGGGAAACATTTTCTGTTTCCTAACTCAGTGTTTCCCAACCTGTGTGCCTCCAGCTGTTGCAAAACTATAACTACCAGCATGCACTGATAGACTGTGCATGCTGGGAGTTGTAGTTTTGCAACAGCTGGAGGTCCGCCCCCCTGTGAATGTACAGGGTACATTCACATGGGCAGGGAACTTACAGTGAGTATCAGGCTGCAAGTTTGCGATGCAGCAAATTTTGCACGGCAGCTCAAACTCGCAGCGGGAAACTCGCTGTAATCCCCCGCCCATGTGACTGTACCCTAAAAACACTACACTAACAAAAAATAAAATAAAAAGTAAAAAACACTACATATACACATACCCCTACACAGCCCCCCTCCCCTCCCCAATAAAAATGAAAAACGTCTGGTACGCCACTGTTTCCAAAATGGAGCCTCCAGCTGTTGCAAAACAACAACTACCAGTATTGCCGGACAGCCGTTGACTGTTCAAGCATGCTGGGAGTTTTGCAACAGCTGGAGGCACCCTGTTTGGGAATCACTGGCGTAGAATACTCCTATGTCCACCCCTATGCAAATCCCTAATTCAGGCCTCAAATGCATATGGCGCTCTCTCACTTCGGAGCCCTGTCGTATTTGAAGGCAACAGTTTAGGGCCACATATGGGGTATCGTCGTACTCCGGAGAAGTTGCCTAACAAATTTTGGGGGGCTTTTTCTCCTTTCACCCCTTATGAAAAGGTGAAGTTGGGGTCTACACCAGCATGTTAGTGTAAAAAAAATAAATTTTTTACACTAACATGCTGGTGTTGCCCTATACTTTTCATTTTGACAAGAGGTAAAAGGGAAAAAAGCCCCCCAAAATTTGTAATGCAATTTCTCCCGACTATGGAGATACCCCTTATGTGGGCGTAAAGTGCTATGGGGGCGCACAACAAGGCCCAGAAGGGAGAGTGCGCCATGTACATTTGAGGTGATTTGCACAGGGGTGGCTGATTGTTACAGCGGTTTTGACAAACGCAAAAAAAAAAAACACATGTGACCCCATTTCGGAAACTACACCCCTCACGGAATGTAATGAGTGCAGTGAGAATTTACACCCCACTGGTGTCTGACAGAGCTTTGGAACAGTGGGCTGTGCAAATAAAAAATTTTGTACAGCCCACTGTTTCAAAGATCTGACAAACACCAGTGGGTTGTAAATGCTCACTGTACCCCTTGTTACGTTCCTCAAGGGGTCTAGTTTCCAAAATGGTATGCCATGGGGGGAAATATTTGCTGTCCTAGCACCATAGGGGCTTCCTAAATGCGACATGCCCCCGAGCAAAATTTGCTCTCAAAAAGCCAAATATGACTCCTTCTCTTCTGAGCATTGTAGTTCGCCCGTAGTGCACTTCAGGTCAACTTATGGGGTACCTCCATACTCGTAAGAGATGGGGTTACAAATTTTGTGGGGTATTTTCTGCTATTAACCCTTGCAAAAATGTGAAATTTGGGGGGAAACACACATTTTAGTGAAAAAAATTATATATTTTTTTACATATGCAAAAGTCGTGAAACACCTGTGGGGTATTAAGGCTCACTTTATTCCTTGTTACGTTCCTCAAGGGGTCTAGTTTCCAAAATGGTATGCCATGTGGGGGGGTTTTGCTGTTCTGGCACCATAGGGGCTTCCTAAATGCAACATGCCCCCCCAAAAACCATTTCAGAAAAGCGTACTCTCCAAAATCCCATTGTCGCTCCTTCGCTTCTGAGCCCTCTACTGCGCCCGCCGAACACTTTACATAGACATATGAGGTATGTGCTTACTTGAGAGAAATTGGGCTACAAAAATAACAATCCATTTTCTCCTTTTACCCCTTGTAAAAATTCAAAAATTTGGTCTACAAGAACATGCGAGTGTACAAAATGAAGATTGTGAATTTTCTCCTTCACTTTGCTGCTATTCCTGTGAAACACCTAAAGGGTTAAAATGCTGACTGAATGTAATTTTGAATACTTTGGGGGTGCAGGTTTTATAATGGGGTCATTTATGGGGTATTTCTAATGTGAAGACCCTTCAAATCCACTTCAAACCTGAACTGGTCCCTGAAAAATAGTGAGTTTGGAAATTTTGTGAAAAATTGGAAAATTGCTGCTGAACTTTGAAGCCCTCTGGTGTCTTCCAAAAGTAAAAACTCATAAATGTTATGATGCAAATATAAAGTAGACATATTGTATATGTGAATAAAATAAAATAATATTTTGAATATCCATTTTCCTTACAAGCAGAGAGCTTCAAAGTTAGAAAAATGCAAAATTTTCAAATTTTTCATCAAATTTTGGGATTTTTCACCAAGAAAGGATGCAAGTTACCACAAAATGTTACCACTATGTTAAAGTAGAATATGTCACGAAAAAACAATCTTGGAATCAGAATGATAACTAAAAGCATTCCAGAGTTATTAATGTTTAAAGTGACAGTGGTCAGATGTGCAAAAAATGGCCGGGTCCTAAGGTGTAAAATGGCCTGGTCCTTAAGGGGTTAAAGGAAAACTGTCACATATTTTCTCCCGCACTATCCACCGGTATTGGTGGATAGTGCGGGAGACATTGATTAAAACGAGCCCTACCTTGGTCTGATCCGCGCCGCCGTTCGCCCGCACTTGTAGTTTTAATCTCTGTGTATATCCGGCTGTAACTGGCAAAGGCGGGGCTTCTGCGGGCTAACGGACACTGACTTCAGCGCCGCTCATGAATATTCATCACTCCTGTTCTCCCTCTCTTCCTAACCAGAGGGAGGGATGAATATTCATGAGCGGCCCGCAGAAGCCCCGCCTTTGCCAGTTACAGCTGGATATACACAGAGATTAAAACTACAATTGCGGGTGAACGGCGGCGCGGATCAGACCAAGGTAGGGCTCGTTTTAATCAGCGTCTCCCGCACTATCCACCAATACCGGTGGATAGTGCGGGAGAAAATATGTGACAGTTTTCCTTTAACTTTCTGGCACCAGTTGATAAAAAAATTTAAAAATTTTTTTTTTCCACCGGAGTACCCCTTTAAGGGGTTAAAGGGTCGCTGCTATAGGATCTATATAATGGCATAAAATGTTTAAAGCAGCAGGTGCTTCCTATAAGTCACTTCCTCAGTCCTATAGTAGTGTTCAGCTCCTGTACACTAGTCATGCAGCGCTCTCACAATGTCCCAGATTCGGAGTCTCTTCGGGGTTCTCGCTTATTAATTACATTCAGCGCCGGATTAATTATTCGCTTGGCAAACGAGAGACGGAAATATTCCAACAATTTCTGGGCCTGGGAATTAACAAGTCATTTATGTCTGATAGAATTATAAGTCGTGAGTGTGACCTTCACTGGCGGCAGAATAAAGACGAGGACCCCAAATATCTCATAGGTTTAGAGAAGTGGTCTCAAATTGTGGCCCTCCAGATGTTGCAAAACTTCAACTACCAGCATGCCCGGACAGCCGTTGGCTGTCCGGGCATGCTGGGAGTTGAAGTTTTGCAACATCTGGAGGGCCACAGTTTGAGACCACTGCTCTGGATTATGTATGAAGTGCTGCAGAGCGCATTTCTAAAACACTACGGGGGAGAATTTACTAAGAAGTCAGTATTAGGGTGCATTCACACTGAGCAATTCAAGAGGAATTAAAGGGGTACTCCCATGGAAAACTTTTTTTTTTTTTTTTTTAAATCAACTGGTGCCAGAAAGTTAAACAGATTTGTAAATTACTTCTATTAAAAAATCTTAATCCTTCCAGTACTTTTTAGGGGCTGTATACTACAGAGGAAATGCTTTTCTTTTTAGATTTCTCTTCTGTCACGACCACAGTGCTCTCTGCTGACCTCTGCTGTCCATTTTAGGAACTGTCCAGAGCAGCATATGTTTGCTATGGGGATTTTCTCCTACTCTGGACAATTCCTAAAATGGACAGCAGAGGTCAGCAGAGAGCACTGTGGTCGTGACAGAAGAGAAATCTAAAAAGAAAAGCATTTCCTCTGTAGTATACAGCTCTTAAAAAGTACTGGAAGGATTAAGATTTTTTAATAGAAGTAATTTACAAATCTGTTTAACTTTCTGGCACCAGTTGATTTAAAAAAAAAAAAAAAAAAAAGTTTTCCACCGGAGTGCCCCTTTATTTAAAATTCTGGTGACCTCCAGGTTGTTTTTTTTCACTCACCATTACTAGTCATATAGCGCCATCTGTTTCCTTCCAGCACATCTGCATCTATGTCTTTAATTACTACAAATGGGTCATGTGATCACCAGTCTTACTTAATCAAATTCACAGTGCTTAATGTGTGAAAAGGAAGTCAGTCCTGGGTCAGCTGACTTTCTGTGAACTACGGGATGACATTATTACCTCTACCCCCAGCTCTATCTGTACACTGCTGCTATCTGTAAGGGATCAGGATATATAGAAGTTATACACCTCCCCTCCAGCTCTATTCATATACTACTGCTGTTGCTGTGTCAAGGGGATCAGGATATCTATAGTAGTTATACCCTCTGTTATGCCTCTATCTGTATACTGCTGCTACCTCTATGGGATCAGGATATATAGTAGTTATCCCCCTCTCCTCTGGCTCTATCTGCATACTGCTGCTATCTCTATGGGATCAGAACATATAGTAGTTATATACCTCCCCACAGCTCTACCTGTATACTGCTGCTGCAATCTATATGGGATCAGGATATATACACTGCTCAAAAAAAATAAAAAAATAAAGGGAACACTGCAACAACACAATGTAACTCCAAGTCACTGACACTTCTGTGAGATCCCACTGTCCACTCAGGAAGAACACTGATTGACAATCAATTTCACATGCTGTTGTGCAAATGGAACAGACAACAGGTGGAAATTATAGGCAATAAACAAGACACCCCCAATAAAGGAGTGGTTCTGCAGGTGGTGACCACAGACCACTTCTCAGTTCCTATGCTTCCTGGCTGATGTTTTAGTCACTTTAGAATGCTGGCGATGCTTTCACTCTAGTGGTAGCATGAGACGGAGTCTACAACCCACACAAGTGGCTCAGGTAGTGCAGCTCATCCAGGATGGCACATCAATGCGAGCTGTGGCAAGAAGGTTTGCTGTGTCTGTCAGCGTAGTGTCCAGAGCATGGAGGCGATACCAGGAGACAGGCCAGTACATCAGGAGATGTGAAGGAGGCCGTAGGAGGGCAACAACCCAGCAGCAGGACCGCTACCTCCGCCTTTGTGCAAGGAGGAGCAGGAGAAGCACTGCCAGAGCCCTGCAAAATGACCTCCAGCAGGCCACAAAAGTGCATGTGTCCACTCAAGCGATCAGAAACAGACTCCATGAGGGAGGTATGAGGGCCAAACGTCCACAGGTGGGGTTGTGCTTACAGCCCAACACCGTGCAAGACGTTTGGCATTTTCCAGAGAACACCAAGATTGGCAAATTCGCCACTGGTGCCCTGTGCTCTTCACAGATGAAAGCAGGTTCACACTGAGGACATGTGACACAATTTGACAGAGTCTGGAGACGCCGTGGAGAACGTTCTGCTGCTTGCAAATTCCTCCAGCATGACCGGTTTGGCGGTGGGTCAGTAATGGTGTGGGGTGGCATTTCTTTGGGGGGCCGCACAGCCCTCCATGTGCTTGCCAGAGGTAGCCTGACTGCCATTAGATACCGAGATGAGATCCTCAGACCCTTGTGAGACCATATGCTGGTGCGGTTGGCCCTGGGTTCCTCCTAATGCAAGACAATGCTAGACCTCATGTGGCTGGAGTGTGTCAGCAGTTGTCAGTGTGTCAGCATTGATGCTATGGACTGGCCGCCCGTTCCCCAGACCTGAATCCGATTGAGCACATCTGGGACATCTCGCTCCATCCACCACAGACTGTCCAGGAGTTGGCGGATGCTTTAGTCCAGGTCTGGGAGGACATCCCTCAGGAGACCATCCGCCTCCTCATCAGGAGCATGCCCAGGCATTGTAGGGAGGTCATACGGGCACGTGGAGGCCACACACACTACTGAGCCTCATTGTGACTTGTATTAAGCACATTACATAAAGTTGGATCAGCCTGTAGTGGGGTTTTCCACTGTGATTTTGAGTGTGACTCCATATCCAGACCTCCAGGGGTTGATAAATTTGATTTCCATTGATAATTTTTGTGTGATTTTGTTGTCAGCGCATTCAACTATGTAAAGAGGAAAGTATTTAATACGATTAGTTCATTCATTCAGATCTTTATTTATTTTTTTGAGCAGTGTAGTAGTTATATACAGGACCTTCCCTCCAGCTCTATCTGTATACTGCTGCTATCTCCATGAGATCTGGATATACAGTCGTTATACACCTCCCCTCCAATTCTATCTGTAGCAGTATTACAGTCAGGAGGCAAAGTGTGTAGCAGTATTATATTTAGGTGGAAATTGTGTGGTAGCAATATATATTTATGGGCCACAGTGTGTGGCAGTATTATACTCAGGAGCACAGTGTGAGGCAGTATTATACTCAGGAGCACAGTGTGTGGCAGTATTATATTCACAGGGCACAGTGTGTGGCAGTATTATACTCAGGAGCACAGTGTGTGGCAGTATTATATTCACAGGGCACAGTGTGTGGCAGTATTATACTCAGGAGCACAGTGTGTGGCAGTATTATACTCAGGAGCACAGTGTGTGGCAGTATTATATTCACAGGGCACAGTGTGTGGCAGTATTATACTCAGGAGCACAGTGTGTGGCAGTATTATACTCAGGAGCACAGTGTGTGGCAGTATTATATTCACAGGGCACAGTGTGTGGCAGTATTATATTCACAGGGCACAGTGTGTGGCAGTATTATACTCAGGAGCACAGTGTGTGGCAGTATTATACTCAGGAGCACAGTGTGTGGCAGTATTATATTCACAGGGCACAGTGTGTGGCAGTATTATACTCAGGAGCACAGTGTGTGGCAGTATTATATTCACAGGGCACAGTGTGTCGCAGTATTATACTCAGGAGCACAGTGTGTGGCAGTATTATATTCACAGGGCACAGTGTGTGGCAGTATTATACTCAGGAGCACAGTGTGTGGCAGTATTGTACTCAGGAGCACAGGGGTGGTGCTGTTTTTGGAAGAAACCGGAAGACCAGCGCTGGACCCGGAGGGCACCCCGGAGCATCGTGGAGGGGTAAGTAATACTTACCGCACCACACAGGGAACATTAAGCTGCTATCCGGCAGCAGCTTAAGCATTTTGCGCTGCCGGATAGTAGTTAATGCGATGGCCCCGACATAAAAAAGCATCGTACGTCGATGCTGACATCGACATGCGATGGCCTCTGAGAGGCCATTGTATGTCGATTTGATCATGTCGGGGCCATCGTAGGTCGGGGGGTCACTGTATTTACAAGTGGCAATATTAAGGAAAAAAGCATAGTATGTGAGGATTCAATAACACCTGGCAGTATACTCTGCAGAGACAAGTCATAGATGGAAGTTATCATGGCGGTCTAGGCCGAAGGGAGAAGAAAGGTAGGAGAGAAAAAAATTCTGTGGTGCATTACATCCTGCATGAAAAGTAAAAACATCTTCAAAATCTGAACCACACCCATGTCAACATAGCGAAAACCCCACTACACGGTCAATTTTTTTTTTTACAATTTAACAAAAAAGAAAAAAAAGGAAAAAAAAAACACCACAGCAAATTGTATTGTTCTGATTTTATTTATAAAACATTCACTATAAAATAAAAAAAATTATAAAAAAAAAAAAACATAAAATCACATTTAGTTACTGGTTTTGTACAAAAGTTGTAGCTGCAAAACTACAACTCCCAGCATGCCCGGACAGCCAACGGCTGTCCGGGCATGCTGGGAGTTGTAGTTTTGCAAAAGCTGGAGGCACCCTGGTTGGGAAACGCCGATCTACACTTTAGATTTGTGGTTGGCGTAATTTGGAAAACCGAACTGTGAGATCATCATACTGGAGTACACCAAGGGCATCTTTCCGTAAATGGCGGCGAACTTGTTCAGGCAGTACGATCTCTGCAGCAGATGTTCCGCCCGGTGCCACATCCCCGTGTACCCGCTCCCGGCATCCTTCTCCAGGTTCCTCATGTCTATAGGTTTCACCAGTACCCCTGAGGATGTCCCCGTGCGGTTCGCCACCAGGAAGTTCATGGCAATGTCGTCGCAATTCTGCGTCTGGTCGATGATGTCGTGGATAGGGCGGGGCAATTCCTGGAAAAGTCTCAGATAGTCCTTATGGAAAAATGCCGCCCCGATGAGGATCATCGAATACTTGTCACCGCGGCCGGAGTCTGGGGCCTGCAATTCGAAGCTGCCGTAGCTGAATATTCCTGACGGGGACGCAACGTGTTTTCGGGGCACAAAACCCACTATTTGACTTGGGAATAGCTGCAGAATAAAAAAATAAAAAAAAGTGGCTTGTTACTATTTTTTATTGTCAAATCGTTATTTAAAAGTTGGTTGTCCAGGAATAGAAAAACAGAGCTGATTTCTTCCAAAAACAGCACCACTCCTGTCCTCAGGTCATGTGTGGTATTACAATTTGTCTCTATTCACTTCAACGGAACTGAGCTGCAGTACCAGACACAACCTGAGGACAGGGGTGGTGCTGTTTTTGGAAGAAACTAGCTTGGGTTTTCGATTCCTGGACAACCCCTGAAAATAAACCTAATCCTAATACGTGCGGAAGAGCTGAATTTGTTCTATTAGGTGTGCGGAAAAATATGTACTTCAATATTATTTTTAAATACAGACATTTTATTATTACAAATATGATATTATTATTACTATTATTATTAAAAATACAGACATTTTATTAGTACAAATATAATATTACTATTAAAAATACAAACATTTTATTATTAATAATAATAAAAACAATCATGATAATAATAAAAAAACAATAATAAATAATAAAGCAATCATGATAATAATAATAATAATAATAAAAAAATAATCATGATAATAATAACAACAACAAAAATAAATAAATAAATAATAATAATAAAGCAATCATGATAATAATAAAAATAAACTAATCATGTGATAATAATAATACTAACAATAATAATAATAAAGCAATCATGATAATAATAATAATAAAAAAATAATCATGATAATAATAACAACAACAAAAATAAATAAATAAATAATAATAATAAAGCAATCATGATAATAATAAAAATAAACTAATCATGTGATAATAATAATACTAACAATAATAATAATAAAGCAATCATGATAATGATAATAACAATAAAATAATCGTGATAATAATAAGAAGAATAAAATAATCGTGATAATAGTAACAATAATAATAATAATAAATAATAATAAAGCAATCATGATAATAATAATAATAATAAAATAATCATGATGATAATAACAACAACAATAATAAAGCAATCATGATAATAATAATAATAATAATAATAATAATAATAGTAATAGTAGTAATAATAATAATAATAATAATAACGACTTTATTCATAATGAATTTCCCTTCTGGTGGAGGAGCTGATCCAAAATACAAATGTCATATGCAATATAGACTAAGTTTACATTGTATCTGAATGTTCAGCATCAAACGTTATATATAAACCATAAAGAACCATAGGGAAATGCACAGTTCACTGCACTTATTCTGCAGTTATCCAGGATTAGGAAAGCAGAACTAATTTCTTTCAAAAAACAGCAGTGCCACCCTTGTCCTCAGGTTGCATGTGGTATTACAACTTGGCTACCTTTACTTCAATGGAACTGAGCTGCAATACCACACACAACCTGAGGACAGGTGTGGCACTGTTTTTGGAAGAAATCAGCTCTAATTCTGGATAAGGGGTATTACACCAACAAAAGCCTATTTCCTATCCACAGGACAGGGGGTAAGTGGCTGTTGAGGGGTTGGGGAGGGCGACCTATGGGACCCTGTGCAGTCACCAATCCTCCTAAAATAACCGAGTGCTGTATGTGGCTATTCCTACAGAATGAATGGAGCGGCGGGGTGCGTGTGCCGATCCGCCGTTCTATTCAGCAAGGTGAATTGAGTCCCTGTAGTAAAAACTATACTGCGACATCCCTGATTTATCTATGGCGGATGTTTTCTTGGCATCTATGGTGTCGCACACTCCATATGTGTCTGCTCCATATGTGGCGGCGGTGTATTACAGCTTTCCTGCTTAGACCCAGTGTCCCATTTCCAGAATTGACCCTGGTGTATGGAGACAGGGTCAGTCTGCGCACTGGTTACTATGTGAATATATGTCAGACATTGGTACGCTAGAGCCGGTGCCAGGAGATCGTGATGTCATAACCCCGCCCCCTCATGATGCCACGCCCTGCCCCCTCAATGCAAGTCTATGGGAGGGGGCGTGACGGCTGTCACGCCCCCTCCCATAGACTTGCATTGAGGGGACGTGGCATGACATCATGAAGGGGACGGGGCTATGACTACACAAGCTCCCGGCGCCGACTCCAGGGTTCAGAACAGTTTGTTCCAATCGCTGAGCGGAGTACCCCTTTAATGCTACCGGAATTACCTGCCAGATGGAGAAGGCGAAGGAAACGTCATATGCGCTGAGCAGCGTGTCGTCATCCATCATCAGTACAGCTGCAATACAGGATATAAGAATTTATTACAACAAAAGTATTCACCCCCCCCCCCCCCCCCGCCATGACCTCGTAGAAGACGTTATCATTAGGGTCTCTAAATCAGTTACATGGAAACATCATTTTCCTATTGTTTATACATAAGGCTGCGTTCAAACCGTCGTCTATATCCGTATTTTTTCGTCCGTTATTGCAGATTTAAAACGGAAATCAGACGGTTGTAAAAAATCCCATTGATGACAATGGGATTTTATTTTTTTACAATCCTTTCACACCCGTTTGCACCCGTCTGCTCTCATTTCCGTTTTTTTTGACGGGAGAAAAGACGCTGCATGCAGTATTTTTTTTTCCGTCAAAAAATTAAAAAAAAAGTACGTAATAAATTTAACATTGAAGTCTATGGGAAAAGGATGAGGCTTTAATTCCATTTGCATCCATTTACTTCAGTTTGTCTGTTTAAAGGAAAGTCAGTAAACCTCAATAGCGGGACAAACATGAGACGGAAGAGAACGGTCGTGTGAAGAGCTAAATTGTAACAGAGGTAAACATAGAGTATGTCACCAGATCCATTTGGCCCATCTAGTCTGCCCAATATCCTGAATACTATGAATGGTCCCTGTCATTAACTTATATGAAGGATAGCCTTATACCTATCCCTATCTTATATGAAGGATAGCCTCATACCTATCTCTATCTTATATGAAGGATAGCCTTATACCTATCCCTATCTTATATGAAGGATAGCCTTATACCTATCCCTATCTTATATGAAGGATAGCCTTATGCCTATCTCTATCTTATATGAAGGATAGCCTTATACCTATCCCTATCTTATATGAAGGATAGCCTTATGCCTATCTCTATCTTATATGAAGGATAGCCTTATGTTTATCCTTATCTTATATGAAGGATAGCCTTATACCTATCCCTATCTTATATGAAGGATAGCCTTATACTTATCCCTATCTTATATGAAGGATAGCCTTATACCTATCCCTATCTTATATGAAGGATAGCCTTATACCTATCCCTATCTCATATGAAGGATAGCCTTATGCCTATCTCTATTTTATATGAAGGATAGCCTTATACCTATCTCTATCTTATATGAAGGAAAGCCTTATACCTATCTCTATCTCATATGAAGGATAGCCTTATACCTATCTCTATCTTATATGAAGGATAGCCTTATTACTATCTCTATCTTATATGAAGAATAGCCTTATGCTTATCCCTATCTTATATGAAGGATAGCCTTATGCCTATCCCTATCTTATATGAAGGATAGTCTTATACCTATCTCTATCTTATATGAAGGATAGCCTTATACCTATCCCTATCTTATATGAAGGATAGCCTTATACCTATCCCTATCTTATATGAAGGATAGCCTTATACCTATCCCTATATTATATGAAGGATAGCCTTATACCTATCTCTATCTTATATGAAGGATAGCCTTATACCTATCCCTATCTTATATGAAGGATAGCCTTATGCTTATCCCTATCTTATATGAAGAATAGACGTATGTCTATCTCTATCTTATATGAAGGATAGCCTTATGCCTATCCCTATCTTATATGAAGGATAACCTTATGTCTATCCCTATCTTATATGAAGGATAGCCTTATACCTATCTCTATCTTATATGATGGATAGCATTATGTCTATCCCTATCTTATATGAAGGATAGCCTTATACCTATCTCTATCTTATATGAAGAATAGCCTTATGCCTATCCCTATCTTATATAAAGGATAGCCTTATACCTATCTCTATCTTATATGAAGAATAGCCTTATGCTTATCCCTATCTTATATGAAGGATAACCTTATACCTATCTCTATCTTATATGAAGAATAGCCTTATGCCTATCCCTATCTTATATGAAGGATAGCCTTATGCATATCTCTATCTTATATGAAGAATAGCCTTATACCTATCCCTATCTTATATGAAGGATAGCCTTATACCTATCTCTATCTTATATGAAGGATAGCCTTATTACTATCTCTATCTTATATGAAGGATAGCCTTATGCTTATCCCTATCTTATATGAAGAATAGCCTTATACCTATCCCTATCTTATATGAAGGATAGCCTTATACCTATCCCTATCTTATATGAAGGATAGCCTTATGTCTATCCCTATCTTATATGAAGGATAGCCTTATACCTATCCCTATCTTATATGAAGGATAGCCTTATGTCTATTCCCATCTCATATGCAGGATAGCCTTGCGGTGTCACAAAAGGAAACATGATTGTGTAGTAGGACAATGAGGAAATTATTACACTATATCAGTGTTCTTACAAAAACAGTGCCACTTTTGTCCCCAGGTTGTGTGCGGTATTGCAGCTCGGTTTTAATGAAGTGAGTGGAGCACAGTTGTAATACCACATATCACCTGAGGAGAGGTGTATTACTGTTTTTTAAGGGGGAAAAGCAGCTGTGTGTTTAATATTGGATTTTCGTGCTGAAAACGACCCCCCCCCCCCCTTATACACGAGTGAACTCTCCGCCTGTCAATCCCTTCTCAGTGGTCTTCAACCTGCGGACCTCCAGATGTTGCAAATCTACAACTCCCAGGATGCCCGGAAAGCCATCGGCTGTCCGGGCATGCTGGGAGTTGTAGTTTTGAAACATCTGGAGGTTTGCAGGTTGAAGACCACTGAGAAGGGATTGACAGGTGGTGATGATGAAGGGGGGATGATGACAGGCGGTGATGATGAGGTTGTTAATGACGCGAGTCTAGATGATTACATGGGGGATGATGTATTTCCTACTCTAGGCTTATAGTCGAGTCAATAACTTTTCCTGTTTTTTGGGGTGAAATTAGGGGCCTCGACTTATATTCGGGTCGGCTTATACTCGAGTATATACGGTAATATATTGTACAATGTAAAATAATCACATACTGACACCTAGTGGTGGAATAAAGGTATTAATACAAGCACTAGAAGCCACAAAAATAATGAATAAATAAAATAAATAGTATAAAACATAACAATACCATGCAGGCCAGTGGTCTCCAACCTGCGGACCTCTGGATGTTGCAAAACTACAACTCCCAGCATGTGATAATAAACTATAGCAGATGATGAAATCTGGACGTATCCCTTTAAAAGCAATAGTAGTTAAAGGGGTACTCCGGTGGAAAGGTGGAAAACATTTTTTTTTTTTTAATCAACTGTTGCCAGAAAGTTAAACAGATTTGTAAATTACTTCTATTAAAAAATCTTTATCCTTCCAGTACTTTTTAGCAGCTGTATGCTACAGAGGAAATTATTTTCTTTTTGAATTTCTTTTTTGTCTTGTCCACAGTGCTCTCTGCTGACACCTGATGCCTGTATCAGAGCAGGAGAAAATCCCCATAGCAAACCTATGCTGCTCTGGACAGTTCCTGATACGGACAGAGGTGTCAGCAGAGAGCACTGTGGACAAGACAAAAAAGCAATTCAAAAAGAAAATAATTTCCTCTGTAGCATACAGCTGCTAAGAAGTACTGGAAGGATAAAGATTTTTAATAGAAGTAATTTACAAATCTGTTTAACTTTCTGGCACGAGTTGTTTTAAAAAAAAAAAAAAAACATGTTTTCCACTGGAGTACCCCTTTAACACCAGGACCTCAACAAAGCGCTGACAACCTTGACGCCTGCTTAGAATTCCATTTGTCCCGGGATTTCTGGTCTTTGTAGTAATACCTTCATTTCACCTCTAGGTGTCAGTATGTGACTATATTACATTATAATACAATTATAATGACTATTTATTTGGGTTTATTTTTTGTATATATCATTATGTGACTCAAGTCTTCCCTGGTGATGCTATAAGTTTTAGGCTTATAAGTAATAAAGTTTTATTTTTATATTTTTTCTATATTTTATGTTGGTGCTGCTTTTTTTACATTTATTTGGCACAGACCGCTGGTGTTATATATATATATATATACATGTATATACATATATATATATATATATATATATATATATATATATATATATACAGTACATACATCAGTTGTCACGTTAACATTTCCTTAACCTTGATAGATTAGCCAAGTGTTTCCCAATCAGGGTGCCTCCAGCTGTTGCAAAACAACTACTCCCAGCATGCCCAGACTGTCCGGGCATGCTGGGAGTTGTTGTTCTGCAACAGCTGGAGGAACCCTGTGCCCATATTATGGCTGCAAGTACAATCATAGATCTCTGTTATTTTAGATATTATTGTGCATCACAGAAATTGCTTATATTATAGCTTTTTTTTATTTTTTTATTTTTTTGTCAAAGCATTAAACTACCCATACAACAGTGGTCAGCAGCTGTCCAGGCATGCTGGGAGTTGTAGTTTTGCAACATCTGGAGGTCCACAGTTTGAAAACCACAGTTTAAAGAACCTTTGTAAAGGGGTACTCCAGTGGATTATTTTTTATTTTTTTTTAATCAACTGGTGTCAGAAAGTTAAACAGATTTGTAAATGACTTCTATTAAGAATTCTTAATCCTTCCAGTACTCATCAGCTGCTGTATGCTCCACTAGAAGTTCTTTTCTTTTTGACTTTCTTTCCAGTCTGACCACAGCGCTCTCTGCTGACACCTCTGTCCATATCAGGAACTGTCAAGAGCAGGAGAGGTTTTCTATGGGGATCTGGACAGTTCCTTACACGGACAGAGGTGTCAGCAGAGAGCACTGTGGTCAGACAGAAAAGAACGACTTAACTTCCTCTGGAGCATACAGCAGCTGATAAGTACTGGAAGGATTAATATTTTTTAAAAGAAGTAATTTACAAATCTGTTTAACTTTCTGGAGCCAGTTGATATAAAAAGCAGTAAACTATAGAGCAGTGGTCTCCAAACTGTGAGTGTGAAGAAAAACTAGGAAACTTGGCGACTCAGCGCTGCTGCAAACAACTTTATTCGGTCATAGACGACACTGTATATCACCAGAGGTCAAGGCAGGACAAGGCAAAGGGGAGGAGGGGGGGGGGGGGTCAGGGGTGGGACAGCGCGGTTTCATGCCGGACTGGCACTTCTTCAAGCCACTCTGATCTGTGTTCTGCTGGAGGTAGCGCTAAATACACAGGTGAGCTACACTGCCGGTGTGGAGGAGGGGGTGGGGCACGTACACAGACATTGGTTCATACAAATGGAACAGCTGATGATAGCAAAGACGTCATTAGAATACATCACGAATATACAAAAAGTCTATGTAACAAGAAAATGTAAAAATACAAGAGGAATGTTTATAAAAAGAGGCGCACGTAAAATGAATCTTTATAAGTTTTTTCAAGCATCCTAAAACAACCAGTCTACCTTCTGATGTTCCTACTTGTGAAACCCCAGTTAATATCGGTTCCTCAGGATTTAACCCTATACATACCAGTGATGCAAGAGACGGACAAATTATCACCGATTTATGTGAACTCACTGATGCAGCCACCACTTATTGCCATCCAGTCTCGACTGAAGTTGTGTCATTTAGAGGGGGTAACTCTTCTAGATTTGCTCCTCCCGTCCTCCCGGGCAGTCCATTAGACTTGTTCGAGAGAACGGTCTTCAAGGACGTAAAATCGAAAGTGGAGCGCAAAGCCTTACAATGGTTATCGAACAGACCAGATCTCAAGGTGTGTAGGGCAGACAAAGGAGGGACTACAGTTGTTATGCTAAGTACACATTACCAAGAAGAAGCGCTGAGACAGCTAGGTAACAAAACTGTGTATACACCATCTAAGCCTACGAACACCACACTGTCTCACCTACGTTCCTTATTGAATCATCACATAAACACAGGTGTCATATCGAAACAGTCTGCAGAAAAACTCTTACCTGAGTTTCCCAGATACCCCACCTGGTATTGTTTACCCAAAATCCACAAGTCGCAGAGCCGACCCCCCAGCAGACCTATTGTCGCTGGGATCGGCTCTGCGACCAAAGCTTTATCTAAATATATCAAATGGTTATTAAATCCTATTCTGGCCCATACACCAACATATATCAAAGACACTAACCATTTACTTACCCATCTTGAAGACTTTATCTGGCAGGATACTTACAGTCTTGCCTCGATCGACGTAGAGAGCCTGTACACCCGCATCCCACTCGATGCGGGTGTGCAGGCTGTCACCGAGATCCTGGACGACACAGACAAAACTGTAGAATTCATTGATTTTATTTCTGATTCTTTACGTTTTATTTTGACACACAATACCTTTCTCTTTGAGAACAGACTGTATCGGCAGGAGACCGGCACTGCGATGGGCACGCCGGTCTCCTGCACGTATGCCAACCTGTTTCTCGTTTTTTTTTTTGAGAAAATACATCTTTTCCACAAACAATCCGTTTTTGCGATACATAAAAAATTTCCTCTGATATGTCGACGACATATTAGTCATCTGGGAGGGCCCAGAGAAAATCTTCGAAGATTTTGTACAGTATCTCAATATCTCTAATAAAGAGGACATGCTCTTTATCTCCAAGTTCGGAGGGAATACCCTCAAATTCCTGGATATGCAGATCACAGTCTCTAACAATAAAACCAATACCTCGAATTATTGGAAGGATATTGCTAAAAATGCCCTTTTACATTATTCTAGTTCTCACCCTGCTCCATGTAGAAATGCTATCCCTTACTCCCAATTTCTCAGGTTAAAGCGTAATAATTCTGATGAATCTACCTATCAAATCCAAGCCTTAGAGCAGAAAGAGGTTATCCACAGAACATTATTGAAAAAGCATTTAACAAAACTAAAAATACTAGTCGAGCATCCCGTCTAGATAAAACTCAAAATAAAAATCGTAACACAAATAACAATACAGTCAACAATGATAACAAACGGATTATGTTTTCCTTTTCTAACCCAAATTTAAATCAAACAATAAGAAATGCGATTTTTAAAAAATTGGTTTATTTTAGAAATGGACCCCGATCTAAAATAAATGACCAGATCCAAGACTATCAATGCACACCATAAAAATACCACCTTGGGTGATCACTTAAAAACGAATGCTAAAAACACTGATCAAATTCATCAAAACTGGTTGACTAAAAATAGCCCGAAAGGGAATAAACTCTGCGAGCATTGTCTATACTGTGCACTTAGCATTAATAGCAGAGAGTTACATACATTGGAGGATATGAACAAACCGTCCCATACCTGATAACTTGTCGCACTACATTCGCAGTATACGCTCTCCTTTGCCCCTGTGGACTCTTCTATATTGGGAAGACTAAGAGATGCCTTTTTACAAGAGTACGAGAGCATATTCGCTCTATAGTTACAGGTAGAGATGAGCGAACTTACAGTAAATTCGATTTGTCACGAACTTCTCGGCTCGGCAGTTGACGACTTATCCTGCATAAATGAGTTCAGCTTTCCGGTGCTCCGGTGGGCTGGAAAAGGTGGATACAGTCCTAGGAAAGAGTCTCCTAGGACTGTATCCACCTTTTCCAGCCCACCGGAGCACCGGAAAGCTGAACTAATTTATGCAGGATAAGTCATCAACTGCCGAGCAGAGAAGTTCGCGACGAATCGAATTTACTGTAAGTTCGCTCATCTCTAGTTACAGGTAAAGGCGCTCCAAAATTTATCTCCCATATGAATGAGATCCACGGGGGCAATGGCCGGTGTATCAGATTTGCCGGTTTAGAAGTTGTGAGAACTCCGAAGCAAGGAGAAGATAGACATCGCACTCTCTTACAAAAGGAATCCAGATGGATCATGAAGTTAGGTGCCTTGGGATTGGCTGGTCTCAATAACAGACACGATCTGAGTGTCTTTTTTATAAACATTCCTCTTGTATTTTTACATTTTCTTGTTACATAGACTTTTTGTATATTCGTGATGTATTCTAATGACGTTTTTGCTATCATCAGCTGTTCCATTTGTATGAACCAATGACTGTGTACCTGCCCCACCCCCTCCTCCACACCGGCAGTGTAGCTCACCTGTGTATTTAGCGCTACCTCCAGCAGAACACAGATCAGAGTGGCTTGAAGAAGTGTCAGTCCGCCACGAAACCGCACTGTCCCACCCCTGACCCCCCCCCCCTCCTCCCCTTTGCCTTGTCCTGCCTTGATGTCTGGTGATGTACAGTGTCGTCTATGACCGAATAAAGTTGTTTGCAGCAGTGGGGAGTCGCCAAGTTTCCTAGTTTTCCTTCCCACTCCCCTGTATTTTGGGACTGCTCCATCCCACTTGTGCACCCTCAATACTGCTTCCTGCAGCGCGTTTTTGACTCATTCCAGCTTCCACTGATACCGACTGTTTATCCTTATCGATAGTAGTGCCAGTCTATGGACTCTTTTTCACAGGTCTCCAAACTGTGTTTCAAAGCTACAACTCCCAGCATGCCCGGATAGCCTATCACTGTCCGGGCATGCTGGGAATTGTAGTTTTTCTAACATCTGGAGGTCTACACTAAACTACCCATAGAGCAGTGGTCTCCAAATTATGGACCTCCAGATGTGTTTCCCAACCAGGGTGTCTCCAGCTGTTGAAAAACTACAACCCCCAGCTTGTCCGGACAGGCAACGCCTGTCCGGGCAAGCTGGGAGTTGTAGTTTTGCAACAGCTGGAGGCACACTGGTTGGGAAACACTGACGTATCCTAAGGATAGACTATCAAGCCCCTATTACAGTGGCCCAAAGAGGAAAACACCCTGTGGTGGAAACTTATAGGGCAGTGTTCCCCAACCAGTGTGCCTCCAGCTGTTGCATAACTACAACCCCCAGCATGCAAGTCTATGAGTCCCCTATACTGTCTGCTGTAAAGTGTCTCTTTGAGTCAGTGTTTCCCAACTGAGGTGCCTCCAGCTGTTGCCACACTACAACCCCCCCCCCCCCCCCAGGGGGTTATAGTTTTGCAACAGCTGGAGGTCCACAGTTTGAAGACCACCACCATCGAGGATACCTGTATAGTAGAGCTCATCCCTTGTTGTTGCACATAACTCACCCTTGGTTTCTATCTCCAGGAAGTTTTGCAGCCTGTTCCTCATAAGGTTGACCGCCTGTTTCTTGAAGAAGACGGGCACGGGGTGGGGTCCCAAGCTGTCCCACAATTCCTGCGGAGGGTCCTGCCCCACGTTATTCCACACCACGATCACGCGGTGGAGCTGGGGCACGGCCTGGTAATGGTTCAGCATTTTGAGCAACAAGTCGGTCCTGTTATAGGTCTGCATTACCAGTGTGAACGAGTCATGGGGAGACGGAGCGGAGCGGGACAGACCCCGCCGGACGCCCACTGCCACGTCTTCATGTGCGGAGGGGAGCAAGGCGGCAAGGGCACCGAGGAAGAAGAGGAGGAAGATGAGGAAGGCGCAGGACACGCGCAGCATCTTCATCCTCAAGGCTCTGTACAAAAATCTGGTTTCGAGTGAAACAGAGGACAATGTTATAGTACATAACTAGGAAAAAAGTACAACTCCTGGGCATGCTGGGTGTTGTAGTTTTGCAACAAGTGACGTCTGCTGCCCCAAGGCTATGCTAACACTACATCAGGAAAGCTCCTGTGTATAATGCCAGACATATCCATGAGACTCTACAGAGCAGATAGATTCCATGGGAAATATACATCTATTCTGATATAGGTTAAAGGGGTTATCCAGGAAAAAAAACTTATATATATATATATATATATATCAACTGGCTCCAGAAAGTTAAATAGATTTGTAAATTACTTCTATTAAAAAATCTTAATTCTTTCAGTACTTATGAGCTTCTGAAGTTAAGGTTGTTCTTTTCTGTCTAAGTGCTCTCTGATGACACCTGTCTCGGGAAACGCCCAGTTTAGAAGCAAATCCCCATAGCAAACCTCTTCTAAACTGGGCGTTTCCCGAGACAGGTGTCATCAGAGAGCACTTAGACAGGAAAGAACAACCTTAACTTCAGAAGCTCATAAGTACTGAAAGGATTAAGATTTTTTTAATAGAAGTAATTTACAAATCTGTTTAACTTTCTGGAGCCAGTTGATATATATATATAAAAAAAAGTTTTTTTCCTGGATAACCCCTTTAAAGACCTTTGTCTAGTTTATATTGCAAATAGAGTGCGAATAGACAACCCCGGAAGAAGCAAATGCGAAACACGTTGGGGAGGGTGCATCTGGGATGGCATGTCAATTTTATTTCCTTTCTCTGATCACAGAAAAAAATATAAATCTTCTATATGTTCCTCACTGGGTCATTCAGATTCTTTACATGTCTTTTTTTTATGTGTCTAGCTTCTGTATTTAGCTAAAAAAAAATCCCTCTGTTCTGCTACTCACTCATTCTGACATCCACTGCTCAGGAAGGGGCGTGTCCGAGGCAAGCACTGAGCCCGCCCTCACCTATCATGCATTCACTTCCTCTCTTAGTCTGCTGTGCTGTTCTGGGTCTCTTCATCCAATCACTGCAGGCTGCTCAGTAACTCCCTCCCCTCTACACAGTCTGATAGGACAGGAGTGAGCACAGTGGAGTGCTAGTCCCGCCCTCACTTCCTGGATTTTGTCCCAGCCTGTGCTTCAGCTGGGACAAAGATGATGCTGTTGTCTGTCCGGGCATGCTGGGAGTTGTAGTTTTGCAACATCTGGAGGGCCACAGTTTGAAGACCACTACTCTGTTCCCATTTATTTCATTTGTGCTTATTGTACTTGTTCTTGTCTTATGTTCTTGTTCCATGAAAATTCAATAAAATAATCGCTTTAAAATAAGTAACAATATGAATAGTTCATCCATTTAAACGTTTCCAGGAGGAATAACATGAGGGTAAATAGATCTTTCTAGTGATTTTTATATATATATATATATATATATATATATATATATATATATATATATATATATACCTAGGCCGGTAACCATGACAAGGGGGCATCCTCTACATCTAGAGCAGCGGTCTTCAAACTGTGGCCCTCCAGATGTTGCAAAACTACAACTCCCAGCATGCCCGGACAGCCAACGGCTGTCCGGGCATGCTGGGAATTGTAGTTTTGCAACATCTGGAGGGCCACAGTTTGAAGACCACTGGTCTAGAGGAAAGAAGGTTTCACCATCATCACCGACAGAGATTCTTTACTGTAAGAGCAGTGAGACAATGGAACTCTCCGCCACATGATGTTGTGATGGCTCAAGAAACAAATTCAAGGGGGTCTGGATGTTTTTCTAGAGAGTCATGGGGCAATTAGCATCAGCCTCATAAGGGTAATTTTTTTTTTTTTTGCCTTACTCTGGATCAACACAGTAGGGTTTTAGGTTGAACTTGATGGACTCTTGCACCATAATTAATTCATGGTGAATACAAATATTCGTTAAAAAAAAAACGTCCCCTTTAAATGGTCACTGTCAGAAACTTTTTATACGTTTTACATCTTGGCAAACATTAACCTTTCTAATATACTTCATAAAAAATGTATTTCCTTTTTATAGAAATCATGGCTTATGAAAACTCACCACTAGGGGTCGCCATACCATTCGGAACATAATCCCGTCTGGCTGCAGTATCATATTTGTCCCAGCTGAAGCACAGGCTGGGACAAAGTTCGCAAAGTGAGGGCAGGACTAGCACTCCTCTGTGCTCACCCCTGTCCTATCATACTCATACTCTTGAAAAAGCTAGGTCCAACTAGCGAAACGTTGAGCCAGAGGAGGACATTTTAGCTCAGACCCCGTACTTATAATATGGATGGATCACGGTGCGCTGTGACACTATGTCTGTAGACGGTGTCAGAGCAGAGTGCTGCAAACAGAGCTCCGAGATCAGGTTCATCCCTGCATAGAATGTGATAAAAAAAACATTACAAATAGGGACTGTAATTTTAAAGCACACACTGCCACCTAGTGGTAATTTTGAGCACAAAAACTATCATTTTGGAATTTATTAAAAGCTAAGTTTTAGACCGCAGAGGGTCTCTATTTAGGGTTTCCCCAAGGTTGTTGTTCAATATATAAGTGCCCGTAGACCCCCTAGGGGGCATTTGTTAAGTTACCCTGTCCTATCAGACTGCAGCATGAAACCAGAGAGGAGGGGGTTACAGAGCAGCCTGCAGTGATTGGATGAAGAGACCCAGCACAGCACAGCAGAGCAGACTCAGGGAGGAAGTGAGTGCATGGCGAGTGAGGGTGGGGTCAGTGTTTGCCTTGGACATGCCCCCTCCTGAGCAGTGGATGTCAGAATGAGTGAGCAGCAGAACAGATTGATTTGTGAGTGAAATACAGAAGCTAGACACATAAAAAAAGACATGTAAAGCATCTACATGACCTAGTGAGGAACATATAGAAGTATTATTTTATATACCTATTTATGTGACCCAGAATCGTACCTCATGTCCAGAAAAGCGTTCGTCTTGTGGAAGAAGATCTCATGGAGACCTCACTAGAAATGAAAAATAGAAAATGCTTATAATACAGAATTCTATATACAGAGCTAAACTACAGTATAATAACCACTATGTATATCCCGCTTGGTACAGTCACACTGTGGAAGTTCCCCTTGCGACAAGGAATTAAAGGGGTTCTCCGGTGGAAAACTTATATTTATATATATATATATATATGAACTGATGTCAGAAAGTTAAACAGATTTGTAAATGACTTCTATTAAAAAATCTTTACCCTTCCAGTACTTTTTAGCAGCTGTATTCTACAGAGGAAATTCTTTTCTTTTTGAATTTCTTTTTTTGTCTTGTCCACAGTGCTCTCTGCTGACACCTGATGCCCATATCAGGAACTGTCCAGAGCAGGAGAAAATCCCCATAGCAAACCTATGCTTCTCTGGACAGTTCCTGACACGGACAGAGGTGTCAGCAGAGAGCACTGTGGACAAGACAAAAGAGAAATTCAAAAAGAAAAGCATTTCCTCTGTTGCATACAGCTGCTAAAAAGTACTGGAAGGGTAAAGATTTTTTTTAATAGAAGTCATTTACAAATCTGTTTAACTTTCTGGCACCAGTTGATTTAAAAAAATTAATTAATAAATAAAAAAAAACTTTTGCAGTGGAGTACCCCTTTAATTCCACTGAACTAATACATGAAACTTCCGTAGTGTAAACATAATTTTTTTTCATTATAAAATGAAGGATATGTTCACCCTACGGAAGTTTCCTTGTGGAATTTCAGGGCAGATTCCATGTGCAGGTGTCCCCTCTGGAATTGGCTCTTAAAGGGGTACTCCGCTACTAGACATGTTATCTCCAATCCAAAAAGATCTCCCGTAGTACCCGGCGTTCTTAACAAAAACCGGGTTCCAGCAGCAGCGGTCATGACGTTATGACTGGTACCACGCACCTCGTGACGTCACGCCCCCTCCATTCATGTCTATGGGAGGGGGCGTTTCACGCCCCCTCCCATAGACATGAATGGAGGGGGCGTGTCGTGACATCACGAGAAGCATCAGCAAATATCAAAATTCAGGAAAATTCAGGGAGTGGGGAAAGGGTTAAACTCTCTTTAGAATAGAATTAGTATAGGGCAGGGTTTCCCAACCGGCGCGCCTCCAGCTGTTGCAAAACTACAACTCCCGGCATGCTGGGAGTTGTAGTTTTCCAACGGTGTCTGGGAGTTGTAGTTTTGCAACCACAGATGCCTGGGAGTTGTAGTTTTGCAACAGCTGGAGGCGCACCGGTTGGGAGACGCTGGTGTCGGGATGTGTGCACCAGTATAGCAGCACATTATTAACCCTGCGGAGACAAACACACACACTAGATATCCTTACCCAGTGCAGCACAGCAGAGCCCACATGGATCCTCACTCCCTGCACAGACGCTGCACTGATTTCCTGTAGCAGACACATTCCCAGAATGCTTTGCGGTGAGTGCACGCTGTGCTGGGGCTCGGCTCAGATTACAGTCACTTTTCCAGCACCTCTGTTAAACAGCAGTGGTTACTAAGTTCGCAATGGCTGACCGGGCATGCTGGGATTTGTAGTTTTGCAACATCTGGAGGGCCACAGTTTGGAGACCACTGACCTAAAGCATTGCAGTCGTGTACTCCCACCGCTATCATTCCATAATACTAGCAACTTTGTATATTAACAAACATTCTGGGTTTTTTGTTGTGTTTTTTTTTTTTTTTTTTTTTTTATGTGGTTTTTATAGAGGAGCTTTTATTTAACCCCTTGCGGACAATTTATTTTTTTGTGTTTTTTTTATTTTTTATCTCCTTGTCTTTTAGGAGACAACTTTTATTCCCCCCCCTATAGACCTATATAAAAGCTTATTTTTTCTTTGGGCTGGACCAATGATACTTTACTTTGTAATGGCGCATTTTATTTTACCATAAAATATACGGTGAAATAAAAAAAAGAAATTATAATAATAAAAATGTTGCGGGAGAAGATTGGGAAAGAAAAACACAGTTTTGCAACTTTAGGGGGATTTTACCCAGTGCACTTTATGGTAAAACTGACAGGTTCTCTTTATTCTGTGGTTCAATACGATTAAAAGGATACTAAGGGTTAAAAACATTTTTCTATTAACCCCTTAAGGACCAGGCTATTTTTCACCATAGGACCAGAGTGTTTTTTGCCCATCTGACCACTGTCACTTTAAACATTAATAACTCTGGAATGCTTTTACCTTTCATTCTGATTCCGAGATTGTTTTTTTGTGACATATTCTACTTTATGTTAGTGGTAAAATTTTGTCAATACTTGCATCATTTCTTGGTGAAAAATTCCAAAATTTGATGAAAAAATTGAAAATTTTGCATTTTTCTAACTTTGAAGCTCTCTGCTTGTAAGGAAAATAGATATTGATTCACATATACAATATGTCTACTTTATGTTTGCATCATAAAATTGACGAGTTTTTACTTTTGGAAGACACCAGAGGGCTTCAAAGTTCAGCAGCAATTTTCCAATTTTTCACAAAATTTTCTAAATCGGAATTTTTCATGGACCAGTTCGGGTTTTAAGTGGATTTGAAGGGCCTTCATATTAGAAATACCCCATAAATGACCCCATTATAAAAAACTGCACCCCCCAAAGTATTCAAAATGACATTCAGTAAGTGTGTTAACCCTTTAGGTGTTTCACAGGAATAGCAGCAAAGTGAAGGAGAAAATTCTAAATCTTCATTTTTTACACTCGCGTGTTCTTGTAGACCCAGTTTTTGAATTTTTACAAGGGGTAAAAGGAGAAAAATCCTCTCAAAATTTGTAACCCAATTTCTCTCGAGTAAGAAAATACCTCATATGTGTATGTTAAGTGTTCGGCGGGCGCAGTAGAGGGTTGGAGAGTGAGTTTTTCTGAAATGGTTTTTGTGGGGCAGGTCACATTTAGGAAGCTCCTATGGTGCCAGAACAGCAGAAAAACACCCACATGGCATACTATTTTGGAAACTACACCCCTCAGGGCACGTAACGAGGGGTCCAGTGAGCCTTAACCTCTTAAGGACCCAGGGCGTATGGATACGCCCTCACACCCTGGGCCTTAAGAACCCAGGATGTATCCATACGTCCTGGCTTTTTCCGGTCTCTGCCGCTCGCCGGGCAGAGATCGGAACCGGATGCCTGCTGAAATCCTTCAGCAGGCATCCAGGGCAAACGCCGAGGGGGGCCATGTAGGGAAATCGCCCTTGCGATCTGCGGCGATACCGGGCTGATCGGGTCTCTGGGACCCGACCGCCCGGTAATTTTGCATGATCCCGGTTGTCACAGAAGGCCAGGACCATGCTGGAGCCTAGGAGCGAGGTGGCAAGCCGGCCACCTCCTCCTATACCCTGCGATTCTTCGGTTAGTTAACCGACCAATCGCAATTAGTTAACCGACCAACTGAAGTCCGGAGAGGACGGGAGGAGGACCGGAGGACGCGGCAAGGGACGGGGGAGTGCTTGGGCCCGGCCCCGGTACTTACCTCGTCCCTGAAGACCCGGATCCAGACAGGCCCGGACAGGTGAGTGGATCTTCAGCCGCGGTCGGGCCCTTTACAGCAATGCACGTTGCCATAAAGCGACATGCATTGCTGTAATGGGACCCTGTAAACTACAACTCCCAGCATGCCCAGACAGCCCTTGGAGTCTGGGCATGCTGGGAGTTGCAGTTTTGCAACATCTGGAAGTCCACAGTTTGGAGACCACTGTGCCCTTCCAGATGTTGCAAAACTACACATCCTCAGCATGCCCTTACTGTCCAGGCATGCTGGGAGTTGTAGTTCTGTAACATCTGGCCCTTCAGATGTTGCAGAACTACAACTCCCAGCATGCCTGGACAGTTTTGGCATACTGGGAGTTGTAGTTTTGCAACATCTGGAAGGGCACAGATTGGGAACCACTGTATTAGTGGTCTGCAAACTGTAGTCCTCGAAGGGGTTGCAAAACTACAACTCCAAGCATGCTGGGAGTTGTAGTTCGGCAACATCTGGCTCTAAAGATGTTGCCAAACTACTACTCCCAGCATGCCTGAGAATGTTTGGGAGTTGTGGTTTTGCAACAACTGGAGGCACACTGGTTGGGAAACATTGTCTGTTTCCTAACTCAGTGTTTCCCAACCCGTGTGCCTCCAGCATTTGCAAAACTATAACTACCAGCATGTACTGATAGACTGTGCATGCTGGGAGTTGTAGTTTTGCAACAGCTGGAGGTTCTCCCCCCCCCCTGTGAATGTACAGGGTACATTCACATGGGCAGGGGGCTTACAGTGAGTATCAGGCTGCAAGTTTGCGATGCAGCAAATTTTGCGCGGCAGCTCAAACTCGCAGCGGGAAACTCGCTGTAATCCCCCGCCCATGTGACTGTACCCTAAAAACACTACACTACACTACACTAACACAAAATAAAAAGTAAAAAACACTACATATACACATACCCCTACACAGCCCCCCTCCCCTCCCCAATAAAAATGAAAAACGTCTGGTACGCCACTGTTTCCAAAATGGAGCCTCCAGCTGTTGCAAAACAACAACTCCCAGTATTACCGGACAGCTGTTGACTGTCCAAGCATGCTGGGAGTTTTGCAACAGCTGGAGGCACCCTGTTTGGGAATCACTGGCGTAACCCCTATGTCCACCCCTATGCAAATCCCTAATTCAGGCCTCAAATGCGCATGGCGCTCTCAATTTGGAGCCCTGTTGTATTTCAAGGCAACAGTTTAGGGTCACATATGGGGTATCGCCGTACTCTGGAGAAATTGCCTAACAAATTTTGGGGGTCTTTTTCTCCTTTCACCCCTTATGAAAAGGTGAAGTTGGGGTCTACACCAGCATGTTAGTGTAAAAAAAGAAATTTTTTACACTAACATGCTGGTGTTACCTTATACTTTTCATTTTGACAAGAGGTAAAAGGGAAAAAAGCCCCCCAAAATTTGTAATGCAATTTCTCCCAACTACGGAGATACCCCATATGTGGGCGCAAAGTGCTCTGGGGGCGCACAACAAGGCCCAGAAGGGAGAGTGCGCCATGTACATTTGAGGTGATTTGCACAGGGGTGGCTGATTGTTACAGCGGTTTTGACAAACGCAAAAAAAAAAAAAAATTACATGTGACCCCATTTTGGAAACTACATCCCTAACGGAATGTAATGAGGGGTGCAGTGAGAATTTACACCCCACTGGTGTCTGACAGATCTTTGGAACAGTGGGCTGTGCAAATTAAAAATTTCGTACAGCCCACTGTTCCAAAGATCTGACAGACACCAGTGGGGGTAAATGCTCACTGTACCCCTTGTTATGTTCCTCAAGGGGTCTAGTTTCCAAAATGGTATGCCATGTGGGGGTTATTTTGCTTTCCTTGCACCATAGGGGCTTCCTAAATGCAACATGCCCCCCGAGCAAAATTTGCTCTCAAAAAGTCAAATATGACTCCTTCTCTTCTGAGCATTGTAGTTCGCCCGTAGTGCACTTCAGGTGAACTTATGGGGTACCTCCATACTCAGAAGAGATGGGGTTTCAAATTTTGGGGGGTATTTTTTGCTATTAACCATTGCAAAAATGTTAAATTTTGGGGGGAAACACATTTTAGTGATTTTTTTTTTTTTTTTTACGTATGCGAAAGTCGTGAAACCCCTTTGGGGTATTAAGGCTCATTTAATTCCTTGTTACGTTCCTCAAGGGGTCTTGTTTCCAAAATGTTCTGGCACCATAGGGGCTTCCTAAATGCAACATGCCCCCCAAAAACCATTTCAGAAAAACGTACTCTCCAAAATCCCCGTGTCGCTCCTTCGCTTCTGAGCCCTCTACTGCGCCCGCCGAACACTTTACATAGACATATGAGGTATGTGCTTACTCGAGAGAAATTGGGCTACACATAAGTATACATTTTCTCCTTTTACCCCTTGTAAAAATTCAAAAATTGGGTCTACAAGAACATGCGAGTGTAAAAAATGAAGATTGTGAATTTTCTCCTTCACTTTCCTGCTATTCCTGTGAAACACCTAAAGGGTTAAAAGGCTGACCGAATATCATTTTGAATATTTTAGGGGGTGCAGTTTTTATAATGGGGTCATTTGTGGGGTATTTCTAAGATGAAGACCCTTCAAATCCACTTCAAACCTGAACTGGTCCCTGAAAAATAGTGAGTTTGGAAATTTTGTGAAAAATTGGAAAATTGCTGCTGAACTTTGAAGCCCTCTGGTGTCTTCCAAAAGTAAAAACTTGTCAATTTTATGATGCAAACATAAAGTAGACATATTGTATATGTGAATAAAAAAAAATATATATTTTGAATATCCATTTCCTTACAAGCAGAGAGCTTCAAAGTTAGAAAAATGCACAATTTTCAATTTTTTTTTATAAAATTTTGGGATTTTTCACCAAGAAAGGATGCAAGTTACCACAAAAATTTTACCACTAAGTTAAAGTAGAATATGTCACGAAAAAACAATCTCGGAATCAGAATGATAACTAAAAGTATTCCAGAGTTATTAATGTTTAAAGTGACAGTGGTCAGATGTTCAAAAAATGGCCGGGTCCTAAGGTGTAAAATGGCCTGGTCCTTAAGAGGTTAATACCCTACAGGTGTTTGACGACTTTTCGTTAAAGTCGGATGTGTAAATGAAAAAAAAAAAAATTTCACTGAAGTGCAGTTTTTTCCCCCACATTTACCATTTTTATAAAGGGTAATGGGAGAAAATGCCCCCAAAAATGTGTAACCCCATCTCTTCTTAGTATGGAAATACTGTGTGGACGTCAAGTGCTCTGTGGTCGAACTACAATGCTCAGAAGAGAAGGAGTGCCATTGAGCTTTGAAGAGTGAATTTGTTTGGAATGGAAGTCAGGGGCCATGTGCATTTACAAAGCCCCTCCCCCCCGTGGTGCCAGAACAGTGGACCACCCCACATGTGACCCCATTTTGGAAACTACACCCCTCACAGAATTTAATAAGGGGAGCAGTGAGAATTTACACCCCACTGGCATTTGACAGATCTTTGGAACAGTGGGCTGTGCAAATGAAAAAATACATTTTTCATTTTCACGGACCACTGTTCCAAAAATCTGTCAGACACCTGTGGGGCGTAAATGCTCACTGTACCACTTCTTACATTACGTGAGGGGTGTAGTTTCCAAAATGGGGTCACATGTTGAGGGGTCCATTGTTCTGGCACTATGGGGGCTTTGTAAACACACACGTGGCCTTCGATTCCGGACACCTTTTCTCTTCAAAATCCCAATGGCGCTCCTTCTCTTCTGAGCATTGTAGTTCGCCCACAGAGCACTTTACATCCACATATGGGATATGTTCTTACTCAGAAGAAATGGGGTTACAAATTTCGGGGGGCTTTTTTCCTATTTTCCCTTGTGAAAATGAAAAATTTAGGGTAACACCAGCATTTTAGTGTTTTTTTTTTTTTTCATTTTCCCATCCAAATTTAACGAAAATTTGTCAAACACCTGTGGGGTGTTAAGGCGCACTATACCCCTTGTTACATTCCGTGAGGGGTGTAGTTTCCAAAATAGGGTCACATGTTGGTATTTATTTTTTTGCGTTTATGTCAGAACCGCTGTAAAATTAGCCACCCCTGTGCAAATCACCAATTTAGGCCTCAGATGTACATGGTGCGCTCTCACTCCTGAGCTTTGTTGTGCGTCCGCAGATCATTTTACGCCCACATATGGGGTATTTCCGTACTCAGGAGAAATTGCGTTACAAATTTTGGGGGTCTTTTTTTTCCCTTTTACCTCTTGTGAAATTAAATAGTAAAGGGCAACTCCAGCATGTTAGTGTAAAACATTTTTTTTACACTAACAGGCTGGTGTAGACCCCAACTTTTCCTTTTCATAAGGGGTAAAAGGAGAAAAAGCCCCCCAAAATTTGTAGTGCAATTTCTCCCGAGTACTGAAATACCCCATATGTGGCCCTAAACTGTTTCCTTGAAATACGACAGGGCTCTGAAGTGAGAGAGCGCCATGCGCATTTGAGGACTTCATAGGGGTGGACATAGGGGTATTCTACGCCAGTGATTCCCCAACAGGGTGCCTCCAGCTGTTGCTAAACTCCCAGCATGCTTGGACAGTCAGTGGCTGTCCAGAAATGCTGGAAGTTGTTGTTTTGCAACAGCTGGAGGCTCCATTTTGGAAACACGGCCATACAATACGTTTTTCATTTTTATTGGGGGGGCGGTGTAAGGGGATGTATATGTAGTGTTTTACTCTTTATTATGTGTTAGTGTAGTGTAGTGTTTTTAGGGTACATTCACACGGGCGCAGGTTTACAGTGAGTTCCCTGCTAGGAGTTTGCGCTGCGGCGAAAAATTTGCCGCAGCTCATATTTGAAGCAGAAAACTTACTGTAAACCTACCTGTGTGAATGTACCCTGTACGTTCACATGGGGGTGCAAACCTCCAGCTGTTTCAAAACTACAACTCCCAGCATGTACTGACAGACCGTGCATGCTGGGAGTTGTACTTTTGCAACAGCTGAAGGCACACTAGTTGGAAAACCTTCAGTTAGGTTCTGTTATCTAACTCAATATTTTCCAACCAGTGTGCCTCCAGCTGTTGCAAAACTACAACTCCCAGCATGTACTGATCGCTGAAGGGCATGCTGGGAGATGTAGTTATGCAACAGCTGGAGGGATCGCAACTACAACTCCCAGCATGCTGGGATTTGCAGTTTTGCAACATCTGGAGAGCTACAGTATAGAGACCACTGCAAACTGTGGCCCTCCAGATGTTGCAAAACTACAAATCCCAGCATGCCCTGACAGCAAACAGTTGTGTGGGCATGCTAGGAGTTGTAGTTTTGTAAGATCTGGAGGGCTATAGTTCAGAGACTACCATATAGTGGTCTCAAACTGTAGCCATCCAGCTATTGCAAAACTACAAATCCCAGCATGCCCTGACAGCAAACCACTGTATGGTGGTCTCGGACTGTAGCCCTCCAGATGTTGCTAGGCAACTTACCAGCTTCCGTCGGATCCAGGGAGCCTGCTGCACGACATCGCCGCCCGCCGATCTCCGACGCCGATCGTCGTCCGCAGCCTCCGCAGATCGGTAAGAGGACTCCGGCGCCGGTCCTCTTCATTTTCCCCGTTCTGCCAATCAGATCGCTTCTTTCATTTTTAACAAGGCCTCTTCAAAATGAAAGTAGCAATTTGATTGGTTGCTATGGGCAACTTTTCTTCTCCACAGGTTTTGATACAACCCTCCCCCCCCCCCCCCCACAGGGCTTTCCTGTCGCAGCCCTGTGTGTGCAGTAAGGTTTGCCTCCAAACCTTACTGCACACACAGGGCTGCGACAAGGAAGCCCTATGTATCTGGTCATAGCAAAATGTGCAGCGTTTTTTTCCCCCGCAGGGTGTGAACCTACCCTTAGTATGTAAAATTGTACTGTCTGGTTATTTGTAACCACAAAATTGTAAGGTGCCGTGGCTTCTGTTGCCGCTATATAAATTATTCATATACTGGCATATTCTCTTGCGTTCGGCGCCTCTTAATTGACTTTTTGTCAAACACACAAATCCGCTGATGAAAGCGATTTTCTTTTCCACACATTCCTTTTGTTTCTATGACAACCACAAAAGCACCTTCACTTTATCATTATGATCAGGAATAAATTCTATTTTTAGTTGATCGGTTGCCTGAGATACCTGCAGGTATTACATTTCTATGGACGACGGCTTCATCCGCAACGTAACAAGAACTGTGACATTATTCCATTAGGGAGGAAGAGAGACGATCAATATCTGCCCTGGGCCACAAGGAGGGGAAATCTAATGTACACTTCAGGTGTAGGAATTTCAGTGTATTATACCAGTGTTTCCCAACCGGGGTGCCTCCAGCTGTTGCAAAACTACAACTCCCAGCCTGCCCGGACAGCCGAAGGCTGTCCGGGCAGGCTGGGAGTTGTAGTTTTGAAACAGCTGGAGGCACCCTGATGGGGAAACACCGTATTATATTATAAAAGAAATGTAACGCTACAGAATGCGGCATCCAGTCGCCTTTATTCCATTCTATATTCAATGGTGAAAAAAAAATTATAATAATAATAAATACAAAACAGCAATGCAGGAATTGATGTTTTTGTGTCACTTAAAACAGATCATCCCACAAAAATAAGTCCTCACAGAACTACATCATCAGAAAAATAAAATAATTATGGCTCTTAGAATGGGAAAAAGCTAATAAATAAAATAGTAAAAAAAAAAAAAAAATATTTAGTTTTTTTTTTTTTTTTTTTTTTGTGTGTGCAAAAGTAGTTAAAGGGGTATTCCAGGAAAAACCTTTTTTATATATATATATATCAACTGGCTCCAGAAAATTAAACAGATTTGTAAATTACTTCTGTAATTCAGTACTTTCAGTACTTATGAGCTTCTGGAGTTAACCCCTTAAGGACCAGGCCATTTTATACCTTAAGGACCAGAGCGTTTTTTGCAAATCTGACCACTGTCACTTTAAACATTAATAACTCTGGAATGCTTTTGCTGATCATTCTGATTCCGAGATTGTTTTTTCGTGACATATTCTACTTTAACATAGTGGTAAAATTTTATGGTAACTTGCATCCTTTCTTAGTGAAAAATCCCCAAATTTGACGAAAAAATTGAAAATTTAGCATTTTTCTAACTTTGAAGCTCTCTGCTTGTAAGGAAAGTGGATATTCAAAATAAAAATTTTTTGATTCACATATACAATATGTCTACTTTATGATTGCATCATAAAATTTACGTGTTTTTACTTTTGGAAGACACCAGAGGGCTTCAAAGTTCAGCAGCAATTTTCCAAATTTTCACAAAATTTTCAAACTCAATATTTTTCAGGGACCAGTTCAGGTTTGGAGTGGATTTGAAGAGTCTTCATATTAGAAATACCCCATAAACGACCCCATTATAAAAACTACACCCCCCAAAGTATTCAAAATGACATTCAGTAAGCGTTTTAACCCTTTAGATGTTTCACAGGAATAGCAGCAAAGTGAAGGAGAAAATTCAAAATCTTCATTTTTTTTGACTCGCATGTTCTTGTAGACCCAATTTTTGAATGTTTGCAAGGGGTAAAAGGAGAAAATTTTTACTTTTTACAATTTCTCTCGAGTAAGCACATACCTCATATGTCTATGTAAAGTGTTCGGCGGGCGCAGTAGAGGGCTCAGAAGCGAAGGAGCGACAAGGGGATTTTAGAGAGTACGTTTTTCTGAAATGTTTTTTGGTGGGCATGTTGCATTTAGGAAGCCCCTATGGTGCCAGAACAGCTAAACCCCCCCCCCACATGCCATACCATTTTGGAAACTAGACCCCTTGAGGAACGTAACAAGGAATTAAGTGAGCCTTAATACCCCACAGGGGTTTCACGACTTTTGCAAATGTAAAAAAAAAAAAAATTATCTAAAATGCTTGGTTTCCCAAAAATTTTACATTTTTACAAAGGGTTAAAGCAGAAAATACCCCCCAAAATTTGAAGCCCAATTTCTCCCGATTCAGAAAACACCCCATATGGGGGTGAAAAGTGCTCTGCTGGCGCACTACGGGTCTCAGAAGAAAAGGAGTCACATTTGGCTTTTTTGAAGCAAATTTTGCTCTGGGGGCATTCCGCATTTAGGAAGCCCCTATGGTGCCAGGACAGCTAAAAAAACCCCACATGGCATACCATTTTGGAAACTAGACCCCTCGGGGAACGTAACAAGGGGTAAAGTGAACCTTAATACCCCACAGGGGTTTCACGACTTTGACATATGTAAAAAAAAAAAATAAATTTTACCTAAAATGCTTGGCTTCCCAAAAATTTTACATTTTTACAAAGGGTTATAGCAGAAAATACCCCCCAAAATCTGAAGCCCAATTTCTCCCGATTCAGAAAACACCCCATATGGGGGTGAAAAGTGCCCTGCTGGCGCACTACTGTTCTCAGAAGAGAAGGAGTTACAAATTTTGCTCTGGGGGCATGCCACATTTAGGAAGCCCCTATGGGGCCAGGACAGTAAAAAAAAAAACACATGGCATACCATTTTGGAAACTAGACCCCTTGGGGAACGTAACAGTGTTACAGTGAGTACTTACACCTCACAGGTTTTTTGAACAGTGGGCCGTAAAAGTGAAAAATTTGATTTTTTTTGCACTATATTGATAGTGTTACCCCAAATGTTTCATTTTCACATTGGGTAATAGGGCAAAAGGCCCCCAAAATTTGTAGAACAATTTTGTCTGAGAAAAAAAATACCCCATATGTGGATGTAAATTGCTCTGTGGACGCACTACAATGCTCAGAATAGAAGGAGTGAAAATTTTGTTGTAATTGAAGTCGGGGGTCATGTGCATTTATAAAGCCCCCAACAGGAAGAAAAAAAAAACACATGTGACACCATTTTAGAAACTTCACCCCTCAATGAACGTAACAAGGGGTACAGCGGGAAATAACACCTCACAGTTTTTTTTTTAAAAGTGGGCGATAAATTGAAAAATTAGATTTTTTTACAGTAAAATGCTGGGGTTACCCATTTATTAACATAATATGAGAAATTGGGTTACAAATTTTGGAGGGCTTTTCCCCCTGACTATAAAAATACATCCACATATGGGGTAACGTGCTGGGCGGGCGCACAACAAGGCTCAGAAGTCATAGAGGTCACTTTGTATTTGTGGCCTATGGCATATCAGTAGCTGACGGTTACATACATTCCGAGGAAAATACAAAAATGAAACACCCACATGTGACCCCATTACAGAAAGTACCCACCCTGAGGATTGGGTATAGGGGTAAAGAGGACATTTTTAATGCACAGGTGTTTCCTAAATTTATTTTCCAGGAATGGATGAAGGGCAGCTTTTGAAAATTGCAATTTTCAACCTATGCTCTGCTTCATTTTTCTGGGAACAACTAACATGTGACTCCGAATTGTCGCCTGGAAATACGACAGAGCTCAGCGAGAACTCTTCGCATTTGAGGTGGATGTTTGTTACGGACCTAACAGTTACATACATTCAGAGGAAAATACAAGAAAGGAACATCCATATGTGAGAATACTACAAACAGTGCACCCCCTAGGGAAGGTGTATAGGGTGAAGTGGAGGTTTGGAACAGACGGGTGTTCCCTTCATTTATTTTCCAGGAATGGATGAAGTGTACTATGGGGGGAAGAAAATTGCAATTTTAGTACTGATATGCCAATTATTTTCCCAGAATGATGACCCAGAGTACAGCCAAAAGTAAAAATGATGCCCGCCCCAAACCCTATACTCTGAATCATCATTCTGGGAAGGGGATATGTGGGGCCGTCCCTATTCTGTTACCTCAAATGCGCAACCCGCTCAGGTGGGGAGAGAGAGCGTTGCGCATTTGAGGCAACTGCAAACCTCCAATGCTGTTGACTCTGTGTCCCATGACCCATTTTTTAGGGGGAAGAAAAAAAAAAAAAGATATTGGGCTATTGGGAAAAGGGTTTTGTTTTTTGGGGGTGTGTTTTGGTTTAAAATTTGGAAGTCAATGTACCCTGGACTGGTACATTGGAGCCGAATTCTGGGGAATGAAAATTAGGGCAAAGGATGGAAAATTTAGTACTCCATGGAAGTGTGATACTCCCTGAAGCAGCCTATGCAGAGGCCCGGATGATCGGGGCAAGTGTCACATTGAGTGGTGGTGTCCCTCCGTCTCCCCTTCTTGTGACACACTCTGCATTTCTTCTGGGTTCGTCCCGTCCTTCCAGTGTTAGGGATCACACCTGGAAAGTGTTGGCCGGGGAAGATCCGGGGACCTAAAGTTCCAGAGGTGCTCTGACCCGCTCTTTGGCGGTCACCAAAGATGAGGGCCTTTAGAACTACCTCTTGGAACTCCAGGTATGTCCCTGTGTTGCCAGCATTCTGGTACAGTATAAAAGAGTTGTACATGGCAACCTGTACCATGTAGACCGCAACCTTTTTATACCATACGCGTGTTTTCCGCATGGCGTTATATGGCTTGAGGACTTGATCAGAAAGATCAACTCCCCCCATATACCGATTGTAGTCCAGAATACAATCGGGCTTGAGGACCGGTCCCGCGGTACCTCGCACAGGGACAGGGGTGCTGCCATTCCCATGAATTGTGGTGAGCATAAGGACATCCCTCTTGTCCTTATATTGGACCAACAACAGGTTCTCATGGGAAAAGGCACGGGACTCACCCCGGGGATAGGAGCATGTAGGGGATGGGGCGGGAGGCCTCTTTGATTCTTCCGGACTGTCCCACAAGTGACCGTGGATCTGGTGGCGAGGGATGTGAAGAGAGGGATACTAGTATAAAAGTTATCCACGTAAAGGTGGTAACCTTTATCTAGCAATGGGTGCAAAAGGCCCCAAACGATTTTCCCGCTAACACCCAGAGTGGGGGGACATTCTGGGGGTTCAAAACGGGAATCTCGTCCCTCATACACTATAAACTTGCAAGTGTACCCGGAGGTACTCTCGCAAAGTTTATACATCTTCACGCCATACCGCGCCCGCTTGGTCGGGATGTATTGCCGGAAGCTGAGTCTCCCCTTGAAGCTGATGAGAGACTCATCAATAGAGACCTCCCGCCCCGGGACATAGGCCTCCCAAAATCTGGCCCCGAAGTGATTGATGACCGGCCTGATTTTATACAGGCGGTCATACGCGGGATCAGTTCGGGGGGGACATGCCGCATTATCAGCATAATGCAAACATCTCCGAATGGCCTCGAACCGGGAGCGTGCCATGGCCATACTGTAGAGGGGTGTCTGGTAAAAGACGTCCCCACTCCAATATTGCCTGACACTGGGTTTTTTAACTATACCCATATGCAGCGCGAGGCCCCAAAAGGTCCTCATTTCGGCTGCATCGACTGGAGTCCAGCCGCCGGGTCTAGCTAAAAGTGAGCCCGGGTTAGCGGCGACGAACTGTTGGGCGTACAGATTAGTCTGTGTAACCATCAAATTAACAAAGTCGTCACTGAAAAAATGACCGAAAAAGTCCTTTTCAGTGAACCCGGCGATGTTAATTTTGATTCCTGAGTCGCCAACAAACTCAGGAATCACGGGCTCGTGGTCCGCTGGCTCAGCCCAGTCAAGTTCTCCGGTACGAGGTACCAGTGACCTTGGCAGGGGGGCTTCACTAGTATGAGCGCCAGGGGGACTCATACTAGCATGGGGCACAGGGTCAAGGGCAGAGGAGGTTTGCGGCACCGCACGGCGGCGTCTCCGCCGCCTTGGTGGCTCATCATCAGAACTAGATGATGAGGAGGACGATGAAATAAGGAAGGTGGGGTCTTCATCGTCCTCTGAGCCGCTCTCGGTGTCGGAGGCAATTAGATCATATGCCTCCTCCGCCGAAAACACTCTGCGGACCATTTCCCTACTCTAATGGGGATACGGGTATGTGTGTGTGTGGGGGGGAAAACTTTATTGGTGTGTGTGCTGCGTGTTGTGTGGTGCGATATTACCTCCCTAACCCTCCCTAACCTAACCTAACTAAACTAACCCGCCCTAACAGAAAAAAATATAAAATAAAAAGGAGCCTTTTAAAAAAAAAAAAAAAAGGGGGGACTTCTAGCGGAAAAAAGCCCTGCGCCAAAAAAAAGCGTTTATCTAATCAGTGGTGTGCGCACTGATTAGCGCTTGTGGCGGCAGGGGGCGCAGAAGTCAGTGGGGGGTCTGGCCACTGACCCCCACACAAAAAAAACCCGAAAAATAAAATAAAAAAACGCTTTACCCCGAAAAAAATGCACCCACCTGAACCCCCAAAAAAACGCTGATCAGTGATAAATCACAGACAGCGGTGGGACAGGCTGCACACACAGGTACGGTCCGTCCACACAGTACACGCCTGCTACTGGTGGCACGGACCGCCTATGGGTGCAAAAAATAAACCGCGTTAACCGAAAAAAGTGCCTGTACCACAAAAAAAAACGCTGATCAGTGATAAATCACCGACAGCGGTGAGGCACGCCGCACACACAGGTAAGGTCCGGCCACACAGTACACGCCTGCTACTGGTGGCACGGACCGCCTATGGGTGCAAAAACACGCTAGAAACCCCGAAAAAAAGCGCCGGCACCACAAAAAAAAAACGCTGATCAGTACTACGGGACTGATCAGCGGCGGGTGGGCTTTAACAAACGGTGGCGGACCGCTCTTTTATAACTAAGAGGGTCCGCACACACGCTTAGTGAAAAAAAAAAGATCTGCGCCAAAAAAAAAAGGCTGGCGGCAGACCGCAGCGACCCAGCAGGGCCGGGGTCACGCAGCTAAAGGTGCTACGGACCCACGGACACCCACTGAGGTACGCTGAAAAAAAGACAAAAAAAAACTTTTTTTTTTAACCCTAACCCTAACCTGTCCCTACTTAATCTAAAGCTATCCCTGGGGATTTCTGTGCCAAGGGGCCACAGAAAGGGGGCAAGGGGCACTTTTTTTGGACTCGGATGGTGGGCAGCACGGGGCTCCGTCCTGCACACCAGATCTCTGTGGAATGGTGGGCAGAACGGAGCAACGTGCTCCTAGCCCCCACCATCCCCTCCCATTACTATGTGATTGGTGTGGCCACTTTGGCCACCCAATCAAAACTGTACTGAGGGGGGTGGCCACAATGCCAGCCCCCAGTACAGCATGAATGGTGATTGGTGGTGTATACTACACCACCAGTCACCATCTATATCCGGGTCACAGGGTCACACGTGACCCTGATGACCCGGAACCGCTGCAGAACGCCGGTAAGTAGTTACCGGCGTCCTGCAGCGATCGCAGGTATAGGAGGTCCTCCGGACCTCCTCCTGCACACTGGCGGGATGTCTGCTGATAGAAATCAGCAGACATCCGGCTCCGATCCCCGCCCGGCGAGCGGCGGGGAACGGAATCGCAGCGCATCGCTCGTCTGAATTGACGAGCGATGCGCTGCGATCGCCGACATGGGGGGGGCATAATGACCCCCCTGGGCGTTATGCCGCGATGCCTGCTGAACGATTTCAGCAGGCATCGGGCACCGGCTCCCCTCCGGCTAGCGGCGGGGGGCTGGGAATGGACAGGACGTACTCCTACGTCCTCGGTCCTTAAGGACTCGGAAACGGGGGCATAGGAGTACGTCCATTGTCCTTAAGGGGTTAAGGTTGTTCTTTTCTGTCTAAGTGCTCTCTGATGACACGTGTCTCGGGAAACGCCCAGTTTAGAAGAGGTTTGCTATGGGGATTTGCTTCTAAACTGGGCGTTTCCCGAGACACGTGTCATCAGAGAGGATTTAGACAGAAAAGAACAACCTTAACTTCAGAAGCTCATAAGTACTGAAAGGATTAAGATTGTTTTAATAGAATCAATTTACAAATCTGTTTAACTTTCTGGAGCCAGTTGGTATATAAAAAAAAATTTTTTTTTCCTGGATAACCCCTTTAAACATACAAAAACTGGTTAACACACATTAACTGTGCGTTATCAGTACAACTGGATTGACCCCCCCAAAATAAAGTTAACATTCAAATTTATATTGCATGGCAAAAAAAAAAAATGGGATAAAAAAAATAAAAAAATCATTGTGCCTTTAATGACCAAAATAACTGTATCCTTAAAGGAGATCTCCGGGGATAGGGGATAAGTAGGTGATCGTGAGGGTCTGACCGCTGGGGCTCCCATAGAAATGAATGGAGTGCGTACCATCTACCGGTAGACGACACGCGCTCCTCACTGAGAGAGCCGGGGTCCTGGTGACCGCAGGGTGCCCCAGTGGTCGGACCTCCCTGCGATCAGCTACTTATCCCCTATCTTGTGAATAGGGGTATGTTACTTTTCACCGGATTACCTGTCATGATCTTGTTAAATTTTATAATCCTCTCAGTTCACTGCCCCATCATGATAAACCTTTATTTTTATTACTTTTTAGTTTTCTACCTTGATATCGCTCTGTACTTTCTGCTCAGTCTCAGTCAGATTCATAGACTGGGAAGGGGCGTTCCCAGCAGGCGTGACATCATCTGAAGCCATGCAGGGGAGAACTTCCTCCCTCACTCTGCTACACACAGCCCAGAGCAGTTCAGTGAGTGATGAGCTATGATTGGCTAAGGCTGCACCGCCCCCCCCCCCCCCCCCCCCTCAGCACTCCAGACTGCATTTCCTGATTTTGGACTTCTGCCAGGCCAGCAAGAGTCCAAAGTCTATGCAAGAGACGGGGGGGGGGGGGGGGGGGGGGTAGGTAATGTGCTCTGGACTAGTGGCGGCATTTTTAAACACAAATATAACATAGAAAACTAAAAAAAATGTTAAAGGAAAACTGTCAGCTTGCTGGAAGTGCGGGGGACGCTGAGCAGTTGGATGCCTACCGTGCCCGGATCCATCCCGCTGTTCGGCCGAAATCTTTGTTTTCCTGTATATGCTAATTAGGTGTTAACTGGCACAGGCGGGGTTACTGGCACTCTGACGGCAGCACCGCTCATCCGCCCTGCGCATCAATATTCCTCCCTCCGCCTCTCCCTCTTGTCCCCGCTCAGCAATGAAGAGGGAGAGGTGGAGGGAGGGGAGGAATGAGCTGGGCGGCGCTGTGATCTGTAGATCGGAACCATCTTAATGGGACTTTTTGAACGCTTTTTATACATTTTTATGGTATAAGAAGTGACCAAATATACGCAATTCTGGACTTTTTTTTTATGTTTACGTGAATGACCATGCGGTGTTATTACCATTATATTTATAGGTCAGACATGTACAGATGTGTTATCAGCGCTTCATTACTTTAGGCTGCCATGGTGTCCTGGAGCATTGGAGCGCCAATCGGACAGCGAGGAGGCAGGTAAGGGCCCCCTCGCCTTCCTCTCAGCTGATCAGGACATGGCGATCTTGCCATAGGAGTTCCATTCAGCTCTATCGAGCTACTGGAGAGCGATGTTTCCTGTTTTAGACGCCGCAATTAATTTTGACCGTAGCATCTAAAGGGTTAAAGATGAATATTGGCCGGATAACTCTTTATTTTTCCATTTACAGAGCCATGTGAGGGCTTGTTTTTTGCAGAACCAATTGGACTTTGTAATGACACCTTCCCTTTCACAATAAAATGAACAGTGAACCAAAAAAAAATTTAACAAAATTGTATATATAATTTGTGGGAAGAAATTAGGAAAACAACAACACAATTGCAACTTTTGGGGGGTTTCGTTTTTACACAGTGCACTTTATGGTAAAACTGACATCTTATCTCTATTCTGTGGTCCATATGATTACAATAATACCAAATTTAACTTAGATTCTGGCATTTTTCTTTCCATTTACAGTATGTAGGCTCACCATACGGGATCCATAATGTTATGTTTAATAGGTCAAAACAATTCACAAATCACAATACCAAATATTGACATTTGCAATTATAAGCATCTATTGGATTGCTTATACTTATCAATGCAATGCTGAGGCAGCAGCAAACTATTAACAGATTGCCACGTGGCAGGCACAGAGCTAAAACATGAGGCCCCACATCATTTTCTACAGACTTCACATGGTGATCCAATCGGCTGCGAGATGTTCACACCGTCCCTAGTAAGCCCCACAACAAATTCTGTCCAGTATACAGAGAACAATATTACCAGTATATAAGGAAGAATATTGTGGAAGATTTATAAAAACCTGTCCAGAGGAAAAGTTGCTGCGTTTCCCATAGCAACCAATCAGATCGCTTCTTTCATTTTTCAGAGACCTTTTTCAAAAGTGAAAGCAGTGATCTGATTGATTGCTATGGGCAACTCAGCAACTTTTAGTCTGGAAAGGTTTTGATAAATCTCCCCCTTATCACCATACATATTACCATCATACTGTTACTGACTAAATCCTGTATACTGAGACCAAAATTACCAATAATACCATTACAAAAAACAAAAATAGCACTTCCAAACAAACTGAAATACACTGCTCAAGTGAACACTAAGATAACACATCCTAGATCTGAATGAATGAACTAATCTTATGAAATACTTTGTCTTTATCAACCCATGGAGGTCTGGATATGGAGTCACACTCAAAATCGCAGAGAAAAACCTCACTACAGGCTGATCCAACTTTATGTAATGTCCTTAATACAAGTCCCAATGAGGCTCAGTAGTGTGTGTGGCCTCCACGTGCCCGTATGACCTCCCTACAACACCTGGGCATGCTCCTGATGAGGTGGCGGATGGTCTCCTGAGGGATGTCCTCCCAGACCTGGACTAAAGCATCCGCCAACTCCTGGACAGTCTGTGGTGGATGGAGCGAGACATGATGTTTCAGATGTGCTCAATCGGATTTAGGTCATCAATGCTTTGGCGGAGGTATCGGTCCTGCTGCAGGGTTGTTGCCCTCCTACGGCCTCCTCCACGTCTCCTGAAGTACTGGCCTGTCTCCTGGTAGCGCCCCCATGCTCTGGACACTACGCTGACAGACACAGCAAACCTTCTTGCCACAGCTCGCATTGATGCCATCCTGGATGAGCTATATACTACAACTCAGTCCAAAAGGACTGAGTAAAAAGTCCACGTGTTTTCCCTCACTGTAATTTGTTTAAAACTTAACTTTTATTACTGAAAAAATAAATAGATGAGCTGAAAGTGAGGCCACACCATGACCACTACTACCACTGTGACTAATACCACAATACTGTAACTGAATTAAATCCAATTTACAACGAACAATATTCCTACAAACCGTGACCAGAGGAAGATACCAGCTGTACAAAAGCGATCTGCAGACCGTATAAGTCATTACAGTTACATCTGATGACCTCTTCTCTGACCAGAGTTGTTCACTTTTCTTTTTCTTCTCCATCTGGCTCAGATCGCGATGAAGACTTTTGTCCAAAACTTGTCTCTGCAGAATTTGCCAAATTAACGTTTTAGGTTCCTCTTAACCTCTTCAGGACGCAGGGCGTATGGATACGCCCTGCATTCCGAGTCCTTAAGGACGCAGGACGTATCCATACGCCCGTGGGAATTACGGTCCCCACCGCTAGCCGGTTGGGGACCGGAGCAGGATGCCTGCTGAAATCGTTCAGCAGGCATCGCGGCGTATCGCCCAGGGGGGTCATTATGCCCCCCCATGTCGGCGATGGCCACAGATCGCTGGACAATTCAGCCAAGCGATCTGAGGCGATTCTGGGTCAATCGGGTCTCCAGTGACCCGGTGACCCGGAATTACTGGCTGATCGGGGCCGTCTCTGACGGCCCCGAACAGCCTTAGCCAGCAGGGGAGAGGTGGCACTGGTGCTACCTCACGATCACCCTGATTCGTCGGCCGGTTTACTGGCCGACCAATCAGGGCACCTGCTGTCCTCTTCCGGAGGACGTGAGCGGGTGCAGGAAGTTGACCCCAGCAGCTGGGGACCCCGATCCACGGTGTCCCTGTTGGGATCGGGGCCCCAGGAGCAGCGGCGGCGAGGGACTGACCTGTGTGCGGCGGCATGGAGTAGCAGTTGGTGGTAATTGACAGCCTCCTGCTGTTGCTTAGCAACAGCTCCCAGCATGCAAAAAGGGCATGCTGGGAGCTGTAGTTATTCAACAGCAGGAGGCAGACCACCACAACTTCCAGCATTCCCTTATGGGCATGCTGGGACTTATAGTTTTGCAACAGTCGGAGGCACATTTTTTCTATGGAAAAGTGTACCTTCAGCTGTTGTATAACTACAACTCCCAGCTTGCACAAACAGCTAAAGTGCATGCTGGGAGTTGTAGTGGTGCATTTGCTGGTTGCATAACTACAAATCCCAGCATGCCCGTTGGCTGTCGGTGACTGCTGAGAGTTGTAGTTTGCAAAAGCTGAAGGCACACTGGTTGTGAAACTCAGTTTTTTTTTTTTACCTAACTCAGTGTTTCACGACCGGTGTGCCTCCAGCTGTTGCAAACTACAACTCCCAGCATGCACCGTACATGCTGGGAGTTGTAGTTTTGAAACAGCTGGAGGCACACTGGTTGTGAAACACTGAGTTAGGTCACAAACTCAGTGATACACAACCAGTGTGCCTACAGCTGTTGCAAAACTAAAAATCTCAGCATGAACAGTCTGTCAGCGCATGCTGGGAGTTGTAGTTTTGCAACAGCTGGATGTCCCCCCCCCCCCCCCCAATGTGAACGTACAGGGTACACTCACATGGGCGGAGGTTTACAGTAGGTATCCGGCTGCAAGTTTGAGCTGCGGCAAATTTTCTGCCGCAGCTCAAACTGCCAGCGAGAAACAACTGTGAACCCCCGCCCGTGCGACTGTACCCTAAAAACACTACATTACACTAACACAAAATAAAATAAAAAGTAAAAAAAACACTACATATACACATACCCCTACACAGCCCCCCTCCCCAATAAAAATGAAAAATGTTTGGTACGCCACTGTTTCCAAAACGGAGCCTTCAGCTGTTGCAAAACAACTACTCCCAGTATTACCAGACAGCCACTGACTGTCCAGGCATGCTGGGAGTTTTACAACAGCTGGAGGCACCCTGTTTGGGAATCACTGGCGTAGAATAGCCCTATGTCCACCCCTATGCAAGTCCCTAATTTAGGCCTCAAATGCGCATGGCGCTCTCACTTTGGAGCCCTGTCGGATTTCAAGGCAACAGTTTAGGGTCACATATGGGGTATCGCCGTACTCGGGAGAAATTGTGTTACAAATTTTGGGGGGTATTTTCTGCTTTTACCCTTTTTAAAAATGCAAATTTTTTGGGGAAAACAAGCATTTTAGGTAAAATTTTTTTTTTTTTTTACATGTGCAAAAGTCGTGAAACACCTGTGGGGTATAAAGGTTCACTTAACCCCTTGTTACGTTCCCCGAGGGGTCTAGTTTCCAAAATAGTATGCCATGTGTGATTTTTTTTTTGCAGTTCTGGCACCATAGGGGCTTCCTAAATGCGGCATGCCCCCAGAGCAAAATTTGCTTCCAAAAAGCCAAATGTGACTAATCTTCTTCTGAGACCTGTAGTGCGCCAGCATAGCACTTTTCACCCCCATATGGGGTGTTTTCTGAATCGGGAGAAATTGGGCTTCAAATTTTGGGGGGTATTTTCTGCTATTACCCTTTTTAAAAATGTAAAATTTTGGGGAAAACAAGCATTTTAGGCATTTTTTTTTTTACATTTGCAAAAGTCATGAAACACCTGTGGGTTATTAAGGTTCACTTTGCCCCTTGTTACCTTCCCCGAGGGGTCTAGTTTCCAAAATGGTATGCCATGTGTTTTTTTTTTTTTTTGCTGTTTTGACACCCTAGGGGCTTCCTAAAGGTGACATGCCCTCCAAAAACGATTTCAGAAAAATGTTCTCTCCAAAATCCCCTTGTCGCTCCTTCCCTTCTGAGCCCTCTACTGCGCCCGCCAAACTTTTTACATAGACATATGAGGTATTTCCTTACTTGAGAGAAATTGGGCTACAAATACAAGTAACATTTTTCTCCTTTTACCCCTTGCAAAAATTGGGTCTACAAGAACATGCGAGTGTAAAAAATGAAGATTTGGGATTTTCTCCACTTTGCTGCTATTCCTGTGAAACACCTAAAGGGTTAAAACACTTACTGAATGTCATTTTGTATACTTTGGGGGGGGGGGGGGGGGGTGCAGTTTTTATAATGGGGTCTTTTATGGGGTATTTCTAATATGAAGACCCTTCAAATCCACTTCAAACCTGAACTGGTCCCTGAAAAATATCGAGTTTGAAAATTTTGTGAAAAATTGGAAAATGGCTGCTGAAATTTGAAGCCCTCTGGTGTCTTCCAAAAGTAAAAACTCATAAATTTTATGATGCAAACATAAAGTAGACATATTGTATATGTGAACCCCCCAAAAAATTATTTTGAATATCCATTTTCCTTACAAGCGGAGAGCTTCAAAGTTGGAAAAATGCAAAATTTTCATTTTTTTCATCAAATTTTGGGATTTTTCACCAAGAAAGGATGCAAGTTACCATAAAATTTTACCACTATGTTAAAGTAGAATATGTCACGAAAAAACAATCTCGGAATCAGAATGATAACTAAAAGCATCCCAGAGTTATTAATGTTTAAAGTGACAGTGGTCAGAATTGCAAAAAACGGCCGAGTCCTTAAGGTGAAAAAGGGCTCAGTCCTTAAGGGGTTAAAGCAATATTCCCACCTTTTACTCTTATGTCACTGTGTGTATTATCCCTGTACTGTGACATCACTGTGTATTATCCCTGTACTGTGACATCACTGTGTATATTATCCCTGTACTGTGACATCACTGTGTATATTATCCCTGTACTGTGACATCACTGTGTGTATTATCCCTGTACTGTGACATCACTGTGTGTATTATCCCTGTACTGTGACATCACTGTGTGTATTATCCCTGTACTGTGACATCACTGTGTGTATTATCCCTGTACTGTGACATCACTGTGTATATTATCCCTGTACTGTGACGTCACTGTGTATATTATCCCTGTACTGTGACGTCACTGTGTGTATTATCCCTGTACTGTGACATCACTGTGTGTATTATCCCTGTACTGTGACATCACTGTGTGTATTATCCCTGTACTGTGACATCCCTGTGTGTATTATCCCTGTACTGTGACATCACTGTGTGTATTATCCCTGTCTGTACTGTGACATCACTGTGTATATTATCCCTGTACTGTGACATCACTGTGTATATTATCCCTGTACTGTGAAATCACTGTGTATTATTCCTGTACTGTGACATCACTGTGTATATTATCCCTGTACTGTGACATCACTGTGTATATTATCCCTGTACTGTGAAATCACTGTGTATATTATCCCTGTACTGTGACATCACTGTGTATATTGTCCCTGTACTGTGACATCACTGTATATTATTCATGTACTGTGACATCACTGTGTGTATTATCCCTGTACTGTGACATCACTGTGTGTATTATCCCTGTACTGTGACATCACTGTGTGTATTATCCCTGTACTGTGACATCACTGTGTGTATTATCCCTGTACTGTGACATCACTGTGTATATTATCCCTGTACTGTGACATCACTGTGTATATTATCCCTGTACTGTGACATCACTGTGTATATTATCCCTGTACTGTGACGTCACTGTGTGTATTATCCCTGTACTGTGACATCACTGTGTGAATTATCCCTGTACTGTGACATCCCTGTGTATATTATCCCTGTACTGTGACATCACTGTGTGTGTTATCCCTGTACTGTGACATCACTGTACATTATTCCTGTACTGTGACATCACTGTGTGTATTATTCCTGTACTGTGACATCACTGTACATTATTCCTGTACTGTGACATCACTGTGTGTATTATCCCTGTACTGTGACATCACTGTGTGTATTATCCCTGTACTGTGACATCACTGTGTATATTATCCCTGTACTGTGACATCACTGTGTGTATTATCCCTGTACTGTGACATCACTGTATTATCCCTGTACTGTGACATCACTGTGTGTATTATCCCTGTACTGTGACATCACTGTGTGTATTATCCCTGTACTGTGACATCACTGTGTATATTATCCCTGTACTGTGACATCACTGTGTATATTATCCCTGTACTGTGACGTCACTGTGTGTATTATCCCTGTACTGTGACATCACTGTGTGTATTATCCCTGTACTGTGACATCCCTGTGTGTATTATCCCTGTACTGTGACATCACTGTGTATATTATCCCTGTCTGTACTGTGACATCACTGTGTATATTATCCCTGTACTGTGACATCACTGTGTATTATCCCTGTACTGTGACATCACTGTGTATATTATCCCTGTACTGTGAAATCACTGTATATTATTCCTGTACTGTGACATCACTGTGTATATTTTCCCTGTACTGTGACATCACTGTGTATATTATCCCTGTACTGTGAAATCACTGTGTATATTATCCCTGTACTGTGACATCACTGTGTATATTGTCCCTGTACTGTGACATTACTGTATATTATTCCTGTACTGTGACATCACTGAGTGTATTATCCCTGTACTGTGACATCACTGTGTGTATTATTCCTGTACTGTGACATCACTGTGTGTATTATCCCTGTACTGTGACATCACTGTGTATTATCCCTGTACTGCGACATCACTGTGCATATTATCCCTGTACTGCTACATCACTGTATATTATCCCTATACTGTGACATCACTGTGTATATTATCCCTGTACTGTGACATCACTGTGTGTATTATCCCTGTACTGTGACATCACTGTGTATTATCCTGTACTGTGACATCACTGTGTGTATTATTCCTGTACTGTGACATCACTGTGTATATTATCCCTGTACTGTGACATCACTGCGTATTATTCCTGTACTGTGACATCACTGTGTGTATTATTCCTGTACTGTGACATCACTGTGTGCATTATCCCTGTACTGTGACATCACTGTGTGTATTATCCTGTACTGTGACATCACTGTGTGTATTATCCCTGTACTGTGACAGCACTGTGTATATTATTCCTGTACTGCGACATCACTGTGTGTATTATCCCTGTACTGCGACATCACTGTGTGTATTATCCCTGTACTGTGAGATCACTGTGTATATTATCCTGTACTGTGACATCACTGTGTATATTATCCCTGTACTGTGACATCACTGGGTATTATTCCTGTACTGTGACATCTGTGTATATTATCCCTGTACTGTGACATAACTGTGTATTATCCTTGTACTGTGACATCACTGTGTGTATTATCCCTGTACTGTGACATCACTGTGTGTATTATCCCTGTACTGTGACATCACTATGTGTATTATCCCTGTACTGTGACATCACTGTGTGTGTTATCACTGTGTATTATCCCTGTACTGTGACATCACTGTGTATATTATCCTGTACTGTGACATCACTGTGTATATTATCCTGTACTGTGACATCACTGTGTATATTATCCCTGTACTGTGACATCACTGGGTATTATTCCTGTACTGTGACATCACTGTACATTATTCCTGTACTGTGACATCACTGTGTGTATTATTCCTGTACTGTGACATCACTGTACATTATTCCTGTACTGTGACATCACTGTGTGTATTATCCCTGTACTGTGACATCACTGTGTGTATTATCCCTGTACTGTGACATCACTGTGTTTATTATCCCTGTACTGTGACATCACTGGGTATTATTCCTGTACTGTGACATCACTGTACATTATTCCTGTACTGTGACATCACTGTGTGTATTATCCCTGTACTGTGACATCACTGTGTGTATTGTTCCTGTACTGTGACATCACTGTGTGTATTATCCCTGTACTGTGACATCACTGTGTGTTATCCTTGTACTGTGACATCACTGTGTATATTCCTGTACTGTGACATCTGTGTATATTATCCCTGTACTGTGACATCACTGTGTGTATTATCCCTGTACTGTGACATCACTGTGTTTATTATCCCTGTACTGTGACATCACTGGGTATTATTCCTGTACTGTGACATCACTGTACATTATTCCTGTACTGTGACATCACTGTGTGTATTATCCCTGTACTGTGACATCACTGTGTGTATTGTTCCTGTACTGTGACATCACTGTGTGTATTATCCCTGTACTGTGACATCACTGTGTGTTATCCTTGTACTGTGACATCACTGTGTATATTCCTGTACTGTGACATCTGTGTATATTATCCCTGTACTGTGACATCACTGTGTGTATTATCCCTGTACTGTGACATCACTGTGTATATTATCCCTGTACTGTGACATCACTGTGTGTATTATCCCTGTACTGTGACATCACTGTGTATATTATCCCTGTACTGTGACATCACTGTGTATATTATCCCTGTACTGTGACATCACTATATATATATGTTGCAATGCATTTAAAAAAAAATGCAAATCAATTGAACACTTATCTAGCATCCGTTATCGTAAACGTTAGTGTATAAAATGTATATGTTACATGTAAACACATTGTGAACCCAGCCTAAGAGCCACTGTATAAGTCAACAATGGAGATGAAATTCCACACACAACCTGAAGACAGGTGTGGGGCTGTTTTTTGAAGAACTCATCTGTTTTTGTAATCCTGGATAACCTGTAACATTTTTTTTTTATTAGTGTGGGATTTTTTTTTATAAATAATAATTTATTTATTTATTTTTTTACACATTTTGGCCCGTTATCTGGGCTTGATTACTAGGGGTACTCCGCTGCTCAGCGTTTGGAACAAACTGCTCGGAAATGCACCGTCTCTATAGACAGCAATGCATTTCTGTGGATTCCACAGAAAGAAGTGACATGTTAATTCCTTCTGCGGAGGCCGAAATTAGAATTTCCGTAGCTGCTGATTTTGCCGCAGAAAGTCCACTGTGCACGCGGTGCAGTAACACTCCAATGAAAACAATGGAATTCTGCTGCAGCTGAATTTCCCAGCAGAATTTCTCAGCGATTTTGCTAGGAAATTCCTCTGTGTGACCCCAGCGATCTCCCTGCGTTCGTTAAGAGTGTTGGGTGCAGCACCATGGCCACGCCCCCTCAATGCAAGTCTATGGGAGGGGGCGTGACAGCCATCACGCCCCCTCACATAGACTTGCATTGAGGGGGCGTGGACGTGACGTCATGAGCCTCCGCCCCGCATCGTCAGTCACCCAGAAGTTCGCTCCGTGAACCGGATGTCTGGGGTGCCTTCTTTTTAAATCAACTGGTGCCAGAAAGTTAAACAGATTTGTAAATCACTTCTATTAAAAAAATCTTAATCCTTTCAGTACTTTTTAAGGGCTGTATACTAAAGAGAAATCCAAAAAAGAAATGCATTTCCTCTGATGTCATGACCACAGTGCTCTCTGCTGACCTCTGCTGTCCATTTTAGTAACTGTCCAGAACCGCATATGTTTGCTATGGGGATTTACTCCTGCTCTGGACGGTTCCTAAAATGGATAGCAGAGGTCATCAGAGAGCACTGTGGTCATGACATCAGAGGAAATGCATTTCTTTTTTGGATTTCTCTTTAGTATACAGCCCCTAAAAAGTACTGGAAGGATTAAGATTTTTTTTAATAGAAGGGATTTACAAATCTGTTTAACTTTCTGGCACCAGTTGATTTAAAAAAAAAAAAAAAAAAAAAGTTTTCCTGGGGAGTACCCCTTTAACGTTTCCTACAATTGCTTAGTCATGTCCATCTCCTATTTACCCTACTTTATCTCTTTCACATACGTCGGATCTTCTTTGTTCTTCTAATGTTCCATATTATTTTGCATTTTTCTACCTTTAAAAAAGTTCCAGACTACCAATGTGAAGAATGTCAAATCATTTTTTTTCAGAACATATAGACAACATTTACGCAACACACAGAAAACTGAGAATGTCAAATGATAAAATGAACTTTATTTTTTTTCTTTTAAATTTTTTCAGGAATGTTTTTTTTTTTTTTCTTTCATTTTCTAGAAAAAAAAAAGTTGACTTCCTTTGTGAAACACCTAATGTCAAATATTAAAGGTTTCATGATATGAAACCCTATTGGAAGGGCATCTCCCACCCTCTCCCCCTCATTTGATCACGTGGGCCAACATACACGAAATATAAAAAATATATATATATATTTATATAGTCCATAGGTGGTTTATTTTACTTTAAAAAAAAAAAAAAAAAAAAAACACCCATCGACCAACATGTTTTGCATTCTTACCGTTTTATGACTGTTCAAGAAGTTTTCGCCGGTGGGCAACAAATACAATACTCCAACGTCACTGCATTTGCATGTTAAATTCTGGGCAGATTCTTTTTAATTTTACACAAGATTTACATATAGGGACTGTAACACAGCGGCTCACACAGTATGTACACAGCCTGTGTATTCTGAGCGGCAAACCTTTCAATCCATATCAGCACGTGGTATCCGAAATTCCTGGTTTCAATGGCGTTTAGGCGGGTAAAGAATTCAGTTCTGTAGAGCAATGGTCAAAGAATGAAAATATTTTTAAAACGGTTTTCAAAAGTCTTCGTTTTTCCATACATAGATTTTTTTTTTAATGAAATTTAATCTGAACCATAAAAAGATTTTGCGCCTTTCCTTGTCAGATTAAAAATATATTTATATATTTTGTTAATACTTTTCCCCCATTAAATTACACAGTCGTTCCCCCTTGTTCTAGGATGAAGACTGTTCCGTGGACTGTGAGATCCTTGATTCCGCTCGTGGTATGTTTCACGGAGTCCAAGATGGAAATGCTTTAGGTAAGTGGGATGAATCCCAAGAGAAGGCAATGTCCACCCACTGAACCGGAGCACATAGTGTTTATAGCGGACTACGGTGTGATGATCTCCTTTATTTAAAAAGCTTTACCTGAAAGACAAAACAGAAGTTAAATTACTGGAGGTCACAGTCATTTACAATCAAACGTCACTCCTAGGAATTATTTGGTACGACTGTTGTAAAAGAGACATTATTGGGAACTTATTATTGGTTAAAAACAGCATTAACATCCTGTGAGGAAAATAGGATAAAAGACCAAAATAAGAAAAAGCTCTAACATTGAATGCAAATGTATCTGTTGTTTTAGGTGACTATTAAATATAAGCTGTCCTGTGTGGGTACATGGGGAGCACCGTCGGCCATTATCACTGTCACGCCTTCGACTTTAGAGCCTGTGGTGGGGATGAGACTTCAAGGTGTAGCGAGACAGCGGCGCCTGTACTCTGCTCTCGGTGCAGAGCGTTCATCCCCCCACAGGCTACCACATCACGGATGTGAGAGTGAAGATGTCTGCATAGTCAGGAAGGAGGCGGGATGGGAATACTGATGAGGGAAGGAAGCTGGGTGACCGCCTCCCCGCCTCTATTGCGCAGAGCTGGAACCATAAACGGTCAGAAGACAGGCAAGACAACCAAAAAAATCCACAGGATAGGGGATAAGTGTCTGACCGCTGGGACCCCCCGTGATTTCCCATACGGGGCCCCAGCTCTGCTCTGCTAAGGTGACTTTCGAATCCAGCAGTGACGTAGGGAAAAACACGTCTCCTTCATTAATTTCTATGGCAGAGGCAGAGACACGCGAACCCACTCCACCTCTCCAACACAAATTAATGGAGGGGGAGTGTTTCGACCAGTGTCAGTGCACGGTCGGGGGGTGGGGTCCTAGCAATCGGACCCTCAACGATCAGGCACTTATCCCCTATCCTGCAGATAGGGGATTAGTTGTCTTACACTGGATTTCTTCTTTACTATCCCTTCCTTTTAAAGCTCTTCACTCAAATCAGTATTGTGTTTAGTGTGGGTAAACTAGCTGATAGTTTCTCTTTAAGGGTGCGTTCCCACTACAGAATTCTCGCGGAACTCCACGGTGTGAACTTAACATTAGTGTGAATGGGTCTCCGAGACCCGTTCACACTGCGGACAATTCCGCCGCTGAAATTGTTCCGCGCAAAGAAAGAACATGTTTATTCTTTGCGCGGATTCCGCGAGCACTGCACAGCTGTCAATGGTGACGGCTCAGTGCCCCGCAGCCCTAGCGCCAAAGAACCTCCGGCAGCGACCGCCAGGCAGAATCTCCGCTCGCGGAATTCAGCCACGAGAATTCCGTAGTGTAAACGGGGCCTAAGCCCTGGGGTGAGATCTCTTACTTACAGAGTTGTCTGAACTCTCTCTCTGCAGCTTGTTTTCCCTCCCCCTCCCACCATATTGTATTTGATTATTAGTACATTATTATGGGTCTAGCCTGAGCCGTTTTTACCAGCATATAGACATAAGCTTTTCTGTAAGAACCATGGACACAGACACGACAGACTGGAGAGGAGCTCATTCATTTTTATGGAGGAGTTTTCTAGACATGCTCTGTGACCTGTGCAGGAAGGGGGAGGAGGTGAGCTATGACTATCACCTATTGTAAATATCAGATTCCAATCTTATCTAAACATTGGTGTCACATTTTAGTGTAATGCTGACAAATGGCATAATCACCAGTCCTACACACGCTCTGGCCCCCACCCTCTGAGAAGAACTTTACAGGTGACCCTCTTATCCAATCAATGGCTGAACCGGGGTCCCATCTCACTGAAGCTTGTCTGCAAAAGTGGGGGCTGGAGTGCACAGAGGATGGGTGAGTATCTCGGCACCGTGCAGGAGGTCGCCCCAGCAAACAGAAATGTATGTGGATAGGTAGAGATTAATTTCCCTGGAGTGCATCTTTAAGGGGTTAATTGAACTGATTTTTACACCAACCAATCCCCCCCCCCCCCCCCCCAAAAAAAAAAAAAGCATATAAAAAGTTAAATAGACAAAAGGGAGACCTTTGTAATGAGGAAGAAAGCAGCACAACCATAACTTAAAGGGGTACTCCGGCCCTAATACATCTTATCCCTTATCCAAAGCATAGGGGATAAGATGTCTCATGGCGGGGGTCCCACCGCTGGGGACCCCCGCAATCTAGCATGCAGCACCCACCTGTGAGCACTGCAGGAAGCACTGCAGGCTCCAAGTCTTATGCCTCCTAACCACGGGAACGGAATATTGTGACGTCATGCCCCGATCCCTCAATGCAAGTGTATGGGAGGGGGCGTGGCGTGACATCATATACGGGGGCGGAGTCGTGGCGTCACAATACTCCGTCCCCGTGGTCGGGAGGAATAAGACTTGGAGCTTCCAGCGCTTCCTGCAGTGCTTACAGGTGGGTGCTGCATGCTAGATCACGGGGGTCCCCAGCGGCGGGACCCCCGCGATCAGACATCTTATCCCTATCCTTTGGATAGGGGATAAGATGTCTTAGGGCCGGAGTACCCCTTTAAAAAAAAAGAAAAACATTCCATTAAAGAAGTCCAAAATGATCCCCCTACACTGGCGTAAACCTGACCCACTGACTGTCCAAGAAGGGTTTAGTAAGGTAACTGTAATCTGAAGATTAGAAGAATTATCAAGCTGGAGTGACCGGTCTTAGATACTTATTATAAAACATGGCACCCGTGGTTAGCATATAGGGAACAATCTGCCAGATGACATTCTTTGCGGATATTGACACCCGCCACGACTAGTAGGGTCTTTCCCTTTTCTGTTTAGATCATTTAAGATATATGTCCCTACCCCCCACCCTTATCCTCACCCCATCGTCTCCTTCCCTTATCCTCACCCCATCGTCTCCTTCCCTTATCACCACCCCATCGTCTCCTTCCCTTATCACCACCCCATCGTCTCCTTCCCTTATCCCCACCCCATCGCCTCCTTCCCTTATCCCCACCCCATCGCCTCCTTCCCTTATCCCCACCCCATCGCCTCCTTCCCTTATCCCCACCCCATCGCCTCCTTCCCTTATCCCCACCCCATCGCCTCCTTCTCTTATCCCCACCCCATCGCCTCCTTCCCTTATCCCCACCCCATCGCCTCCTTCCCTTATCCCCACCCCATCGCCTCCTTCCCTTATCCCCACCCCATCGCCTCCTTCCCTTATCCCCACCCCATCGCCTCCTTCCCTTATCCCCACCCCATCGCCTCCTTCCCTTATCCCCACCCCATCGCCTCCTTCCCTTATCCCCACCCCATCGCCTCCTTCCCTTATCCCCACCCCATCGTCTCCTTCCCTTATCCCCACCCCATCGTCTCCTTCCCTTATCCCCACCCCATCGTCTCCTTCCCTTATCCCCACCCCATCGTCCCCTTCCCTTATCCCCACCCCATCGTCCCCTTTCCTTATCCCCACCCCATCGTCCCCTTCCCTTTCCCGCCCCCATCGTCTCCTTCCCTTTTCCCCCCCATCGTCTCCTTCCCTTTTCCCCCCCATCGTCTCCTTCCCTTTTCCCCCCCATCGTCTCCTTCCCTTTTCCCCCCCATCGTCTCCTTCCCTTATCCCCCCCATCGTCTCCTTCCCTTATCCCCCCCATCGTCTCCTTCCCTTTCCCCCCCCCCATCGTCTCCTTCCCTCCCCCCCCCATCGTCTCCTTCCCTCCCCCCCCCATCGTCTCCTTCCCTTATCCTCACCCCATCGTCTCCTTCCCTTATCCTCACCCCATCGTCTCCTTCCCTTATCCTCACCCCATCGTCTCCTTCCCTTATCCTCACCCCATCGTCTCCTTCCCTTATCCTCACCCCATCGTCTCCTTCCCTTATCCCCCCCCATCGTCTCCTTCCCTTATCCCCCCCCCCCATCGTCTCCTTCCCTTATCCCCCCCCCATCGTCTCCTTCCCTTATCCCCCCCCCTCGTCTCCTTCCCTTACCCCCCCCCTTGTCTCCTTCCCTTATCCACCCCCTCCTTCTTTCCTACTTTCATACTACACCTCCTTATATTTTCTTCTCAATACTCTGCTCGTTTCTCTGTTTCATGGCACTAAGCCATGTTATGTTGTTTTGTATGTCGTTACAACTCGCTGAGCACATCTCTTTGTTGCGGGCAGGTTTTGGAGGCATACAATATTCGCTGGAAGACGATTAGATTGAATAATTGGTATGGATGTCTATTGCCTTTAATTGACATTCATGTGCCTTCCTATTCTTTGTTAGCAATTACACAGATGCTTTTTATATGGAGTATATCTGCTGTGTCCTTTGTCTACACCTGTTGTTACTTTGCTAAAATCAAAATAAAGAATTGATCAAATAATTGCATGCATTGGACTTCCTGCTATTGCATAGATCCCTCACTGTAGCAGAGGGCTACAGAGTTGTTGGAAGTTTTAAACATTTATCCTGCGGCTTCACAGGCTCTTCTGAACCGCTGATCGGCAGGGGGTGCCAGGAGTCAGAACCATGCCGATTTGAAGATAACGGCCCTTTAATGGGCCATTTATCATCCAGATGAACCTATGTAAATGTTAGGAGAAACAAGTCGGGGTAAAGAATAGGAGCACAGAGATACAGTAAAAAAGGGAATACATCTATAGAATGTTCACTCTTTAAGATTTATACAAGACTGTCTGCTTCAGGGTCATGCAGAAATCCAAGCAGGCTTCACATTTTGGACACACAGGTCTCTGGTTTACTTTTAATCATTTATTTCTGATGTAACTGTAGCCTTATCTATCTATCTATATATATTTGTAGGCCCCTTTTGTGCCCCTATATAGTTGTAGATCCCCACACTGCCCCCCATATAGTTGTACATCCCCACACTGCCCCCCATATAGTTGTAGATCCCCCACACTGCCCCCCATATAGTTGTACATCCCCACACTGCCCCCCATATAGTTGTACATCCCCCGCACTGCCCCCCATATAGTTGTAGATCCCCTATATAGTTGTAGATCCCCCACACTGCCCCCATACAGTTGTAGATCCCCCACACTGCCCCCATACAGTTGTAGATCCCCCACACTGCCCCCATACAGTTGTAGATCCCCCACACTGCCCCCATACAGTTGTAGATCCCCCACACTGCCCCCATATAGTTGTAGATCCCCCCACACTGCCCCCCATATAGTTGTAGATCCCCCACACTGCCCCCCATATAGTTGTAGATCCCCCACACTGCCCCCCATATAGTTGTAGATCCCCACACTGCCCCCATATAGTTGTAGATCCCCCACACTGCCCCCATATAGTTGTAGATCCCCCACACTGCCCCCATATAGTTGTAGATTCCCCACACTGCCCCCATATAGTTGTAGATCCCCCACACTGCCCCCATATAGTTGTAGATCCCCACACTGCCCCCATATAGTTGTAGATCCCCACACTGCCCCCATATAGTTGTAGATCCCCCACACTGCCCCCCATATAGTTGTAGATCCCCCACACTGCCCCCCATATAGTTGTAGATCCCCCACACTGCCCCCATATAGTTGTAGATCCCCACACTGCCCCCATATAGTTGTAGATCCCCACACTGCCCCCATATAGTTGTAGATCCCCACACTGCCCCCATATAGTTGTAGATCCCCACACTGCCCCCATATAGTTGTAGATCCCCACACTGCCCCCATATAGTTTAAAGCTCCTACATTTCCCCTGTATAATGGTAGGCCCCCACATACTGCCCCCATATAGTAAAAGATCCCTACACTGCCCCCATATAGTTTAAAGCTCCTACATTTCCCCTGTATAATGGTAGGCCCCCATATAGTTGTAGACCCCCCACACTGCCCCCATATAGTTTAAAGCTCCTACATTTCCCCTGCATTATTGTAGGCCCCCACATACTGCCCCATATAGTTGTAGGCTGCCATACTGCTCTGCTTTGGTGCTCCTCCAGTGTGGGGACCTATTGCTATGTCCCATAGCAGTAGATCCCAGGTTCGAAGGAGTAGCGAAGCACCAAAGACGATGCAGGAGTCCACAGCAGCCTGGAGCACGCGCTCTACCGTCCTCAGGGCGGCAATCTCAGCTAGTACCAGCAGCCACTGCTCATTTCTCTTAAAGTGGCCCTCTGCCACTTTAGGATCAGGCAGCATGGGCCGTGGCCACTTTGGAAGCAGTGACTAGTTCAATTCCTGGTCAGCTCTGACTCATGTGGATGTGCTGTTCTTTCTTCTCTTCTATATATTATATATATATATATATATATATATGTATATATATATATATATATATATATATATAAATAAATAAATAATAATTAATGAAATATATATATATATATATATATATATATATATATATATATATATATGAAAACATCACTGCACTAAATTAACCTTTAAAAAAAAGGGGTGTTATTGATCTGCATTAAAATCAGGGACTATGTTAATAATTTAATGTTTCATACACTTAGGGGGAGATTTATCAATACTTGCCCAGAGGAAAAGTTGACCAGTTTCCCAGAGCAACCAATCAGATCGCTTCTTTCATTTCTCAGAGGCCTTGTTAAAAATGAAAGAAGCGATCTGATTGGTTGCTACGTGCAACTGGTCAACTTTTCCTCTTCACAGGTTTTGATAAATCTCCCCCTTAGTCACTTTGTTGCACTTGGGTGTATTAGTTTAGCAGTCCGGAAACAGTATCCGAATTGATATCGATGTATGAACAGGTGAGCCTGATGGTTAATGGACTTGTACAGCGTTGTTTGTTTGTGTGAAGTCTGTCTGAGAGACCGTAAAGCAGTGCTTCCAAACCAGGGTGCCTCCAGCTGTTGCAAAGCTACAACTCCCAGCATGCCCGGACAGCCAACGGCTGTCCGGGCATGCCGGGAGTTGTAGCTTTGCATCAGCTGGAGGTGCCCTGGTTGGTAAACACTGCCATAAAGATATGTATATATATTTATAAATTATTTTTCCTTGCTGTTTGAAATCTTTCACCTTAATATGTAAAAGTATTCGAGAAGATCCAAGATGAAATGTGAGCACTTTTATTTATTGCTACAAGAGATGAGTATACATAAAAAACATTTCAGGTCCATTGAAATATATTGCAGTTTTTTTTTTATTTTTTCTGATTTATTTATTCTGCCAGACTGATTGATTGATTAAATTGTTGAGGTGATATAGTGTTTCTTGGGGGTCTGCAGGAATATTTGTTTTTTTTTTAATTTTTTTTTATCAGTTTTAAATACATAGAGGAGAAGTATAATTCACACACACAACCATCGTGTCCTTATCAATTTACAGGAATATTTTTTAATGCTGATCAATAAGGCAGGGTCATACTATGGAGGTTATTCTGATAATATATAAACTTCATATGATAAAGATGACATGAACCCCAGAAGAGAGAAGGTGTCTGAATCCACCAGCACTGTCTAACAGTCTAAGGCTGCATTCACACCACATTTTTGCAATACAGTTCCCGTATCAGGTTTTTGATGAAAACCGGACTAAACTGTATCAAAACGTGTGTACAAATTTTAACCCATCTACGGTTTGAAAAACTATGTCCGGTTGCATCAGTTTTTTTAAGTTAAAAAACGTACAAGTTTTTAACTTTTCGCTCCATTATGAATAAGGGTGCGTTCACACGCTATTTGTTCTTGCGGGTTCTCCACTGCATAATTGAAAGTGGGCGGGCTCTTCTCGGCTGTCCATAGCAGATTTTCCCGCAGCGGAATTTACGCTGCGGAAAATCCGCCGCAGTCCCTACTGACTTCAATGGGGCTTGCGGCAGATTTTCCGCAGCCTAAATTCCTCCGTGGAAAATCTGCTGCGGACAGCCGAGAAGAGCCCGCCCACTTTCAAATAACCCGCAAAAACAAATAGCGTGTGAACGCAGCCTAAAGTTTTGCTTGTTTGATTAAAATTCCAAGGAAAAAAAAAATGTACAAAGCCAAAAACTGTATGGTGCCGTACACACATACGGTTCTGTACGGTTCCCATTGACTCCCATGTTAAAAAAAAAAACGTATACGGTTTAATATGATTTTTCACCTGGACCAAAAACTGTGGTAGACTACCGTTTTGGGTACCGGGAAAAAAAAAAACGACAAAATCGTAAAAGATGCAAAACGGATGCAACCTGATGCAGCTTTTGTCATACGGTTTTCAATGGAGAGTCAATGCATACGGTTTTCAATACGGTTCCGTACGGTTTTCACATTGAAAACGTATACGGGGACTGTATTGCAAAAACGTGGTGTGAATGCAGCCCAAGTATGGTGTCTACGGAGTCAGGATACCTCAAACATTTAGCAAACAGATATCCCATGTGTATGAAAAGCTTTTGTTTATATGGCGACAAACACTTTGAACACTCTCCCCATATTTCTTCTGCTTTCTTCTGGGTTCTTCTCACACTCCAGAGAGATACTTTAATTCAAGGGGTACTCGGGAGGAGAAAAAAAAAAAAGTTTTCTAATCAACTGGTGCCAGAAAGTTAAACAGATTTGTAAATGACTTCTATTAAAAAATCTTAACCCTTCAGTATTTTTCAGCTGCTGTATGCTCCACAGGAAGTTGTGTAGTTTTTTTTCTTGTCTGACCACAGTGCTCTCTGCTGCCACCTCTGTGTCAGGAATTGTCCAGAGCAGGAGCAAATCCCCATAGCAAAACTATACTGCTCTGGACAGTTCCTGACATTGACAGAGGTGTCAGCAGAGAGCACTGTGGTTTGACTGAAAATAACTACACAACTTCCCGTGGAGCATACAGCAGCTGATAAGTACTGGAAGGGTTAAGATTTTTTTTTTTTTTTTTAATAGAAGTAATTTACAAATCTGTATAACTTTCTGGCACCAGTTGATTTAAAAACAATGAGAACCACTTTAAATCACGTCCTGTTAAAGTTCGTTCATCCATGCTGGGCTTACCTGCTATAGGGAAAGACTGAACACAGACTGTGCAATAAGCTTGCACTATGTATATAGAGCAGTGGTCTTCAACCTGTGGACCTCCAGATGTTGCAAAACTACAACTCCCAGCATGCCCGGACAGCCGTTGGCTGTCCGGGCATGCTGGGAGTTGTTGTTTTGCAACATCTGGAGGGCCGCAGGTTGGAGACCACTGATAGAGATGAGCGAACTTACAGTAAATTCAATTCGTCACGAACTTCTCGGCTCGGCGGTTGATGACTTTTCCTGCGTAAATTAGTTCAGCCTTCAGGTGCTCCGGTGGGCTGGAAAAGGTGGATACAGTCCTAGGAAAGAGTCTCCTAGGAATGTATCCACCTTTTCCAGCCCACGGGAGCACCTGAAAGCTGAACTAATTTACGCAGGAAAAGTCATCAACTGCCGAGCCGAGAAGTTCGTGACGAATCGAATTTACTGTAAATTCGCTCATCTCTAACCACTGATATAGAGGTTAATCCAATTTCAAGATTTCTGCTTTATCCTAAAATTCAAACAAATGCCCCGAACACGTGAGAGTGCACTGCCCGCTGTGCTGAGATATCGGAATATATTAACACTAATTACCTTTCAATTTGTTGAATATCGATTATTTATTCCAGCAAAGAAGACTGAGCACCTTCTTATTGGAGTTTTGCAATTAACTATACCTAAAAAAGATATTTTTCTGAACTTGTGAACACTATATTAAAAGGAATGACTAAGGCCCGACGCTAGGGCCGAAACGCGTCACCTGTCCATGTCTACCATGTTGTGAAGTTTTACTGCAATAAAAGCACCGTTCCGCATCCATCTGCGCTGAACATCTGTCTGTAATTGCATCCGTAAAAGGAAAACTGTCGGCTTTCTCCCCCCGCACTAACCAGTGGTACTGGCTGGTAGTGCGGGGGACGCTGATCAGTTTGATGCTTACCGTGCCCAGATCCGCCGCGCCGTTCGGCCATAATCTTCTATTTTCGGTATATGCTAATGAGGTGCTAACTGGCACCGGTCGGGCTAACTGGCACTCTGACATCAGTGCCGCCTGCCGCAGCGCCGCCCAGCTCATCAATATTCCTCCCCTCTCTCTTCATTACAGAGCGGGAAGAACAGGGTGAGGCGGAGGGAGGAATATTGATGAGCTGGGCGGCGTTGCGTCAGAGTGCCAGTTAGCCTGGCCGGTGCCAGTTAGCCCCTCACTAACATATACCGAAAATAGAAGATTAAGGCTGAACGGCGCGGCGGATCCGGGCACGGTAAGCATCAAACTGATCAGCGTCCCCCACACTACCAGCCAGTACTGCTGGTTAGTGCAGGGGGAGAAAGCTGACAGTTTTCCTTTAAAGGGGTACTCCGCTGGAAAACATTTTTATTTAAATCAACCAATGCCAGAAAATTAAACAGGTTTGTAAATGACTTCTATTTAAAAATCTTAATCCTTCCAGTACTTATCAGCTGCTGTATGCTCCACAGGAAGTTCTTTTCTTTTTGAATTTCCTTTCTGTCTGACCACAGTGCTCTCTGCTGACACCTCTGTCCATGTCAGGAACTATCCGGAGTAGAAGCAAATCCCCATAGAAAACCTCTCCTGCTCTGGACAGTTCCTGACATGGACAGAGGCGTCGGCACCTCTGACAGACAGTAATGGACATGCTTAGGAAGGATCTGCGCTTGTCTTGGGGCTAAATGGCTATGTTGTGAGATTACCATAATACCGCGGCTAGATTTTTGTGAACTGGTATTTCCTGTCTGAGTTTTTCTTTTTTGACTACAAATCCCATAATTCCATTTTCCTCCCTCCCCCACACATCAGCCACCCCTCCCATTGAAACATAAATGAGCTGAATCCATTCAAAAGACCTGTGGTTTTCAATCAGGGTGCCTACAGCTGTTGCATTAGTTGCAGATTGATCCCTTCCCCACCAAGCGATCGCTCCACCCATTGAAGCAGACAGGCTCCCTGTCATCAGCTGACTAGTGATGTCAGATCTCGGCCGCATTGCAGCGTGGGAAAAATCTGAGACAACAGTCATTTTGTATGCTGGTAAAAATAAATATTGGGGTGAAAATCACAGAAGAATTGTGAGAAAACCGTCACACACAGATACAGACACTATATTATGGACTACACCAACTTTACAGCCCCTGTAGCATAGTCAAATAAAAAAAAAAAAACGGAATACCCCTTTAATAAATGTTGCTGAGAAGCATTAGATCATTGTGCATGTTGTGGACGTGCGACCCTGTCTGTTTTCTCTATTTGAATGGACCCATGATCTCGCCTTACATCAGTGTTTTCCCAACAGTGCGCCTCCAGCTGTTGCAAAACTACAACTCCCAGCATGTGTTCCATTTCCTTTCTATGGGAGCGCAGTAGACGCCTACGCGCTTTCATCGGCTTACTCACCTTTCCCTATTCAGAACACGTGCATGCTCAGCAGAGACAAGCGTGCATGTGTAGGGAGTTGTTGGAAATAGGTGTCGCCAAATGCCCCTATCAAAAGCGTATGACCAGTTTACGTTAATACCATCACCTTGCAGCGCTACGGTCAACTGCTCAACGCTGGGCAAAGTCACATTAAGTCTGATTATCTTCTATATTTTGTGAGATTTTAACTGGACCCTTACAAAAATGAAAGCTTACCCATTTATATGTATTTCTGCATGTTTAGCACCATATAAATCTATGAGCACAACATAACAGCTTCCCATGTAGCAGATTAGTAGTCACTAGAGATGAGCGAACTTACAGTAAATTCGATTCGTCACGAACTTCTCGGCTCGGCAGTTGATTACTTTTCCTGCATAAATTAGTTCAGCTTTCAGATGCTCCCGTGGGCTGGAAAAGGTTGATACAGTCCTAGAAGACTCTTTCCTAGGACTGTATCCACCTTTTCCAGCCCACCGGAGCACCTGAAAGCTGAACTAATTTACGCAGGAAAAGTCATCAACCGCCGAGCCGAGAAGTTCGTGACGAATCGAATTTACTGTAAGTTCGCTCATCTCTAGTAGTCACAATAGAGAATGACACTCTTTATTGGTTCAGGCACAACATGGAGGTTGTCAGAATAGAATAAGCTCTGTAAGAATGCATTTCATGTATGTAGCTGCAACAGCACAATGTATAGGACCACTTTGCAAAACAAAAAAATACGACCCGTTACCTACCTGTGCTTGAATTCTCTCTCTAAATTTAGGCCAAATGTTTTCCCTCAGCCCTGCTCAGGCTGTTCTGCTGACACACCCTTTATTGTCTTGGTCTAAGGAAAAAGGAAAGAGAAGAATCAAGAACACAGCGCACACATGAAGAGTCTGTCACATCTATACACCAGTGTTTCCCAACCAGGGTGCATCCAGCTGTTGCAAAACAAAAACTCCCAGCATGCCCAGACAGCCGAAGGCTGTCTGGGCATGCAGGGAGTTGTTGTTTTGCAACAGCTGGAGGCACTCTGGTTGAGAAACACTGCTGTAAACAGAGAACACTTCTCTATAAAAATAGGCACTCATTAAAACTAATTTTGCTATCGCACTCGTTATGGTAAATAAATGTACTTTGATTAAAAAAAAAAATGAAGTTTTCAATGTTTTGAAGGGGTACTCCGGTGAAAACCTTTTTTCTTTTAAATCAACTGGTGGCAGAAAGTTAAACATATTTGTAAATTACTTCTATTAAAAAATCTTAATCCTTCTAGTACTTATTAGCTGCTGAATGCTACAGAGGAAATTCCTTTCTTTTTTGGAACACTGATGACATCACGACCACAGTGCTCTCTGCTGACATCTCTGTCCATTTTAGCTACCATGCATAGCAGATGTATGCTAAGGGCAGCATGGTGGCTCAGTGGTTAGCACTGCTGCCTTGGGTTCAAATCCCACTAAGGACAACAATAAATAAAGCGTTATAATTATTATAATAATGTCAGCAGAGAGAACTGTGGTTGTGATGTCATCAGAGAGCATTCCAAAAAGAAAAGAATTTCCTCTGTAGTATTCAGCAGCTAATAAGTACAGGAAGGATTAAGATTTTTTAATAGAAGTAATTTACAAATATGTTTAACTTTCTGCCGCCAGTTGATTTAAAAGAAAAAAGGTTTTCACCGGAGTACCCATTTAAAGGACCACAGGTTTTTCCATTTTTGCACTTTCATTTTTTCCTCCTCACCTTTTAAAAATCATAACCCTTTCAATTTTGTAACTAAAAATTCCATATGATGGCTTATTTTTTGCGCCACCAATTCTACTTTGCAGTGACATCAGTCATTTTACCCAAAAATCTACGGCGAAACGGGAAAAAAAATCAATGTGCGAGAAAATTGAAGAAAAAACGCCATTTTGTAACTTTTGGGGGCTTCCGTTTTTACGCAGTACATTCTCCGGTAACAATGACCCCTTATCTTTATTCTGTAGGTCCATACGATTAAAATGATCCCCTACTTATATAGGTTTGATTTTGTCGCACTTCTGTAAAAATTCATAACTACATGCAGAAAAATGTATACGTTTAAAATTGTCATCTTCTGACCCCTATAACTTAAATTTTTCCGTGTAATGGGGTTTTTGCACCGTGATCTGATGTTTTTAGCGGTACCATTTTTGTATTGATCGGACTTATTGATCGCTTTTTATTCATTATTTCATGATATAAAAAGCGACCAAAAATATGTTATTTTGGACTTTGGAATTTTTTTGCGTGTACGCCATTGACCATGCTGTTTAATTAATGATATACTTTTGTAGTTCGCACGTGGCGATACCATATATGTTTATATTTATTTTTATTTACATGGTGTTTTTTTTTTATGGGAAAAGGGGGGTGATTTGAACTTTTATTAAGGAAAGGGTTAAATCACATTTATTAACTTTTTTTTTTGCAGTGTTATAGCTCCCATAGGGACCTATAACACTGCACACACTGATCTTATACCCTGTTCACTGCAAAGCCATAGCTTTGCAGTGATCAGGGTTATCAGCGGTCGATTGCTGAAGCCTGAATCTCAGGCTTGGAGCAATCAATCGCCGAGGGGACACGCCGGAGGCAGGTAAGAGGACCCCCGCTCGTGTCCCAGCTGATCGGGACACCTCATTTTCACTGCGGTAGTTCCGATCAGCCCCGCTGAGCAGCTTTCACTTTCGGTTTAGACGCGGCGTTCAGCTTTGAACGCCTCGTCTAAAGGGTTAATAGCGCACAGCACCGCGATTGCTGCCACACGCTATTAGCCCCGGGTCCCGGCATCAGATACATGCCGGGACCGACCCGATATGACGCGGGGTCACCGCATAAGTATACGTCCTTGGTCGATAAGGGGTTTAAAAAAGCTGCCACTAGGTGTCCAGAGCACATTTTCCCCTATCTCTAGCACAGACTTTGGACTCCTGCTGGCGGCCTGACAGAAGTCCAAAATCAGGAAATTCTGAGGGGGGGGGGGGGGGGGTGCATGCAGCCTTATCCAATCATAGCTCAACTCACACTGAACTGCTCTGGGCTGTGTGTAGCAGAGTGAGGGAGGAAGTTCTCCCCTGTATGGCTTCAGATGATGTCACGCCTGCTGGGGAACGCCCCTTCCCAGTCTGTGAATCTGACTGAGACTGAGCAGAAAATACAGAGCAATATAAAGGTAGAAAACTAAAAAATAATAAAAATAAAGGCAGGGGGTGGTTTATCATGATGGGGGCAGTGAACTGGGAGGATTATAAAATTTTACAAGATCAAGTCAAGAAAGTTTATGTCCTGTTCAGACCTGAATCCATGGCTCCATGTTGTTGCAGCAGATTCCATCATATTTGCTGGAACCCACAGTAAAGATGCATTCATATATTCTAGAGCAACAACAGAAACCGACTGATCCTATTTTAAGTCAATTACCCTGATTTACTATTGTAAACCTGACATTTTGTTGGGTTGTGCGCAAGAAATTCTGTCTGCACCAGAATTCTATTTAATTGCGCCAGAATTCTGTCTGCGCCAGAATTGAGAAACCTGACCAACTCTCCATTTGACTGAGAAACCCTGAAAAAGGGGCGTGGTTGTCGAGAAAAGGGGGCGTGGACTCCGTAAAGGGGCATGTTCCCAACATTTAAAAAAAAAAAAAAAAAAACCAACATATTTCCACAGAAAATGTGGTGGATTTGAGCTGAGGAAAACCTGACAGATCAGAGCAGGTGTAAAAAAAAAAAGCAAAATGTAGGGAAAAGTGCAAAACGTTGGGAAACATTAGTAAATACTGTTGAAAATTTTTTTGTAGGGAATTAAAACCCACAAAGAAACCTACACACCACTCTTAGTAAATAAGGGCCAATGTGGTCAAATAGGCACCACTGGTATCCATTGTGCGACAAATTCGGTACTCAAACAATTTCATCGTTCATTTACTATGACTGAACAAAACTTATGAATGCAGATGTGAACACAGCCTTAGAGACAATAGTAGCTATTCATAAACACCTTGTAGTCTCTCAACATTTTACCTCCACAAAGTTAAGATACGAGAAGCAACATAAATACACTAAAACCTCCGCAGATTCACAGCTTTGGGAAGCATGTTCTGTACGAGATGGGTCTTCTAGCAGGTGTGCACAACAAGCGGCACGTCCGCTGGAAAACATTATTATTATTTTTTTAACATAAAATTGGTGCCAGAAAGTAAAACAGATTTGTAAATTACTTCTATTTAAAAATCTTAATTCTTTAATTACTTATCAGCTGCTGTATGCTCCCTCCACAGGAAGTTCTTTTCTTTTTGAATTTCCTTTGTCTGACCACAGTGCTCTCTGCTGACACCTCTGTCCATGTCAGGAACTGTTCAGAGCAGGAGAGGTTTGCTATGGGGATTTTCACCTACTCTGGACAGTTCCTAAAATGGACAGAGGTGTCAGCAGAGAACAGTGTGGTCAGACAAAGGAGATTAAAAAAGAAAATAACTTTCTGTGGAGCATACAGCAGCTGATAAGTACTTGAAGAATTAAGATTTTTAAATAGAAGTAATTTACAAATCTGAACAAAAGAGAATGTGTGTGTGTAGCTCACAACCAAGATGCAGTTAAAAGATCGATCCCCACCGATCAAAAATAATAATCTAGAATAAATTTTAACCACACCTCAAGAATACCACCCTACCGGGTATACAATGAAAAATACTGGAAACAGATAGTTTGAAAAAATGTAGAGATTTAATAAAAAACTATTAAAATAGACCTGTTAACATATATAACAACTTGCCTACTGAGGGTTGGTTCTAGCACCCTGAAACGCGTCTAGCTTATCATCTGGTCTGAACAGAGCGATATTCAGGGGAACTACCTATATTGAAGCCGGCACATAACAACGGAACACAACTGCCTATTGCTCCTGCTGCATTAATCTACTAGTTCCACCTATTGAGCACACAGCAAGATTGCTGCCTCCACCACAAGCATCAACCCGCAAACAACTGAGTGAGGGTCCGACACCTGAACGGGTGTATACCGACACCGCGGACCGCTCACAGAGGAGTCTCCTGTCGGAGCATTACATCGAACAGGCTCGTAAAGATTACCCTGCTTTTCCACCGCCAGTAACATCGCAGCCACTACTGGACTTACATTCTTCGGCCCGTCGCAGTACGGGACCAGCTGCTACGGTGAGAACCAACTATCCATCTGTTTATAGACTATGGGCAGCACAGTATAAACTAGTTTAAAGACTGACTTTTCATCCAATATTTCAATTGCCGGATTAATAGTCTATTCCGGACCATTGGCATATGCTGACAAAGTTTTGCTGGCATTCTAACAGTCGGTAGTTGCTCTTTGACATTCATTTTAATTCTGCCATTAGGGCCCAATGGAAGTAAAATTCACAATTTGTTCAATATTGCTCTGATGTTTTATATGTTAACAGGTCTTTTATATTTTAATTGTATTTTAATAAATCTCAATTTTTTTTCAAACTATCTGTTTCCAGTATTTTTCATTGTATACCCGGTAGGGTGGTATTCTTGAGGTGTGGTTAAAATTTATTCTACATTAATTTACAAATCGGTTTATCTTTCTGGCACTAGTTGAATTGATCAAAATTGTTTTCCATCGGAGTACCCCTTTAAATTAAATCTGGCATACCTTCTGCACTTCTTAAAGGGTACCTCTCATCAAATAAACTTTTGATATATTTTAGATGAATGAATGTTGAATAACTTTCCAATAGCATGTTAATGAAAAATATGCTTCTTTCTATTGTATTTTTCCCGATCAGTCCTGTCAGCAAGCATTTCTGACTCGTGCTGGAGTCCTAAACACTCAGAGCTGCCAGCCTGCTTTGTTCACAGCCAAACAGGCTGTGAACAAAGCAGGCTGGCAGCTCTGAGTTTTCTCCTTTGTGAACAAAGCAGACTGGCAGCTCGTAGTGTTTAGGACTCCAGCATGAGTCTGAAATGCTTGCTGCCAGGACTGGTAGGGAGACCCCTAGTGGTCATTTCTTCAAAGTGGAAAATTAAATAGAAAGAAGCATATTTTTTAATAACATGCAATTGTAAAGTTATTCTGCATACATTAATCTATAATATATCAAAAGTTTTTTTGATGAGAGGTACCCTTTAAGGAAACCCTGCGTATGCTAACACTGGAGTATGTATGAAGCACAAACTAGCATGTCTAGGGAGGGGAAGCTGTTAATGTAGCAGGATGGAGGGTCTTGTGAGAAACAACACATATAACCATCTTGTTGTGATCACAAGCTTGTGCTTGGCTGGGTATCGGGAAGAAAGGTAGTGTTTCAGTCTGACTAGTAGTCTCCTTATGAAGCTTGAGGACCTGTCCATTTTCCCTACCTTCCTGTGACATATATGTACACTGCACAAATGCAGGTTGGGTGCAGTGTACGATAGCGAAGAACGGAAGAAATAAAGACACCAGTCATATGGACTGCACAGAAAGGAGTGTGGATCCCTTTATTTTTTATAGAATCCCAGAGATGACAGGATGCACACAGTGAGACAAAGGTTTCCTTACCTTGTGCTTGGGGCACCGTACAGAGAAGTTCTCTTCATTTAGTAAACATTCTGCAACACAAAGAAGTCAACAGAATCACCAAAGGCTCTCTTACTATTGGCAATGTTACTTATTTTTCTGTTTAGCAGTGATTGAGTGAACACATTGCAGAAGTTTTGTACACTGCTCAAAAGAATAAAGGGAACACTAAGATAACACGTCCTAGATCTGAATGAATGAACTAATCGTATGAAATACTTTCCTCTTTACATAGTTGAATGTGACAACAAAATCACACAAAAATTATCAATGGAAAGCAAATGTTTCAACCCCTGGAGGTCTGGATATGGAGTCACACTCAAAATCACAGTGGAAAACCGCACTACAGGCTGATCCAACTTTATGTAATGTCCTTAAAACAAGTCCCAATGAGGCTCAGTAGTGTGTGTGGCCTCCACGTGCCCGTATGACCTCCCTACAATGCCTGGGCATGCTCCTGATGAGGTGGGGGATGGTCTCCTGAGGGATGTCCTCCCAGACCTGGACTAAAGCATCCGCCAACTCCTGGACAGTCTGTGGTGGATGGAGCAAGACGTCCCAGATGTGCTCAATCGGATTCAGGTCTGGGGAACGGGCGGCCAGTCCATAGCATCAATGCCTTCCTCTTGCAGGAACTGCTGACACACTCCAGCCACATGAGGTCTAGCATTGTCTTGCATTAGGAGGAACCCAGGACCAACCGCACCAGCATATGGTCTCACAAGGGGTCTGAGGATCTCATCTCGGTACCTAATGGCAGTCAGGCTACCTCTGGCAAGCATATGGATGGCTATGTGGCCCTCCAAAGAAATGCCACCCCACACCATTACTGACCCACCAACAAACCGGTCATGCTGGAGGATGTTGCACGTAGCAGAACGTTCTCCACTGCGTCTCTAGACTCTGTCACGTCTGTCACATGTGCTCAGTGTGAACCTGCTTTCATCTGTGAAGAGCACAGGTGTTGCTTCCTGAGTGGACAGTGTGATTTCACAGAAGTGTGATTGACTTGGAGTTACATTGTGTTGTTTAAGTGTTCCCTTTATTTTTTTTGAGCAGTATAGATAATTCTGTAAATGAAAATAAGTTCCAGGGATCTTGATAGGGTTGTATCAGCAGCAAGTACATGGAATTATGCAAATTTTTGCCAAAAGAATTACACAGTAAAAAAGACACAATATTGGAAAAACAATAAGCTATACTCAGCTTATCGATCCCACATGCATCCTGGCTCAGCCTTCGGCTTCTATTTTCTGATTCCTCTCTACTATGTGACCACGGTGACAGATCACTGACTGCAGCCATGATTTTAACTGATTGTTAAAGTGTACCTGTCACCAACACAAACGTTTTATATAATGTAGATAATACCATTATATGTATATTTGTAATATACATTGATTAAAAAATGTGCATATTTTGGGGTGAAAAAATGCTATCCCTGCAGCTGTTGCCTGTGTGTCTATGAGGAGACCAAATACAGGAAGTGAGGGAGGGACAAGCAGGGATCTGTGCAGGCTCCTGGCTTGTCAATCTTCCTGCTGTGTGAGCCAGGAGCATGTTATAGAGCCTCAGTGCCCCGCTTGTCCAGTGTACAGAGTCCTGCTTGTCCAGTGTACAGAGCCCCGCTTGTCCCCAGTGTACAGAGCCCCGCTTGTCCTCAGTGCACACTGTCCTGTTTGTCCTCAGTGTACAGAGCCCTGCTTGTCCTCAGTGTACACATCCCTGCTTGTCCTCAGTGCACACAGCCCTGCTTGTCCTCAGTGCACACAGCCCTGCTTGTCCTCAGTGTACACATCCCTGCTTGTCCTCAGTGCACAGAGCCCTGCTTGTCCTCAGTGCACAGAGCCCTGCTTGTCCTCAGTGTACACATCCCTGCTTGGCCTCAGTGTACAGAGCCCTGCTTGGCCTCAGTGTACAGAGCCCTGCTTGGCCTCAGTGTACAGAGCCCTGCTTGGCCTCAGTGTACAGAGCCCTGCTTGGCCTCAGTGTACAGAGCCCTGCTTGGCCTCAGTGTACAGAGCCCTGCTTGGCCTCAGTGTACAGAGCCCTGCTTGGCCTCAGTGTACAGAGCCCTGCTTGGCCTCAGTGTACAGAGCCCTGCTTGGCCTCAGTGTACAGAGCCCTGCTTGGCCTCAGTGTACAGAGCCCTGCTTGGCCTCAGTGTACAGAGCCCTGCTTGGCCTCAGTGTACACATTCCTGCTTGTCCTCAGTGCACACAGCCCTGCTTGTCCTCAGTGCACACAGCCCTGCTTGTCCTCAGTGCACACAGCCCTGCTTGTCCTCAGTGCACAGAGCCCTGCTTGTCCTCAGTGTACACATCCCTGCTTGGCCTCAGTGTACAGAGCCCTGCTTGGCCTCAGTGTACAGAGCCCTGCTTGGCCTCAGTGTACAGAGCCCTGCTTGGCCTCAGTGTACAGAGCCCTGCTTGGCCTCAGTGTACAGAGCCCTGCTTGGCCTCAGTGTACAGAGCCCTGCTTGGCCTCAGTGTACAGAGCCCTGCTTGGCCTCAGTGTACAGAGCCCTGCTTGGCCTCAGTGTACAGAGCCCTGCTTGGCCTCAGTGTACAGAGCCCTGCTTGGCCTCAGTGTACAGAGCCCTGCTTGGCCTCAGTGCACAGAGCCCTGCTTGGCTTCAGTGTAAGGGGGGCCCTGCTTGTCCTCAGTGTAAGGGGGGCCCTGCTTGTCCTCAGTGTAAGGGGGGCCCTGCTTGTCCTCAGTGTAAGGGGGGCCCTGCTTGTCCTCAGTGTAAGGGGGGCCCTGCTTGTCCTCAGTGTAAGGGGGGCCCTGCTTGTTCTCAGTGTAAGGGGGGCCCTGCTTGTTCTCAGTGTAAGGGGGGCCCTGCTTGTTCTCAGTGTAAGGGGGGCCCTGCTTGTCCTCAGTGTACAGAGCCCTGCTTGTAATCAGTGCACAGAGCCCTGCTTGTCCTCAGTGTACACATCCCTGCTTGTCCTCAGTGTACACATCCCTGCTTGTCCTCAGTGTACACATCCCTGCTTGTCCTCAGTGTACACATCCCTGCTTGTCCTCAGTGCACAGAGCCCTGCTTGTCCTCAGTGCACAGAGCCCTGCTTGTCCTCAGTGCACAGAGCCCTGCTTGTCCTCAGTGCACAGAGCCCTGCTTGTCCTCAGTGCACAGAGCCCTGCTTGGCCTCAGTGCACAGAGCCCTGCTTGGCCTCAGTGTACAGAGCCCTGCTTGGCCTCAGTGTACAGAGCCCTGCTTGGCCTCAGTGTAAGGGGGCCCTGCTTGTCCTCAGTGTAAGGGGGGCCCTGCTTGTCCTCAGTGTAAGGGGGGCCCTGCTTGTCCTCAGTGTAAGGGGGGCCCTGCTTGTCCTCAGTGTAAGGGGGGCCCTGCTTGTCCTCAGTGTAAGGGGGGCCCTGCTTGTCCTCAGTGTAAGGGGGGCCCTGCTTGTCCTCAGTGTAAGGGGGGCCCTGCTTGTCCTCAGTGTAAGGGGGGCCCTGCTTGTCCTCAGTGTAAGGGGGGCCCTGCCTGTCCTCAGTGTAAGGGGGGCCCTGCCTGTCCTCAGTGTAAGGGGGGCCCTGCTTGTCCTCAGTGTAAGGGGGGCCCTGCTTGTTCTCAGTGTAAGGGGGGCCCTGCTTGTTCTCAGTGTAAGGGGGGCCCTGCTTGTCCTCAGTGTAAGGGGGGCCCTGCTTGTCCTCAGTGTAAGGGGGGCCCTGCTTGTCCTCAGTGTAAGGGGGGCCCTGCTTGTCCTCAGTGTAAGGGGGGCCCTGCTTGTCCTCAGTGTACAGAGCCCTGCTTGTCCTCAGTGCACAGAGCCCTGCTTGTCCTCAGTGTACAGAGCCCAGCTTGTCCTCAGTGTACAGAGCCCAGCTTGTCCTCAGTGTACAGAGCCCAGCTTGTCCTCAGTGTACAGAGCCCAGCTTGTCCTCAGTGTACAGAGCCCAGCTTGTCCTCAGTGTACAGAGCCCAGCTTGTCCTCAGTGTACAGAGCCCTGCTTGTCCTCAGTGTACAGAGCCCTGCTTGTCCACCCTTTCTGTATTTGGACTCCTCATAGAGACACACAAACAATAGCTGTAGGGACAAAAATATACACATTTGTTAACCAATGTATCTTACAAATATACATATAATGGTATTATCTACATTATATAAAACGTTATTGTTGATGTCAGGTACACTTTAACCTTTTAATAACCTGTTTTTGTTCCTCCTCGCCTTCTTACAGTCTAAATGAGGCTTGCGTTTTGCAGGACCAATTGTAATGACACCTTTCATTTTTCCATAACATATACTGAAAAATATAAAATGACATTTTGCTAACATTAGGAGGGGTGTTTGAATACTATGTAGTGTACTATGAAACTGACATGTTATCTGTATTCTATGGGTGTGTATGATTACAGTGGTACCCAAATTTATATAGTATTTGATTACTCTACTATTGTATTTAAAAAAAAAAATTACACAATTCTAAAAAAAAAAGAAAAAAAGAAAAAAATTCTGACCCCAATACCTTTTTTTATTTTTCCATCAACAGGACTTTCTGATGACTAACATTTTGCACTGTGATCTGTAGTTTTTATCCGTACCACCTTGGCTTACGTGGGACATTTTGATTGCTTTTTATTATTGTATATTAAAGAATGTGACCAAAAACCTGCAACTGTGCGGGATCAATGATGTTATATTTCAATGTTACGGCTTGGACATTTCCGCATGCAGCAATACTAAATATGTTTAAAGGGGTATTCCGGCCAAAGACATCTTATGCGGGGCTGCTGCTCCAATCTCGGAAACCTTTGTTTCCAGGACTGGAGACGTGACGCCACACTCCCTCCATTCATGTCTATAGACATGAATGGAGGGGGCGTCACGTCATGAGGGGGCGTGGTGTCACGACTCCAGTCACCGAAACACAGAGGTTTCCACGACTGGAGCAGCAGCCCAGCATAGAATAAGTGTGCAGCTCGAAAATAGCATCGGGCCCCCCGTGATCAGACATCTTATCCCCTATCCAAAGGATAGGGGATAAGATGTCTGATCACGGGGGGCCCGATGCTATTTCCATGCAGCACCCTTATTCTATGCTGGGCTGCTGCTCCAGTCGTGGAAATAAGAGGTCTTTGGCCGGAATACCCCTTTAATTTTCCTTTTGTCTACATTTTGTTATGGAAAAAAAAATGGGAGTGATTTGGATTTTTACTGCGGCTTGATCATAGGGATCCGATGAGTCAAGATGGTGGCTGGAGCTCCACTTACCAACTCCACGCCTGATCCGGCAATACCCTTCTATGGTCTGCCTTTTCACAGACCATAGGAGTAGATTGCAGATAACACTGGTCAGTATTAGTAATCAAAAGATTGCAATAAATAGTGGCCTATGGGAACCTATAAATAGTGGCCTATGGGAACTTAAAAAAATGTACAGAATACAAAAAAAAACATATACGGTATTGCCATGTGCAGAAATGTCTGAATTATTCAAATATAATGTTAATGTTCCCGTACAGTTAATGGTGTAACTGTAAAGAATATGGTGTTTTTTGGTCACAGAACATCCCAGAAGATCAAAAAGTCACATATATGCAAACCTTGTAATGATAAAAACTGCAAATCACTGCACAAAAAAATCACCCTCGTACAGCCCTGTATATGGATAGTGTAGATTACAACATACTTGTTTTGTTAAAAAAGTTAGCTAAAAAGTTTGTTAAAAAAGCAGAATAATAGAAAAGCTTGTTAATATGGATATCGTTTTAATCGTATTGACTCACGGAATAAAGAGAACATGTCAATGTCCTCGTAAAGTGTACAGCGTAAAAGCTAAACCTTTTCAATTTCACACAAAAAATATATATATTTTTTAGTTGCGCCATACAATTGGTCCCGCAAAAATAAAGCCCTCATGTGGGTCTGTGGATGGAGTTATAGGAAAAAAACGAAAAAGGCAAAAATGAAAATTTCCAGTGTCCTTAACCTCGAGGGCACAGCTTATTTTGACCTAAAGGGGAACTCCGTCCCAAGACATCTTAGTCCCTATCCAAAGTATAGGGGATAAGATATCTGATCGCGGGGGTCCTGCCGCTGGGAACCACCACAATCTCCGTCACGGCACCCCAGTCATCTAGTGCACGGAGCGAACTCTGCTCCGTGACATATGACGGTATAGATATACCATTTGCCTACTGAGGAAGGGGTAGTTTTTAGCACCCTGAAACGCGTCTAGGCTCATCTACAAGTCTGAATTGAGCGATATATTAAAGCACTGCCGACTATACTGCAGCCGACATATAAAGAAAAGAAGGAGGCCGCCCATTGCACCTGCTTCCCAAATCAGCGGGTGTACTTCCAGGTTACCTGCTTTCACCACGAGTATCCTGCCACAGGTCCTGCAGCGAGGGTCCGACATGCCAACCCGGGTACATTGCCAATCACGGACCCCGGCAGAGGAGTCTCATGCCAGAGCTCCACAGGCTTGTGAATACCTCCTTATACAACAACCACTAGAGATCTTCTAGCAACTATATGATTTACTAATACTGGGCCGTCACAGCACGGAACCAAGGACTCTGGATACGGTGAGAAAACCATTCATTTGTGCAAAAGACTATGGGCATTATGTTTTAACCTCCGCAAAGACTTTAATACTCTTAAATTTCAATTGTCGGATTATCCGATCACTCCGGATTACCGGCATTTTCTACAACCAACACAATTGCGGACTGTTGTAATATCGGCAGTACTACATATATATTTTTATACATTTTTTGCCATTAGGGCCCAATGGCATAAGAATTGTATTTTGATTTATGCTCACGAATATTATATAATTTATGCTCTTTTTAGGTAATTTTTTAATTTAATTTAAATAAATATTCGACATTTTTTCAAAAAACTGTTTCCATTTATCTTTCATTGTGTGTCCAGTAGGGCAGTATCCTGGAGGTGCGGTTAATGTAACTTTTTTTTTTTTTTAAATCAACTGGTGCCAGAAAGTTAAACTTGTAAATTACTTAAATAAAAAAAAAAATCTTAATCCTTCCAGTACTTATTAGCGGCTGTATACTACAGAGGAAATGCTTTTCTTTTTGGATTTCTCTTCTGTCAAGACCACAGTGTTCTCTGCTGACCTCTGCTGTCCATTTTAGGAACTGTCCAGAGTAGGAGAAAATCCTCATAGCAAACATATGCTGCTCTCGACAGTTCCTAAAATGGACAGCAGAGGCCAGCAGAGAGTACTGTGGTCGTGACAGAAGAGAATTCCAAAAAGAAAAGCATTTCCTTTGTAGTATACAGCCCCTAAAAAGTACTGGAAGGAATAAGATTTTTTTTAATAAAAGTAATTTACAAATCTGTTTAACTTTCTGGGACCAGTTGATTAAACAATAAAAAAGTTTTCCACCGGAGTACCCCTTTATGCCAGGGACAATGACACCTATAACAGCATTATTGAGTCCTCTGGTTAAAAAAGTTACGACAAATGGTAAAAAATATTACACTTTATGACCTATATTAATGTTTTGTGATTGACTAAAAGACAGGGTTGGGTAACCTCCGCCACCAGGGTGGTATAAGGCCTATGGCACTATCTGGTCCGGCCCACCAAGGCCATAGATCAGGGGTTCTCCACCGGTGGGGAAGATGCTGTCAGGACATACTAAGATACACGAGACCACCACCACAGCTGTTCTAGCGTGTCCTAGGATGTGAAATCTCTAGAACAGCGTTTCCCAACCAGGGTGCCTCCAGCTGTTGAAAAACTACAACTCCCAGCATGCCTGGACAGCCGAAGGCAGGGGATAACTCATTGGTAGGAGTCCAACAAGCTGAGATCCCCACTGGTCACAAGATTGGAGGTCAATTCTCCCCCAGGGAATAGAGTGTTAAAGTGCATGCTCAACCACCAGGGTCTTCCAAACATAAGCAACTTCATTGCTGGGCAACGTATGGAACCCCAATAGAGAATAAATGGAGCAGTGGCTGAGCATGTGCGCTGCCTCTTATTGAGGAGACAAATGATCTCTGTTCTAGTGATCACTGAGGCCTGCAGTCAGACCCCAGCAATCCACAAGTCAGTGACGATTTTGTGGTAATTTGATAACGCTGTTTATAGCGAATCTGTCTTTCTAGTTTACCAAACCACTCATTAAAACAAGCAAAGACGTTCTTACGTCACAGTTCCTTCGTGAAGCGCAACAGAGAAATTAACTTTAATTCCTTAACACACTATGGGGCCAGGTGTCAACAGGTGGCCAAGTAAGTGTCATGACTTTTTGGTAGCTGCTTCATTTTACAGACGGACAGGAAAACCCTTGGGTGAACCCTCGCCAACTGGATATTGGTGGCATAACTAAGAAATACGACATTGACATCTACACCAAGGCAATCCCTCCACACACCTAAAGTTATTCCCCATCCACTGGTGAGCCCCTTGAGTTCTCAGGATCCGGGACCAGAGTCTCCGTTAGAATGGAGCAGAGGGTCGATCATGTGAACTGACACTCCATTCATTCTGTATGAAAGGCCCAGAGACGGCCGAACAAATAGAGTGGCGGCACCCATGTGTGACCTGACGCTCTATCCTAAGAGGAGTCTCTGGTCCCCGTTTCTCAATATTGCAGGGGCGCAATCGGTCGGACCCCGTGCAAACAGATAGGGGATCATTTTGCAAGTTGTTTTGCAATTTGGAAAGTAGCAGCTACAACGTTCTAAATCGCAATATGACTTGCACCAGAATAAGAGAACAGCTATGTAAAGGAGAGAGAAGCCTATATCATTTAGTAAACATGGTTGTCAGTAATCCTGCCCTTACCTGAGTCCATGGCACATGGGAAGTGATAGCAGCAGACACAACCTTTATTGAAGCAGCCTAAGGTGGCTCCAGGTTCCTGGCAGTGAGCACAGATCTAAGCAAGAACAAGTGAGAAAGGATAAGAGTAAATTCATTTCAACAAGTATAAAATTAAAAGGCAAAGTTAAGACGTCTGTCGCGCTAACACGGACTTAAAGGGGTACTCCGGTGGAATTTTTTTTTTTTTTTAAACCAACTGGTGCCAGAAAGTTAAACAGATGTGTAAATTACTTCTATTAAAAAATCTTAATCCTTCCAGTACTTATAATCTGCTGAATACTACAGAGGAAATTCTTTTCTTTTTGGAACACAGAGCTCTCTGCTGACATCATGACCACAGTGCTCTCTGCTGACATCTCTGTCCATTTTAGGAACTGTCCAGAGCAGCATATGTTTTCTATGGGGATTTTCTCCTACTCTGGACAGTTCCTAAAATGGAGAGAGATGTCAGCAGAGAGCACTGTGCTCGTGATGTCAGCAGAGAGCTCTGTGTTCCAAAAAGAAAATAATTTCCTCTGTAGTATTCAGCAGTTAATAAGTACTAGAAGGATTAAGTTTTTTTTTTTAATAGACGTAATTTACAAATCTGTTTAACTTTCTGGCACCAGTTGATTAAAAAAAATAAAATAAAAATAAGTTTTCCACCGGAGTACCCCTTTAAAAGGGATACTTCGCTGCTCAGCGTTTGGAATAAACTGTTCCGAACGCTGGAGTCGGGAGCTTGTGTCATCATAGCCCCGCCTCCTCATGACGTCACACCCCACCCCCTCAATACACGTCTATGGGAGGGGGCGTGACGGCTGCCACGCTCCCTCCCATAGACTTGCAATAAGGGGGCAGGGTATGATGTCATGAGGGGGCGGGGCTATGACGTAACTAGCTCCCGTCACCAGCTCCAACGTTCGTAACAGTTTGTTCCCCTAAAGTACCCCTTTAAACAAAAAGAACTAGCTACAAAAACATTATACAGATTAAAGCTGCACACTGAATGCCTCATAACGTTCGTTCCCAGGAGACAGAGTAACATATTCACATTGGTCCAACCTACGAACTGCTTGATGATGCATCTCTCCCCCTATTTTTAACCCCTTATTGACCACAATTCACTGGTCCCCTGTCGCAGGAATTTGGCTCTCGCATGACAGCAGGGCTTCAGCTCTAACTACCTACCTCCAATCCTTGTAGTTTAGCCCCTTAGATGCTGTGGTCAGATTGTGAATACAGCATCAAAGCAATTTCTGGGCATATGCAACACCTGTGTAAAACAATCGTTGGAATACGGATTGGTTTTCATGGCAACAGGATGCCTAATAAAGGTCCCCCCCAGGTATGCCATGTATTCGTTCCTACTAAGCTGTGCCTCTAGACCGGAAAGGTCGTGTGTCATCTTTACATTGACAGAGTAATACTGCGCTACAGTAGTAATTAAAGGGGTACTCTGCTGCTCAGCGTTTGGAACAAACTGTTCCGAATGCTGGAGCCGGGAGCTCGTGAGGTCATAGCCCTGCCCCCTCATGATGTCACACCCCGCCCCCTCAATGCAAGTCTATGGGAGGGGGGCGTGACGGCTGTCACACCCCCTCCCATAGACTTACATTGAGTGGGCGGGGCGTGACATCGTGAGAGGGCGGGGCTATGACGTCAGGAGTTGCCGACTCCAGTGTTCGGAGAAGTTTGTTCCAAACGCTGAGCAGTAGAGTACCCCTTTAAGTATATATTTTTTTAGTGATCAGGAGATTGCATTGGGAGCAATAAAGTGTCGCAAAATATAGTGTTATTAGGTTACATAAAACACCACCCCCTCAAAAAAACAAACAAACATAATTTCCTCTTGTACAATTTTTTTTTTTTTTTTTTTTATAAAACATAAAAAATACACATTTGGCATCACCATGTCCATAACAACCTGAAGAATATGATTATAATAATCTCTTTATACATGTTGAACACTGTAAAAATAAAACTACATCAGATTTGCTGTATTTTGTTTATCTGCACTTCCCTCCACCAAGAAAAAAACAAAAAAATAAAAATGGAAAAGAATGCAATCAAAAGTCATATGTACCCAAAAATGTTACTATTGAGAAGTACAAGTTGTCCAGCAAAAAATTGAATGTAGAGAGAAAAATAAAAGTATGGCTCTCGGAAGGAGACAAAAAAAACCCCAAAAAACTGCATGGTCATTAAAGGGTTAAAGGGCTTTTTTTTTTTTTTTTTTTCCAAACAGTGAGTCTCCAGCTGTTACAAAACTACAACTCCCAGCATGCCCTGACAACCAAAGGCTGAACAGTATGCTAATTTTTTATTTATTTGACTATGCTACAGGGGCTGTAAAGTTAGTGTAGTTCATAATATAGTGTCTGTACCTGTGTGTGACGGTTTTCTCACAATTCTTCTGATTTTCACCCCAATATTTATTTTTAACAGCATACAAAATGACTGTTGTCTCAGATTTTTCCCAGGTTGCAATGCGGCCGAGACCTGACTCACTAGTCAGCTGATGACAGGGAGCCTGTCTGCTTCAATGGATGGAGGGATCAATCTGCAACTAATGCAACAGCTGTAGGCACCCTAATTGAAAACCACAGGTCTTTTGAATGGATGCAGCTCATTTATGTATCAATCGGTGGGGTGGCTGATGTGTGGGAGGGAGGGAAATGGAATTATGGGATTTGTAGGCAAAAAAGAAAACTCAAACAGTTCACAAAAAGCTAGCCACTGTGTTATGGTAATCTCACAACATAGCCCAAGACAAGTGCAGATCCTTCCTAAGCATGTCCGTTACTGTCTGTCAGGTACGTACTAAAATCACCTTATGGTGGAGAACCCCTTTAATAGTATTATTAATAGAAATATATATATATGCACACACATACATACACACATTCAGAAATCACTAGTAAACTACATTTGTTCTACATACGCCCTGAGTCCACTCCCCTTCTATAACGCGGGGCCACGGCGTGACCGAGCGTCAGAGAGGGTTGGCCCCGGCCTCTAACAACGGCCGGGACCCGTGGCTAATAGTGCGCGGCACTGCGTGCTAGGAACCTTTTAGATGCGGCGTTCAAAGTTGATTGCCACGTCTAAAGTGAAACTAAACTACCCCCCAGCTAGCTCAGTGGGCTGTTCGGGATCGCAGCGGTGAAATCGCAGCATCCCGAACAGCTGTAGGACAGCAGGAGGGTCCCCTTACCTGTCTCCTGGTGTCCGATCGCAGAATGACTGCTCAGTGCAAAGCTCCAGGCATGGAGCAGTCAAGCGGCAGAATCATCGATCAATGTTATCCTATGGGATAACAATGATCAGTGTGTCCAGTGTTATAGCCCCCTATGGGAGCTATAACATTGCAAAAAAAAAAAAAAAAAGTGGAAAAAAAAGTGAAGATCATTTAACCCCTTCCCTAATAAAAGTTTGAATCACCTCCCTTTTCCCATTTAAAAAAAATAAATAAAAAAATTGTGTAAATAAAAATAAACATATGTGGTATCGCCGCGTGGTCAATGGCGTGCGCGCAAAAAAATTCCAAAGTCTAAAATAGTGTCTTTTTGGTCACTTTATAAATAATGAAAAAATGAATAAAAACGATCAAAAAGTCCGATCAATACAAAAATGGTACCGCTAAAAACTTCAGATCACAGTGCAAAAAATTAGCCCTCATACCGCCCCATATGCAGAAAAATAAAAAAGTTATAGGGGTCAGAAGATGACAATTTTAAACGTATAAATTATCCTGCATGTAGATTTATTTTCCAGAAGTGCGACAAAATCAAACCTATACAAGTAGGGTATCATTTTAATCGTATGGACCTACAGAATAAAGAGAAGGTGTCATTTTTACCGGAAAAGGTATTGCAAAGAAATGGAAGCCCCCAAAAATTACAAAATGGTGTTTTTTCTTCAATTTTGTCGCACAATGATTTTTTTTTTTTCCATTTCGTCGTAGATTTTTGGGTAAAATGACTGATGTCACTGCAAAGTAGAATTGGTGGCGCAAAAAATAAGCCATAATATGGATTTTTAGGTGCAAAATTGACAGAGTTATGATTTTTTTAAAGGAAGGAGGAAAAATGAAAGTGCAAAAATACTCTTTACAGGTCTGTGAGAGCCAGAAATCTTGCTAGTTTGTAGGTGACCAAATACTTATTTCCCACCATAATTTGCAAATAAATTGTTTAAAAATCGGACAATATGATTTTATGGATTTTTTTTCTCATTCTGTCTCTCATAGTTGAGGTTATAACCTATGATGAAAATTACAGCCTCTCTCATATTTTTAAGTGGGAGAACTTGCAAAATTCCCTCAGTGTAGATGTGAACGTAATCTAAGGCTGGGAATTCAAACCAAATTATTAGTGAATAAATGATGAGCAGCATGGGCCATTCAAATTCGCGATATTTCGCAAATATATTGCCGATTATTCGTCGTATATTCGCAAAATTCGCATATTTGCTATGTTCATTCACTTTTTTTCCATGCGAAAATTTGCATAAAAATTCGCATAAAAACGTACATGTGAAGCAAAAAAAAAAAAATGAATGAATATTCGTCATTACGAATATATAGCACCATATTCTAAATATTCGTGAAATGCCGATATTCGCGATAAAAATTCGCATTACGAATATTTGTGCTCAGCACTATTAGTGAATAAACTTTAACTTTACAATTGCTGTAGGAAATCAAAAATCCAGGCTGAGCATTTGAACAAATTGCACCAAAATAAAGCTACAAACCCAAACAACCTGAAAAAGGGCCATGGTTTCACAACCCGACCTATTTACTATTGAATTCGCAGAAAATCCTGTGAATAAATGGCTTGAAATTTCGACCAAAGGAAAAACTGGTCAGAAAACGTTCCCGATTTGTAAATCTGTAAATCCCCGTAGTAAATGGAGAAGGATCCTGCAAGTCAGAAACATTTCACGCTAGTAAAAACCCCAAACTCTTAGTAGATCTGGCCCATTATCATTATTCTGTAGGCCCAAACGATTACCATGATACCCAATTTATATAGGTTCTGTTTTATTTTACCAATTTGTAAAAAAATGATATGCCTAAAAATTGTCCTCTTCTGACCCCTATAACTTTATATTTTTCCGTATACAGGGATGTATGAAGGCTAATTTTTTGTGCCATGATCTGTATTTTTTTATTTATTTTTTAGGTACCATTTATGTTTTGATAGGACCTCTTGATTATTTTTTTGTTCTGGTACATGAAGTGACCAAAAATCAGCAATTCTGAAAAGATATATTTTTTTTAAACGTTTATGCTGTTTACTGCGCGGTTTCATTAACATTATATTTTAATAGTTCAGACACTTATGCACCGGACGATACCAAATATGTTTTTTGATTATTTATATTATTTTATTTGAAAAATGGAAAAAGGGGTGGGGTGGGGGGATTTGAACTTTTATTAGGAAGGGGTTTATTTACTATATTTCAGTCACAATAGAGAGAGACTATTACATGATATCTGACGATCACATACAATGAACGATGCTGAGCCATAGCACAGCTTTTATTAGTGTTATTGGCGCTCCATTACTACAGGCTGCTGAGGTTTCCTGCAGTATTGGAGCCCCAATTCACACAGGACTGAGCATGGTAAGAGATCTCTGCCTGTGTTTTTAGCTGATCAGGACCCCGACATTTTGCCCCAGTGAGTACATTTACACCCTTTGTTCTTAAAGGGGTACTCCGCCCCTAGACATCTTATCCCCTATCCAAAGGATAGGGGATAAGATGTCTGATCGCGGGGGTCTTGCCTCTGGGACCCCCCGATCTGTGTGCATCACAGGGTTTAGAACGCTGGGTATGGGCGGCGTGACATCACTGCCACACCCCCTCAATAAAAGTCTATGGGAGGAGGCGTGGCAGCCACCACTTCATTCCTCCCCCCTTGAACCTTGTGCCCTGTGTCAAATCATCCCCTTCTTAGCCCCTGTGCCACATCCTTTCCCCTGATGTTCTCCTGACATCCTCTGTGCTGCACTTACTGAGAGCAGCAGTGGTGGCTGCGGCCACTGACGTCAGGAGCATCACTCTTCACTGCTGGCAGCCGCTGCTGCTCACAGCCTCTCAGAGAGGGCAGCACAGAGGACGTCAGGAGCACGTCAAACTGGGGGGGGGGGGGGGGAGAGCTATTGGGAGTGTTGTCCACTATTGGTTGGGAGTGTCCTCATCCATTATTGGGAGTGTTTTGTCCCCTATTGGGGGTGTCCTCATCCCTTATTGGGAGTGTCCCCAATTAAGAGGGTGCAAGTACATTAAGTCTTATGGGGCTCTGCTGGGGAATAGAAAACTGTCCCCTATTGGGAGGTGTCCACTAAGGGAGATTTTACTGTAATAGATTTGTGTTATGTTTTCTCGGTTATGAAGACAGAGGATATAAATTTTGCCCAATCCTTTCTGAATCACCCTGTATATCAGGAGAATCCTTGATCCCTTAACACGTGTTTGGCACTCAAGTACAGTATATGTTAAGAAATTCTCATGTTAGGCCATGTTCACACGTCGGAATTTTGCTTGGAATGTCTGCACGGAAATTCCACTGCAGCAGAGTCCCGTTGAGTTCAACAGGATTTGGCTGTGCACTAAACACGGCAGAATTTCCATGCCAAACAGCACTGCTATACCATTTTCCATGTCCGGACAAGGAGTCCGCACAGAATGCCTGGTCGTCTATGAGGCAGTGCATTCCTGTGCGGTCCTAGCACCGGCATATTGTGCCGGCATCCTGCAGTGTCTGAATTCCGTAGTGTGAACCTAGCCTTACTGCAAGACCCATAATCTCCTCTTCTGGTTATAGAAGGAGATTTTATTTGACCAACAGGTGGAAGAGCTGACATTTCAGCTTCTTCGGGGTCCTCTGGTTTCCACACAACAACCTCAGACGTTAAAATCGATTCCTATAAAAGGCCGTCCATGTGTCAAATCAGGAAAGACTTTGAGCCTCAGCAACAGAAAGGATTAATCTCTGTGCAGAACAATATACAGTGCCTTGCATAAGTATTCACCCCTGGAGTTTTTATCCTATTACATTTGTCCTGTTACAACCCAGAATTCAAATAGACTTACCATTTGATGAACATAACATGCATATTACTGAGTACAAAATACCTTCTATTGTGACACAAATAATAATGAGAACACAAAAGTTGACGAAGAGAGTTGGATGGAATTTTGGACCTCTGCTGCATCCGTAGCTAGTTCCATAGTGACGTCACAAACCGGAACTCACTACTATCGAAAGAACCGGGAACTGAGGTGAATACGGTTGAGACGCCGCCGGCCGGGGCGTTCTCCTGAAAAACCTCACCAGGACATTTATTGATCTGGACACCGGACCTCCGCTGTACAATATTCATTTTTCGAAAACCCTCCAGGAAAGTTTGTGGATTTTCACATACCACCAACCGTCAAGTCTCCTACCTCTCCGTAGCAGTCAGATCACCCAGGTATGTTAATGATAACCTTATTGAGTATATTATTTGCCTAACAAAGTCCCTATATGCACAGACAGTTTTCTTTAATTTTATTATCTAGATTTGTAAATTACTTCTATTAAAAAATCTTAATCCTTCTAGTAGTTATTAGCTGCCCGTTCCCTTAGGTCACTTGCTTGGAACAGAAAATCTGCATCAGTGCTGTTGATTCTTTTAATCTCTAAACCTGCCAGCCAGGGATTGAAATTTACTGGATATTTTACTAATGGGGTTACCAGGTAGCTTGATAATTTTCTAGCTGTCGTGTAGCTTCTTCTAAATAATATTGTCTTGACATAAGAACAAGGTTTCCCCCTTTATCCGATTTCTTTACAATAACATTACTATTGTTTTTTTTAACAATAGTAAGCGCTTCCCTCTCAGGTTTAGTAAGATTATCAAGATCAGTAGGATGGCATAAAGCCTTGACGCTCTCCAACACCTTCTGCTGGAAAGCATCAAGGCAACGGGCTGTCAGAACTGGGGGAGAAAACGATGACTTCCCACCCCCTACAAATGCGGCTACTAAAATAGTATCTGTATCCTTACCACCCTATTCTCCTGGTAATAAATACATTAATCTGTCTATGTAGTCCAACTCTGCCTGTGGTGCTTCATTCAATACACAAAACCCAAAAGGTCCTATACACACAGGAATCTCCATTTCTGTTAGAACAACTATTATTGTAGAAAAAAAATTTCAAATACTTTCGGATTAATTTGTACAGGTCTATCTCAAAGTCGACCTGGTCAAATCCATCTGTCAAGCAAAAATGTAACCCTTTAGCTAATAAAGCTATAGTGACATCATCTAAAACATAATCGGATACATTAATGATGGTTAAGTCATTGGTGGGAGCAGGTACAGCCTCTACTTTCTCCAAAATACTTTTTTGCACTTGTACCCTGCGTTGTAGTTGTGCCACTCTCGTGTGCCCTATCCTCGTCCTTCTTCTTAAGGGACAACCCGAGAGGTGGATGCTGCTCCCAATTCTTGAGACCCAGAATTGGATGCAGTCACAGTGGCAATTTTATCCTCAGAGCCACTGGACTTCTAACCAGATGAATTTAAAAGTTACCTATAAATCCGCAGAGGGAATTGGAGTTTCTGGATACGATGGTAAATAAAACTAGTTGTTGGGGATTTGATAACCGTGGGTTACTGGTAACCTACAGCATGTAATGCATTGCTACACTTCCAGAGCTACCATCCTGAACATGTTAAGAAAGCAGTACCTTACGGGCAGTTTTAGAGATTAACCCCTTAAGGACTCAGGGTTTTTCCGTTTTTGCACTTTCGTTTTTTCCTCCTTACCTTTTAAAAATAATAACCCTTTCAATTTTCCACCTAAAAATCCATATTATGGCTTATTTTTTGTGTCGCCAATTCTACTTTGCAGTGACATTAGTCATTTTACCCAAAAATGCACGGCGAAACGGAAAAAAAAATCATTGTGCGACAAAATCGGAAAAAAACGACATTTTGTAACTTTTGGGGCTTCCGTTTCTACGCAGTGCATATTTTGGTAAAAATGACACCTTATCATTATTCTGTAGGTCCATAAGATTAAAATGATACCCTACTTATATAGGTTTGATTTTGTCGCACTTCTGGAAAAAATCATAACTACATGCAGGAAAATTTATACGTTTAAAAATGTCATCTTCTGACCCCTATAACTTTTTTATTTTTCCACGTACGGGGCGGTATGAGGACTCATTTTTTGCGCCGTGATCTGAAGTTTTTATCGGTATGATTTTTGTTTTGATCGGAATTTTTGATCACTTTTTATTCATTTTTTAATGTTATAAAAAGTGACCAAAATACGCTTTTATGGACTTTGGAATTTTTTTGCGCGTACGCCATTGACCGTGCGGTTTAATTAATGATATATTTTTATAGTTCGGACATTTACGCACACGCGGCGATACCACATATGTTTATTTATTTATTTTTTTACACTGTTTTATTTTTATGGGAAAAGGGGGGTGATTCAAACTTTTATTAGGGAAGGGGTTAAATGACCTTTATTAACACTTTTTTTTAACTTTTTTTTTTTTGCAGTGTTATAGGTCCCATAGGGACCTATAACACTGCACACACTGATCTCTCATGCTGATCATTGTTATCCCATAGGGACCTATAACACTGCACACACTGATCTCCTATGCTGATCACTGGCATGTATTAACACGCCTGTGATCAGCATTATCGGCGCTTGACTGCTCCTGCCTGGATCTCAGGCACGGAGCAGTCATTCGTCGATCGGACACCGAGGAGGCAGGTAAGAGCCCTCCCGGTGTCCGATCAGCTGTTCGGGACGCCGCGATTTCACCGCGGCGGTCCTGAACAGCCCGACTGAGCAGCCGGGATACTTTCAGTTTCACTTTAGAAGCGGCGGTCAGCTTTGACTGCCGCTTCTAAAGGGTTAATACTGCACATCGCCGCGATCGGCGATGTGTGGTATTAGCCGCGGGTCCCGGCCGTTGATTAGCGCCGGGACCGACGCGATATGATGCGGGATCACGGCGCGATCCCGCTTCATATCGCGGGAGCCGGCGCAGGACGTAAATATACGTCCTGCGTCGTTAAGGGGTTAAAGGGGTATTCCAGGCAAAACCTTTTTTTTATATATATCAACTGGCTCCGCAAAGTTAAACAGATTTGTAAATTACTTCTATTAAAAAATCTTAATCCTTCCAATAGTTATTAGCTTCTGAAGTTTTCAGTCTAACTGCTCAATGATGATGTCACGTCCCGGGAGCTGTGCATGATGGGAGAATATCCCCATAGGAACTGCACAACTCCCAGGACGTGAGTCATCAGAGAGCAGTTAGACAGAAAACAACAACTCAACTTCAGAAGCTAATAACTATTGGAAGGATTAAGATTTTTTAATAGAAGTAATTTACAAATCTGTTTAACTTTCCGGAGCCAGTTGATATATAAAAAAAAGTTTTGGCCTGGAATACCCCTTTAAGAAGAATCAACAGCACTGACGCAGATTTTCTGTTAAAAGACAGAACCTAAGACACTGTTTACCAACCAGTGTGCCTCCAGCTGTTGCAAAACTACAACTCCCAGCATGCCCGGACAGCCAAAGGCAAAAAAGACAGAAGCGCATCTTTATGTAAAAATGAAAATAAGGATAAGGTTAAACGTTTTGGTTTTTATTTTCCGTTTAGTCCCGTGCCCCCTCCCAAATTAAAAAGGCTATACAGGAGAATTGGGAAATATTGAAAAGTGACCCTGAATTGGTAGAGTACACGAGTAACAAACCCCTCATTACTTTTAAGAGATGCAGAAATGTGGGTGACATCCTAGTCCACAGCAAGTTACGTGTACCTGAGCCAGGGAGCAATTGGTTAAAAAATGGCGCACTGATCGGTAATTTCCATTGCGTAAACTGTTCATGGTGCTCATAAATATTAACAAATATATAACCTTTGGCGTGGTAGTAAAGATGAAAGATTTCATTTGTTGCAGGAGCAATTTTGTAGTGTATGCCGTCCGATGCACATGCTCTAGGTACTACATTGGGTGCACCATTCTGGCGCTCATTGTTAGATTCTTTGTGCATGTGCACTCAGTTAAAACACAAAAAGTTTCACCAAAGCGAATTAAACATGTACGGAGCAAACATGGAGGTAACAATGTTCTCTCTCTCTTTGGTTTGGAACGTGTTCACACTAGGGATGGTATTGATCGGCAAAATGCTTTACTGTGAAGCCAAATGGATCCAAATGGAGGACGAACGCACAGGGGAATTTAGGGCTTAATGACCGATTGGATCGAAGCCCATTTATATGAAATGTTTGCTCCTCTGTGCTTCCTTACTTGTCTGTTTTTTCGTATGTTTAGTTTTCTTGCACTAGTTTATTGTTTTTAATAGTACATTTGTTGCATTTTCAATGTGCGTACTATGTAAACGCCCTCTGCTCTTACGTCACTCAGGTAGGTGTATTTAACCACCTGGATGTGTGAGCAGAGGCGTGGTCTGAAGAAGTGCCCAAACGTGGCATGAAATAGCTGTTACCTGCTGCCGGTGTGCTACGTCAACACAAGTCCATTTTTATAACTCCATGATGCACATTTTCCCATGGCGAGTGCCTCCTACATCTACTTTCAAGTTTGCGCTTCTGTAACTCATTCCATTGTAGCCCTGGCTGTATGTTTAGGGTCATTGGGGAAGATAATATAAAAACCTGTGCAGAGGAAAGTTGAACAGTTGCCCATAGCAACCAGATGGCTTCTTTCATTTTTTGAAAAGATCTCTGAAAAATAAAAACAAACAATTTGGTTCCTATGGGAAACTAGTCATCTTTTGCTCTGCACAGGTTTTGATAAGTCTACCCCATTGTCCTGCTGAAAGAGGAACCTTTGGCCAAGTCTCAAGTCTTTTGTAGGCTGCATCATATTTTCTTTTTTTCATGGATTGCCCTCCATCTTTCCATCAATGCCGACCGGATTGCTTGCACCTGCTGAAAAGAAGCCTCCCCATAGTATGAAGCTAGTACCACCATGTGTCACTGTGGGGATGATGTGTTCAGGGTAATGGGCAGTGTTGGGTTATGATGGTGTACTCAGGGTGATGGGCAGTGTTGGGTTATGATGGTGTGCTCAGGGTAATTGGCAGTGGTGTTTTATGGTGACGGGCAGTGTTGGGTTATGATAATGTGGTCAGGGTGATGGGCAGTGTTGGGTTAGGATGGTGTGCTCAGGGTGATGGGCAGTGTTGGGTTAGGAAGGTGTGCTCAGGGTGATGGGCAGTGTTGGGTTATGATGATGTGCTCAGGGTAATGGGCAGTGTTGGGTTAGGATGGTGTGCTCAGGGTGATGGGCAGTGTAGTCATGTTTGTTTGTTTACGGTGGTGGGCAGTGTTGGGTTATGATGGAGTGCTCAGGGTAATGGGCAGTGTTGGGTTATAATGGTGTGCTCAGGTTAATGGGCAGTGTTGGTCATGTTGGTGGATTTAGGGTGATGGGCAGTGTTGGTGTGTTTAGTGTGATGGGTAGTGTTGGGTAAGGGGCAGTGTTGGCTTATGATAATGTGCTCAGGGTGATGGGCAGTGTTGGGTTCAGATGGTGTGTTCAGGGTGATGTGCAGTGTTGGCTAATGATGGTGTGCTCAGGGTGATGGGCAGTGTTGGGTTATGATGGTGTGCTCAGGGTGATGGGCAGTGTAGTCAGGTTTGTGTGTTTAGGGTGATAGGCAGTTTTGGGTTATGATGGTGTGCTAAGGGTCGACTCGCTAGTCCTCTCAAAATGTCCGCAGAGTCCGCACACAACACTCCTGCAGGCTGCAATAGGAACAAGCAGAACTAAGAAGAAAACCGCACAGACTAGAGATGAGCGAACTTACAGTAAATTCGATTCGTCACGAACTTCTCGGCTCGGCAGTTGATGACTTATCCTGCATAAATTAGTTCAGCTTTCAGGTGCTCCATTGGGCTGGAAAAGGTGGATACAGTCCTAGGAAAGAGTCTCCTAGAATTGTATCCACCTTTTCCAGCCCACGAGAGCACCTGAAAGCTGAACTCATTTATGCAGGATAAGTCATCAACTGCTGAGCCGAGAAGTTCGTGACAAATCGAATTTACTGTAAGTTCGCTCATCTCTAGCAGACAACAGGGTGAGCCCTTACCAGAATTTGCCTTCCACCCGTGTGCACCAGCCTCTCTCCTTTGACATGCTGCCACATTGGAGCTTGCCCGTATCACTGATGCATACTGGAGAACCCAGTCCTGTCATGGTGGAGGGAGATGGAGGTACGACAGAGACAAGCCCGGAGTCCGGCATCACGAGGAGCGAGACAGCTGGCATGGAAAAAAACTCACCACAGGTCAGTCCCCTTAAACAGAAGCACATCTGGCTGCCCCAGACGATGAGGCTGAGGATCCTGCCGACTCCATAGCTTACTCCAAGACTAATCTGTTCACCACATACCAGACTTCTGATAAAACGGTGTCTGATACTATGCTTAAAAGATATGCTGCGTAGTTCCCTGCAGGCAGACTTCACCAGGCTGCTAAAGCCCCTGCACTCCTCTACATCTCTGCCTGAGCAAAAGATGTCCCACACAGACTAAATTAGTCTCCTTCGCTAAAGCACATAAAGAATTGCAAAATGTGCACAATGCGTTAGATGGTAAAGTGGACTCTCTTCATGCTAAGATAGTGGACTCTGAAGACCGCAACCGGCGGGAAAATGTAAAGTTCCAGGAAATATCGGAAAATATCTCTGGATCCCAACTAGTCTGGTATGTGAATCCGCTAACTAGGCAATTGCTTCCAGATCTGGAGGACTATGGATATAGCGTGGTTATAGCACATAGGGTGCCTAAGCCACGTTCTCTCTGAGGGCTTATCCCAAGAAGTTTTAGCTAGGTTTACGTTCTTTCAAGCTAAAGACCTGCTTCTACAGTACTCCCCCACGCACCCTGTACTACCTGAGCCCTATGAAGACGTATGCAGATTTTTCGGCAGCTATGCTACAGGCGAGGCGCAGTTTTGGTCCACTTACAGAGACTCTTCGTAACATGGGGGGCCCCTATCGTTAGGGCTTTCCTGCCAAGATTCTGATTAACCAAGATGGCAGAATTCAAGCCTTACTAACAGCTGAGGAGGGGTTGTCCATGCTGCGAGATTGGGGCATGATCCCTGAAGGAGATGGCACCACTTCATCACGTTCCGGTTCACCACTCAGAAGAGACCCGAAGTAATGCCACTGCATGCAAAAATGGACCCTGTCCTGATTTGTTTCCCCGATGCAGAAGCTTTCAGCTAAATTATTGACCAGTTTGAGACTATTCACCCACACTCGCTGAATCAGTGTTAAATTGAAGTTCACACTGGTAGTTCTCTGGACATCTGCACTTACATCATTTTAGTTTATTATTGCCTTATATTGTTTTTCTTCTATTTTGTGTGCATTTTTTATTTCAGCCTACGGCCTTAGTATACTATATATACTATTATCTGTGTGATTACTTCGATGTGACATCCCTGTCTGTGGTTCCTAGAGCCAAGATTTTTAACTCCCTCAGTGTCAGCTCAGTGTACTACATCTGCTAACATAGACACAGTGATTCCAGTGCGACATCCTCGTCTGTGATTTTTTAAGTCCAGTCAAGTTTTTTATGCTACACCTCACATATAACTATAGTGCTAAACTGACCTTACATTCTTGTTGTGACATCCTCGCCTGAGTGTCCAGTCGAGTTTTTAACCCTTTGATCTGCCCCTATCGCTCTCTAGTGCCTCATTGTATAGAACTTGGACCTTGATCCTTTCACTCAATGTTAACATTGTTGAAGTGACATTTCCTGTGGCGTAAGGTAGAGAGGTGTAACGTGTCTCTAGTGTGCCTGCAAGAAACACATATCTTTAGCAAACCCACCTGTCATCCACCACAAGAGATTTCCAACGATTGTGTCCTCCACTTTTGAGAAAAGGAAACTGGGTGTCTTAATAGCTTTTAGAGATGATTCAGCAATTTCCATCTCTCACCAAATTGTGGATCCCCACAATCTCTTTATTGTGCTAATCTGTACATTCGATAATGTTCCTTTTACCATTGTTAACTTGCATGCCCCAAACAGTCGGCCAAGTGACTTTCTGAAAAAAATTGTTTAGTAGCTAATGTACTACAGGGGGAAACAATCATCTGAGGAGACTTCAATTCAGTCCCTGACCCCTCTTCGGATCCCTCTGGAGCAGTTTGACATTGCTCCTTTAATCTTAAAGAGTTGATCAATTCTTATGACCTTTTTTGACACTGGGCGTATTTACCATGCTTCAGAACGCGACTTTACATACTTTTCACACATATTCCAGAATTGACCTTATACTCATCTCTAGGGGTCTATTGGAGAGTGTTGTGAATACAGGAATTGGTGAATTGACGTGGAGAAATCATAAACCACTTCGGATACTGTGCCCAAGTGCAGTGACTTTGTCTGGAGAGCCAATGCACAAATCATAGATCATTCAGACCATAGCAAATCTATTGAGAGCTCCCTTGTGAAGTATTTCCAATTAAATAATACTACTGAAATAACATCAACGGCATTATGGTTGGTGCATAAGGCAGTTGTTGAAATCTAGATTCCGTTTTTACACCCAGGACAAAAAAAAGAGTGCCCTACTAGCAAAACAACTCAAACCATCTTTTGCTAAAAGTTGTATAGCTGCAATGAAGCACCCAGAATGTTGTTCACTTCCCTAGAGAAATTGACAATGCATTTCAAACATATCACAGCTTATACAATTTACGTAGTGACCCCCAGACGACCCAGCCTTTGACTCTTTCCTGCAGTCTCTCAACCTCCTGTCTTCCTGAACCCTTCCTTTTTTCTCTTAATTATCCTCTCTCTTTACAGGAAGTATTGACAGCAATAGCAACACTACCAGCACATAAAGAGCCGGGGTATGATGGCCTCCCCAACGATTATTATAAGAGTTATAGGGATATCCGAGCGCCTCATCTCCACAATATGTTTAATACAGCTATTTCTGTCTACAGGCAGCCTCCCACAAGAAATGCTTACCGCACTTATCACTACTATCCATAAGCCAGGTAAAATCTCCTGACCAAAGCACTGCAGACCAATCTCCTTATTGAACGGAGATGTTAAGATTTATGGCAAAATCTTGGCATCTAGATTGATGCCATTACTCCCCCAGCTTATTGGCACTGACCAAGTGGGATTTACCACGGGACGACAGGCGCCAGATAATACCAGGAGTGGTGTCTCTCTCCTCCAGCATTGTGAACAGTTTCACACTCCTGCAGCCTTTTGAACACTTGATGCCAAAAAGGCCTTCAACAGAGTAAATTGGCAGTAAGCTTTCTCTACGCTAGAAGCATTTGATATCACAGGTGCTATCTTAGAGGCGATTAAAGCGCTATACATGACAAGGATGCCCATTTTCGCCCCTGCTTTTCATTCTTACCATAGCACCTCTTGCACGTGATTCGGGCTCATGGTATTACAGTGGGGGGGGGGGGGGGGGGGGTTTGGGGGGGAACAGGAGCACAAACTAGCATTATTTGTGGACAATGTTATCTTGACACTTACTGATGTTCTGTCCTCTCTGCCCTTTTTATTTTCTCTCCTCCACCAGTTTAGTGAGGTGTCCTTTGATAAACTCAACTCCTCGAAATCACAAATACTGCCGGTGCATCTTCCAGAAGTCTCAGACTCCTTAAAAAAGCAGTTTACTCTGGACTGGCAGACCGAGTCTGTGACCTATCTGGGAATTCAACGGACTTTCCCCTCTTCCCGACTTTTCCACACTAATTTCCCACCTCTAGCTTCTTCTATCACTGACTCCTTGCTTGCGTACTCCAAACAGATTAAATCTTGGCTGGGTCATCTGGCAGCATTCAAAATGCTTCTATTGCTAAAACTCCTCTACCTATACGGAATTCTCATTATAGCTATACCAAAATCCTTCCTTACAACTCTAAACAGGGATCTCTCTACATCTATATGGCCAGGAAAAGAAACACAGACTAGCACATAAACTCATGACTCCACATACAGACGCAGGAGGTCTAGAGCCTGCATTCTAGACCAATTGCAGTTCTGGTGGACAGGTAATCCTGAGAAAACTTGGATTGGATTGGTATGCTCTCACCCCTTATCTCTTCGGTTCAGTCTCTTGTAGTGGCAAGTAATTATCTACCCTCTCCCCCTTCCCATTTATCTGCCATTAAGGAGGTACTCCGGTGGAATTTTTTTTTTTTTTAAATCAACTGGTGCCAGAAAGTAAAAACAGATTTGTAAATTACTTCTATAAAAAAAATCTTAATCCTTCCAGTACTTATTAGCTGCTGAATACTACAGAGGAAATTATTTTCTTTTTGGAACACAGTGCTCTCTGCTGACATCTCTATTTTAAGAACTGTCCAGAGTAGGAGAAAATCCCCATAGCAAACATATACTGCTCTGGACAGTTCCTAAAATGGACAGAGATGTCAACAGAGCACAGTGTTCCAAAAAAAATATTTCCTCTGTAGTATTCAGCAGCTAATAAGTACTGGAAGGATTAATATTTTTTAACAGAAGTAATTTATAAATCTGGCAATTTACAAATTTTACTTTCTGGCACCAGTTGATTAAAAAAAAAAAAAAAAAAGTTTCCACCGGAGTACCCCTTTAACGTATTAGATAAAGTGTGGACATACTTTCTTAAACACCCGCTACAAAAGAGGTTATGCCTCTTAAAGGACGTCCCTCTAGACTTCCTCACCCATTATATTCCTGACCTAAACCTCCATTCATGACAGAGGTATTAAAATGGTGGGAGAACTTATAGACAAGCAAGGGACTATCTACTTTTCCTAAAAGAAACATACAAAGACTACACAGAATTTTATAAAAGTCTTCAGATTAGAAGCCTGTTAACCAGAGTTTTGTCGCAGCATTTTAGTGCCCTCTCGAGTGTTGCTTTTCTTTCAGAAAAATGTGCCCAGTAAGAAAGGGATTACTTTGTTCAACAATCTCCACAGTGACAAGACAGAGAGGAAAACTCATACATGTAGAGGTGGGAAAGATCTTGGAGAGTCCTACACCACAACCCAATGGCTAATGGCCCTGATAAACTCCCGCTCGTCGTTACACTCTACCAATCACATAGAAGCAGTAGTTAAATCAAATATTTCGTTGGTACTATACCCCTTCTAGATTGCACCTTTTGAACCCAGAGTGCCCCAACCTTTGCTGGCACAAATGTGGTCAAGTGGATACACTATTGCACACCCTTTGGGAATGCCTGAAAACTACACTCTTGTTGTGGAATGGGATTCAATGGCTATTGAAAAAATTCCTAGGTCGAGACATCGTTTTACACCCTAGTTTAGCACTTCTCCTACTGAACCTTGATCAATTACCTGTAAATGTTTGTTTGCCAGTCGCCCACATCCTGATGTCTGCAAAACTACTTATTACTAGGCGATAGAGGTCATTGGGAATTCCTAGTCTCATAGAGCTTATAAGTTTGGTGAATATTTCATGTAGATATGAAAGATCCTATGCATTTGTATACTCATAGTAAATTCTTCAAATGTTGGGGAGTCTGGCTTTCTAGTCCACACTGTCCACCCTTAGGTATTGGCTGAACCACTACATTATGTCTCTGAAGTTACTCCTGCTCAATTGATACACTGTAACCTGCACTTTTCACTAGACTTTCTTCATCCCATTGACTGACACTGTTTGGATGTTTTCATGAGACAATAGTAAACCATGTGCACAATACTAATGTTTTTTGTTTACTCTAGCCCTCAAGTTCTTTTATCTTATGTTATCCTTTATGCCCATATATAGGGCTATCTTGTTCTATGTTCACTTGATTGCATTGCATTGTTTATGATGTATTTGCTTACTGATGTTTATAGACTTAAACTGTTGTATCTTTTCTAAAATTCTTTAAAATAAAAAATATTTTGTCCCCTAAACCCATTACCCCATCTTCTGCACTTGTCTACTAAGGTTTTAGTTAAGAAGACGTTTAAGCTCTTCATGTACATTGTCCTCGCTGCTAAGACTTTCATTGCTAAGTACTAGAAAAGGACTCTCCCTTCATCTGAGGCTGACCTGGTGGCCCGCATACTTGAGATTCGTTCTTTCGAATCACTCACTGCCTCAATGAATAATACTATCCCCTTATTCCTCTCAGTCTGGGAACCATGGGGCCACTTTTCTGATCGACAACCCCCTGATTTGCTTTCTCTTCAGTTCAGCTTCTCCTCTCTTTCTTTTTCTTTGGTTTCCTTCTTATCCTTTTGTAATGTTTTTTGTATTCTTGTATGTTCTCTGTGTTTGTCTATCATATTTTTGTTACATACAGTGGGGATCAAAAGTTTGGGCACCCCAGGTAAAAATTTGAATTCATGTGCATAAAGAAGCCAAGGAAAGATGGAAAAAATCTCCAAAAAGGCATCAAATTACAGATTAGACAGACAATCTTATAATATGTCAACAAAAGTTAGATTTTATTTCCATCATTTACACTTTCAAAATAATAGAAAACAAAAAAAATGGCATCTGCAAAAGTTTGGGCACCCTGCAGAGTTAATATCTTGTACTGCCCCCTTTGGCAAGTATCACAGCTTGTAAAGCTTTTTGTAGCCAACCAAGAGTCTTTCAATTCTTGTTTGAGGCATCTTTGCCCATTCTTCCTTACAAGTGTCTTCCAGTTCTTTGAGATTTCTGGGCTGTCTGTCACGCACGGCTCTTTTAAGGTCTATCCATAGATTTTCAATTATGTTGAGGTCAGGAGATTGTGAAGGCCATGGAAAAACCTTCAGTTTGCGCCTCTTGGTGTAATCCCCCGTGGATTTTGAGGTGTGTTTAGGATCAATATCCATTTGTAGAAGCCATCCTCTCTAACTTCAGCTTTTTCCCCGATGGCATCAAGTTAGCATCCAAAATTTGCTGAAATTTTATTGAATCAATTTTTCCTTCTACTCGTGAGATGTTCCCTGTGCCACTGGCTCCAATACAACCCCAAAGCATGATTGATCCACCCCCATGATTAACAGTTGGACAGAGGTTCTTTTCATTAAATTCTGTTCCCCTTCTTCTCCAAATGTACCTTTGCTCATTCCGGCCCAAAAGTTCAATTTTAACCTCATTGGTCCACAGAACTTGTTTCCAAAATGCATCAGGCTTGTTTATATGTTCATTTGTAAAGTTCAAACACTGATTTTTGTGGTGAGGACGTAGAAGAGGTTTTCTTCTGATGACTCTTCCATGAAGACCATATTTGTACAAGTATCTCTTTATAGGGGAATAGTGTACCACAACTCCAGTGTCTGCCAGATCTTTCTGGAGGGATTGTGCAGTCAAACGTGGGTTTTGAATTGTTTTTCTCACAATCCTGCGAGCTGTTCTGTCTGATATTTTTCTTGGTCTTCCAGATCTTGCTTTAACTTCCACTGTTCCTGATGACTGCCATTTCTTAATTACATTGCGAACAGAGGATATTGACATCTGAAAACGTTTTGCTATCTTCTCATAGCCTTCTCCAGCTTTGTGAGCATCAACTATTTTCAGTTTCAGATTTCTAGACAACTGCTTAGAAGAACCCATAGTGCTGATTGTTGGGGCAAGGTCAGATGAGTCTGGGCATTTAAAACCTTTGAGATTGACATCACCTGGTTTTCCCACATGATGAGTGAGAACAATCCATGACACTGGCAGGTCTCAGCTTTGCAAAGGAGGCAGTGCATGCTATAAATTCTGCAGGGTGCCCAAACTTTTGCAGACGCCATTTTTTTTTGTTTTCTGTTATTTTGAAAGTGTAAATGATGGAAATAAAATCCAACTTTTGTTTACATATTATAAGAAAGTCTAATCTGTAAATTGATGCCTTTTGGAGATTTTGCCATCTTTCCTTGGCTTCTTTAAGCACATTAATTAAAATTTTTACCTGGGGTGCCCAAACTTTTGATCCCCACTGTGTATACTCATGTTCTTTATTGTGGTACTGGCTGCTCGCCCTCGAGTTTAGCAAATGTGTTCAGGTTTTATGACACGATGGTGTATTCCTTTGTTGGGGGGAGGGGGGGGGGATTGTATTTTGCAGCATCACCTTATTACTGCCTAGTATTGCCTACATTTCTGTACTGTTGGTGTGGTTCTACTGGCTATACTTGGGCCTTGGGGGCCCTTTGTGTATTTGACCTGCTGTTCTTATCTTTGTTTGTACAACTGAAAACTTTAATAAAAATTTACAATTAAAAAAATATATATTTTGAATTAAAAAATGTCTTCACTGAATTTTCCCAACTTCTCCTCCATGCAAGAACCAGGGCTCATAGGTAATTTGTGGAAAATCTGCCTGGATTACTTGTGGAATCGAAACCTTAGTAGGCCAGGTTCACACTACAGAATTTCTGAGCCAAATTCAGTTTTGAAATTCCGGTGGCAATAAGATTTCATTGCACTGTGCACACTTTCCACCCTGAAAGCCCCCTCAAAAAACGCATTCAATGTTTTTGCAGATTTCCACTCCACAGACATTGCTGTCTATGGGGACGGCAATGTCTGCACTGTCCTAGCGGCGACTGAACCAGTGCTAGCTACACTCAGCACAGGCTGGAAATTCTGAAGTGTGAACCCGGCCTTAATGTCAATGTTAGGGCCTGATGAGGATTATTTTCTGCTTCAAGAAAGGGCAATTGTTAATAGAAGGAAAAGACTAGGATTATTTTCTGCTTCTGACATCAATAGGGCTATGATTCAACAAGGATTCCAGACAATTTTCACATGAACATTTCCTTGAATCGGCTTTAAATTACTGTGTGCCCTGGTTTTTGCATGGAGGAAAGTAGAGAAAATTCAGTGAAAAAAATTCTGCAGTGTGCAGGGATCCTGAGGGTCTTCTAGGCTTATTAGTGGTAGTGCAACTAATTAACAGAAGAGATTTGGCAGCAAATGACCGAAATCATGCGTTTTACTGCGATTATGGAAGTTGCAGTAAAATGCGCCACTTTTAGGATAAAAACACGTAATGGATCCACAGCGTATTTTACGCTGCCGATACGCACGTGTGTCCACTCGTAGCAGCAATCCGCGGCTATGAGCAGACACACAGGGATCTGCGCAACACTGCAGTCGCATGTGCAGTTTACTCTCAGACATCACGGCCGCTCCCCCTGCTGAGCTGGGCAGAGAGCGGCCGCAATGTTTGAGAATAAACTGTGCATGTGCTCGCAGTTTACTACAGTTGCGCAGATACTTGTACGAGCGGACAAACTGGCACAGCAGAACGCACACTCTAGGGTCGGTCATTGGGGGATACACAGTGTAAAATACACTGCAGATCCGTTACGCGTGACCCTACCCTTACAATGATTTAGGTGATTAATGGCAAAACGGCATGCAGTAATTACTTGGGGTTCCGCTAACAAGGGAGCAAATACATCTGCACTGAACACTTTTCCCATTGTCATTTGTAAATATTCTTGAAATCTGTGTATTCATTTTATACTTTATAATATTTCCCTCTACTTCAAAATATTGGATTAATTTACGTTGGTTCATTACATAAAATTGCAATGAAATAAATCTGAATCCGTAGTTAGACCATGCCACTATGTAAAAGAGTTCAAGAGGATGAATACTTATGCAAGGCACTTAATGTCAGCACTATATAAGTAACAGAAATAAATAAAAGGGCCTATGGCAGCATTTTGTGTGTGCACCAGGAGTTTTCTGTTCACATGTTTAAATAAAGGTCAAGGGGTTTTCAATAGAACTGAGCTGCGCACACTGTCCAGCTTCAATCAAAATCTCTCTCACTACCTCCAGTTCTGCATTCTAGTGATCGGTGAGAGTCATCCAGCAATCAGACATTTTTCACCTATCCTGTGCATCATGTTTTGCTACAATAAAAAAATATAAAATATATTTATAGTTAAAGGGCTGTTCCAAACGCTTGGAGCTGGTTGCATGGTTGTGACATCACTGCCACGCCCCCTTGTGCCGCCGCTCCCCCTCAATGTAACAATGCAATAGAACACTGGGTGGTGTCCTCACGCCACGCCCCCTCAATGCAAGTGTTGCATAGACTTGCATTGAGGGGGCATGGCGCGAGGACACCACTCAGTGTTGTAAACGAATGCCAGTTGCTGCACAGAGATCCCACTGCTGCCCCCCCCCCCCCCCCCCCGTAATCAGACATCTTATCCCCTGTCCTTCGGATAGGGGTTAAGATGTCTAGCAGCGGAGTACCCCTTTAAATGGTAATTTTCTGGCTCCAATATGAAGCTGTATTGGGGTAATTTTTTTTTCCCCCATTCCATTTTTTGATATGATCAAAATAACCAGTTATGGCATTTAATTATTTGTTCCTTTATGCCATTTACCATGTGGTTTCATTAAGGTTATATTTTAATAGTTCAGACATTTCTGCATGGGTCGATACTAGGGATCGACCGATATCGGTTTTTAGGGCCGATACCGATAACCGGTAGAGGTTAGGGCCGATAGCCGATAACTTATACCGATATTCCGGTATAAGTTATCAGCTATTTATCCCCCTGCGAGCGGGCGCTTTAAAATCAATGCACTGCAGTGGCTTTTGCTGTGCCATAGGCCGCCGCCACCCGCTTCTCTCCCCCTGCCTGTCCGGGGGTCCTGAGACCTATCACTGCCACCGCTCCCCCGCCGCGCCTAGGGGTGCCTCCAGCTGTTGCAACAGCTGGAGGGCCTACTGTAGGTATAGTATATTATACATTATACCCCTGTCCATCCCAGAACCCTGACTCACCTTCCCAGTTGTTGCAGGGACCGTCCGGGGAGCGTGGTCCGGGCCATCCATCCTTCCTGTAGTGTCCGGCGGAATTCCGGGTGGGGGGGTGAACCGGTCCGGGCTGTCCTTCTCCGGGGTCCTCTTCTCCACTCCAGGCAGGCTGAAGCCTAGTAACGCTGCATAGACGCCGCTGCGCAGCATTACTAGGCTGGAGCCTGCCCGGAGTGGAGAAGAGGACCCCCGGAGAAGGACAGCCCGGACCGGTTCACCCTTCACCCGGAATGCCACCGGACACTACAGGAAGGATGGATGGCCCGGACCACCCCCATTATGGGTAAGTTTAATTTTTATTGACTCGGAGGGTGGGGGAGGGGCCCGACCGGTATAGCGGTATGGGCAAAAATCCATACCGTGGGAGGAAAAAAAAAAACGGTATCCGGTTCATACCGGTATACCACCCAGCACTACGGTGGGGGGGGTGCGACGCGTTGGGTCGGTCACGGTGGGGGCGGTGCGGGGCATTAACGGCAAGGTAATTGCCGATACCGATAATGCCCAAAATCGTGATTATCGGCCATACCGATAATCGGTCGATCCCTAGTCGATACCAAATATAATTTATGGGGTTTCCTTTGTTACTTTTTATTTGAAAAATTTGAAAAGGGGGGGGGGGGGGCTATAATTTAGTTTTATATTTGTAAAAACATTTTTTTTTTTTACTTTTTATTTATTTAAGTTCCCCTATGGGACTTCTATAAGCAATCACTTGCATTGAACAGATTTTTCTGTGCTCGGCTAGTACATGCTGCCTATGGATTTCGAAATACCTCGGGCTGCCATGACAACCGGTCTGCTCCCCATTATTTTGTCACGAGAAAGCGATCTGTCCACTAAAACCACCAAACATTACTGTTAAATGCCATGGTCAGTTTTGAAAGCAGCATACACTCCATACACTGTTAACCCCTTAAGGACCACAGGTTCTCTAATTTTTGCACTTAAGTTTTTTCCTTCTCACCTTCAATAAAAAAATCATAACGCTTTCAATTTTTCACCTACAGACCCATATGAGGGCTTGTTTTTTTGCACCACCAATTTTACTTTGACATCAATTATTTCACCAATTAAATTGAAAAAAAAAATTAAAATAAATAAGCCGCATTTTGTAATTTTAGGGGTTTCTAAATCTACGCAGATCGCTATTTTGTAAAAATTACAGCTTATCCTAATTCTGTAGGTCCATCAGTACCATGTTCGTTTCGATGGAACTTTTTGATCATTTATTTTAATTTTTTATGTAAGCACCATTGACCGTGCGGTTTAATTAACGTTATATTTTTATAGTTCAGACATTTACGCATGCAGCAATACCACACGTTTATATATATATTTTTATATGGAATTTGGGAAAAGGTGGGCGATATAAACTTTTAATAAGGAAGGAGTTAATGGGTGTTTTTAAAACTTTTATTCAACTTTTTTTCTTTTTCTTAAATGTGCCTTTAGAAGCCGCTGTCTACAGCGGCGATCTAAAAGGGGTAATAGCCGGCCGCGGCAAGTGCTACAAAAATCAGCTGGGGGCCGGACAGAATGGTGCGGGCTCAAGTCGGGAGCCCGCGCCATACATGGTTTACGACACAAGGACGTGTTTACAGAGTCAATTGGTTAAAGAGGTATTCCTGGAATTTATTTGAATATGTAACAGGGGCTGTAAAGTTAAGGACCAAGCCCATTTTCACCTTAAGGACCGGAGCTTTTTTTGCACATCCGACCACTGTCACTTTAAGCATTAATAACTCTGGGATGCTTTTACTTATACATTTGATTCTGAGACAGTTTTTCCTGACATTCTACTTTAACATAGTGATACATTTTCTTTGATACATTTTCTGAAATTTGTCAAAAATTTCATGAAAAATTTGATAATTTAGCTTTTTTTTTTTCTCTTTTTTCTTTATTTTTTTTATAACTTTGAAGCTCTGCTTGTAAGGAAAAAAGACATGCCAAACAAAGGAGATATATATATATTCACATGTTTCACAGGAATAGCAGCAAAGTGAAGGAGAAAATTCAAGATTTTCATTTCTTACACTCGCATGTTCTTGTAGACTCAGTTTTTGAATTTTGAAGGGGTAAAAGGGGAGAAATCCCCCCAAAATTTGTAACCCAAGTTACAAGTAAGGAAATACCTCATGTGTGTATGTGAAGTGTTCAGCGGGCGCAGTAGAGGGCTCAGAAGGGAAGGAGCGACAATGAGATTTTGGAGAGTGTGTTTTCCTGAAATGTTTTTTTTTTTTTTGTCACATTTAGGAAGCCCCTATGGTGCCAGAACAGCAAAAAAAAAAACAAAAAAAAAAAACGGCATACTATTTTGGAAACTACACTCCTCAAGGAACGTAACAAGGGGAACAGTGAGCCTTAACACCCCACAGATGTTTGATAAATGTGAAAAGGAAAATTTTAATTTTTTACACTAAAATGCTGGGGTTACCTCAAATTTTCATAAGTGGTAATAGGAGAAAATGTTCCCGTAAATTTGTAAATACATTTCTTCAGAGTAAGGACAAACCTCATATTTTGACGTAAACTGCTCTGCAGGTGCACACCAGGTCCCAGAAGAACAGGAGCGCCAATCAGCTTTTGGAGAATTTTGTCAGGGGCCTTGAGCATTTAAAGGGTAGCTCACACCGTCCATTTTTTTTCTGTCCCTGCCTATTGCCCATCTATCCCTAACCCCCTCCCTGCCTTTACATTTTTTTTTTACTATATTCAAAATGCGTTTGTCTGCCTGGTAGTGTGCTCACTACCAGGCAGACTTTCCCAGCACGCACAACCTCCCTGATGCCTGCTGGGGCCGACATTTCCGCCCTTAGTTCACTATACAGGGTGCCTCCAGCTGTTTCGCCACTACAACTACCAGCTTGCCCTGACATCTACTGACTGTCAGGGCATGCTGGGAGTTGAAGTGGTGAAACAACTGGAGGCACCCTGTGTAGGAAACAATAAGCTTGTTAGCGCCGCGGCACTACCCCAAACCCCGCCCCCCCTGCCCACGGTTGAAATCAAAAGTTGCCGTAGCGCTACCCCGGGAACTGGACATTTGGCCCAGGCGGGTGTTCCCCAAATTAATTTTCCAGGAACGGATGAAGTGTACTATTGGGGGGGGGGGGGGGGGGGGGTTATGAAAATTGCTATTTGACTACTGATATGCCAATTATGTTCCCAGAATGATGACCCAGAGCATAGTCAAAAGTAAAAAAATTATGCCCGCCACTAACCATCATTCTGGGAACCTGTTGCCTCAAATGCACATATCGCTCAGGTGGAAAGAGCGCTGCGAATTTGAGGAAACACAAAAAATATCCCGATGCTAGTCACTCAGTGACCAATGACCCATTTTTGAAAAAATACAGCCAGAGGCTTTTTTATTTGTTTTTAAATAAGAGTTTTGGGAAATTTAGTGGTTTATGGGGTTAAAATTTGGAATGTACTCTGGACTTGGACATTGGGGTCAAATTATGGGAAATTAAAATGAAAAGGTAAAATTTAGTACTGCATGGAAGTGTGATACTCCCTGAAGCAGTTTTTAATGCAGAGGCCCGGATGTTCGGGGCAAGTGTCAAATTGATAGGTTGTGTCCTTCCATATTCCCCTCTTGTGACACACTGCATTTTTTTCTGGGATCCTGGCATCTACAGTCATGGCTGTAAATGATGGTTCCCCTGAAATTTTTCAAGAAAATGAAGTATCTCTCACAGAAAAGGATTGCAGTAACACATGTTTTGCTATACACATGTTTATTCCCTTTGTGTGTATTTGAACTAAACCAAAAGAGAGAGGAAAAATGCAAATGGGTCAGGTCACCAAACTCCCAAAATGATCTGGACAAAATTATTGGCACCCTTAACTTAATACTTGGTTGCACACCCATTGGAAAAAATAACTGAAATTAGTCACTTCCTATAACCATCAATAAGCTTCTTACACCTCTCAGCCGGAATGTTGGACCACTCTTCCTTTGCAAACTGCTCTAGGTCTCTCTTACTGGAAGGCGCCTTTTACCAACAGCAAGATCTCTCCACAGGGGATCAATGGGATTTAGATCTGGACTCATTGCTGCCACTTCAGAACTCTCCAGCACTTTGTTGCCATCCATTTCTGGGGGCTTCTTGATGTATGTTTGGGGTCATTGTCCTGCTGGAAGACCCAAGATCTCGGACACAAACCCAGCTTTCTGACACTGGGCTGTACAGTGCGACCCAAAATCCATTGGTAATCTTCAGATTTCATGATGCCTTGTATACATTCAAGGCACCCAGTGCCAGAGGCAGCAAAACAACCCCAAAACATCACTGAACCTCCACCATATTTCACTGTAGGTACTGTGTTTGTTTCTTTGTAGGCCTCATTCTGTTTTCAGTAAACAGAAGAATGATGTGCTTTATTAATGATGTGCTTTATTAAAAAGCTCTATCTTGGTCTCATCTGTCCACAAGATTTTTTTCCCCAGAAGGAAAATACAGTCTTGCTTATTTAAGTCTCTGTGTCAGCAGTGGGGTCCTCCTGGGTCTCCTGCCATAACGTTTTATTTAAATTTAAATGTCGACGGATTGTTTGCGCTGACACTGATGCCCCCCGAGCCTGCAGGACAGCTTGAATATCTCTGGAACTTGTTTGGGGCTGATTATCCACCATTCGGACTATCCTGCGTTGACACCTTTCATCAATTCTTCTCCTCCGTCCACGCCCAGGGAGATTAGCTACAGTGCCATGGGTTGCAAACTTCTTGATAATGTTGCGCACTGTGGACAAAGGCAAATCTAGATCTCTGGAGATGGACTTGTAACCTTGAGATGGTTGATATTTTTCCACAATTTTGGTTCTCAAGTCCTCAGACAGTTCTCTCTTTCTGTTATCCATGCTTAGTGTGGCGCACACACAGACACATGATGCAAAGACTAAGTGAACTTCTCTCCTTTTATCTGCTTTCAGGTGTGATTTTTATATTGCCCACATCTGTTACTTGCCCCAGGTGAGTTTAAAGGAGCATCACATGCTTGAAACAATCTTATATTTCCACAATTTTGAAAGGGTGCCAATAATTTTGTCCAGCCCATTTTTGGAGTGACATTATGTCCAATTTGCCCCTCAATGCAAGCCTACGGGAGGGGGCGTGACAGCCATCACGCCCCCTCCCATAGGCTTGCATTGACGGGCGGAACGTCACACGCCGCCGGCCCGGTGGTCGCCTGTAATCAGTCCCGGAGCGAACACGCTACAGGGACTGATTACAAAGGGTGCCGCGTGCAAGATCCCAGGGGTCCCCAGCGGTGGGACTCCCGCGATCAGGCATCTTATCCCCTATCCTTTGGATAGGGGAAAAGATGTTTAAGCACCGGAGAACCCCTTTAAATCTGTTTCTATTTCCTATAAAATTATTTAAATTTTTTTTTTACATGGGGTGGCCATCTTGTCTAGACTGTTTATAAAAGGGATATCACAGCCCTTAAAACCTTATCCCCTATCCATAGAGATCTTGGGGGGGCCCAGAGGTCAATTATATACAGACTTGTTATGCGCTTTGTTTTTGCCTTCAGTCTAGACTGCTCATGGCAATGTGTTACCTAGACAGTGCTCCAGAGCGGCACATCTCCCTCTCTCTCATAGCAATAGATAAATATATATATATATATATATATATATATATATATATATATATATATATATATATATATATCCCCCTCTATGAGAGAGTTGTAGTTTTTCAAAAAAAAAAAAAAAAAAAATCGTTTTATATATAGATTTATATATTAAAAAAATTGCTCTCTCTGTATGTTAACACAGCTGATTATTTCATTAGTATAATGGAGCTGGAAAGCCTTTTCATTTTGTGACATTCTCCCTTGCTGTGTATAACTTTTGAATTTTTCTGTGTTATTGTCTACCTTGTCTTCCCCCCCCCCCCCCCCATTTTTTTTTTTCAATAAAAATTTATAAATAAAAACTCCCACTTGCCTTGAGTCTAGTTGTACTAGGCTGCTCATCCTTGCCCTAGGTAAGTGTTTTCCTAACAGGGTGCCTCCAGCTGTTGCAAAACTACAACTTCCAGCATGCCCGGACAGCCAAAGGCTGTTTGTAGTCCTCAAATGCATTTATATTGTAATACATTTTTCTAAGATTAAAAAGCGATTTAAAACACAACTGAGCATAGATGATCATCAGAAGACAGGAGGGGATGGTGAATGAGCTGTTAGTTGAGGTCTCGACGAATTTCACGCAACTTGAGATTCTGCAACCTGTGATGTACGGAGATACAGAATTCTCCAAACTCCGGTGAACTACTGGATCCCCGACGGACCCAATCAAGTGAATGGGGTCCATCAGGACCAGAGTGTCTGTTTCCCTCCGACCTGTTTCAGGGTCTGTTCTATGCAACAAAAAAACGAGGCGAAAAGGACCCTGAACGGGACAGATGCAAACGGCAATACGAACATAGCCTTAGTTTAGTCACATTTAATTCACAAATAAACAGATTACTAGTCGTAAACGAAGACTTCTCCAGATTACTTACCATTTCTTTAGCAACATCACAAGCCTCCTGCAATCCATACAATCGTCCACAAACAAAGTAAACACCATTGGCCCAAAGGACACATGCCTCATGCATCCAGAATTCATTGCTGTCAAGAGGTAGCTGGGGAATCTGAAATCCTTGGTCAGGGACTCCATCTGCATTGACTGACCCACTAGAATCCAAAGAGAGCAGTTCACTAGAATCAGTGGTCTTCCTATGAGAAGGTACAGCAAGTCTTGAAGTACAGTCTCCTGAACGATTTCGGCGTTTGTAACGGAGGTGTGCAGACAAACTGCGCTGTTCCCTGGCTTGCTGTGGCAATTCTTCCTCTTCATCAGAGTCACTCTTAGATCCATCCAAAGTGTCTTTATGTCGAACCTTCACTTTCTGTGGGGTTTCGGATGATTTTTTGGGTGGTGGGTTTTTGGACAAAGTAGATGCATATTCCTGTGTGTAAAAAGGTCCAAATAGGTCACCAAAATTCTTGTAGTTTGCCCATTTCCCACAGAAACAGCAGACAAGGTGTCCGACTGAGGCAGATTCTGTCACAGCTGGCCCCAGTACCATGAAGCTTGAGGCTGGAAGAGCTTTCCTCTCAGAAGGTTGTGGAGATGTAGATCTTTGTTCCTTCCGTGCAGAAGTTTCTTTTCTCCATCTCTGCTCTTCCTCTTCAGCGTTGATAATAACACAGGCTAAGCCTAACTCCTCCTTGTTTTCCACATGAATATAGGGGAAAAAGGATTTGGGTTTGGTCTCCGTTTTGTCAAGAATTTGACTGGCATACTTCAATTTGATCTCTGGCTCTATGGGAGCCACTATAGGAGCTGCTTGCTTACCTCTCCTCCGCCTTGTGGTTCCAGGTTGCTTCCTTCTTTCCCTTCGCCTCCTTTTTGGTTTAGGCTCAGCCTCTATTTCTTGCTGTGATATAGACTGTGTTTGTTGCGGTAGAGGTGTCAGGTCTGTTGCAATAGGAGGCTGAAGCTGCTGCTGGTCCTGCACTTGTTGATGTACATTCTGCTGCTGTTGCTGAAGCTGTTGCTGCTGAAGCTGTTGCTTTTTTTGCTTGCTGACACTGCCGATGGGACGACCTCTCTTTTTTCCAGATGGAAAGTATCCTTTTGGAGGTATAATAGTTTGCTTGGGGGTTACGGGACACGGTGCAGTAACAACCTTCTCTTTATCGGGTGTCTCACGAGGTGGAGGCTGCGGCTCAGAGCTTTTCTGTTCGCTTTTTTGTTCCAAGGCTGGAGAGTTTTCTCCTGTTTCCAAATAATGGTTGGATGCTTGTTGTATTGAAGGTCCAGACTGCGGGAGGTCTTTGGTTTCCATAAATTGTTCTTCAATTTCTATTTTAATCTGTTTGTCATTGTTAGCAGGCCAAGCTTCAAAAGACTTTGGCGAAAGTCTCTTAATATTTAGAAAGTTTTTGTTAGTATCTGGCACAGCATCCACTGTTCTTTCAGTCGTCTCTTCTATAGTAGAACTACAAGCCTCAGAAGGCCTACCCTTGAGAGATAATATATCCTCAAGCGTTACAGGCTCAACAACAATGTCTGTGTTACTTGGAGTTGTGGTCCGCCGAACATTTGGAGATGTAATTTTCTGCACTATGGCTTCCAACTTAAGACCCCTTCCCTTGCGTGGAGGGAGAATTTTTGTCTTTGTTGGACTTGAAAGAGTCACTGCTGTAGGGCTCCTCTGCTCAGGACCAGATTTAGATTGTTCTTCTGCCGTAGACAAAAGTTCATTTTCATTTCCCCTTGGTGATCGATTGTGTGATGCAAGTGTCCTGTCACAAGCTTCTTTTGAAGAAGCAATAACATGTGCTTTATCATCAGGTAATTGTCTCTTGCTTGGAATGGGCGAGATGAAAGAACGCACTTTCCTTCTCATAATTAAGGGGTTATGGTGCGATGAGTCTTCAGGTCCTGAAGGACGATGAGCATTACACCCAGATTTAGAAAATTCAGTGGGTTCAACTTGCCTAGGACCATGTGTTTCATGATCCCTAATAGAGCTGAATGGCTTCTGATTTGCACTAGCTAGAGATCCAGATTTTTTAGCAGGCAAAGACTGTCGTCCAAGGTGCCAGCCCGTCGAGTCTCCTGGAGGAGTTTTTTGACTATTTTGTTTGAAGTCTCCAGCTGTTAATGTAGTAGAGGTACCTTCACTCATACGCATCTGGCGGCTGAAGTCTATGTTGCTGGGATCATGATATGAAGTTGGCTGGCTATAGGGCAACCCTTCATTTTCACTTCTACCAGGACTTCGCACATGAAAGGACTCCTGTCTCGGGCTCTTTCTCTGTAATTCCTGACGATGATGTGATGCTGAAAGGATAGCTTGAGCGGTGCTTCCCAACCACTCTTTGTATTCCTCTTGCTGATACATCTGTCTTTTGTAATGCAGAGAAGATGTAAATGATGGATGAGGCTCCCCATAAGAACTTGATCTTGAGTTAGTATGGTAAGCAAGGGCAGAGGCATCAGCATTCTGGAAAAAAGCAGAGTACAAAGCCTCTCTACTTGCTCGCTCAGAAAGACTCATTGTCGGAGTCACGTGATGAATGTCTGTTGCGCCACGACTTCTTCCGAGAGACTTTAGCTTATCACCGAGATCGTGAGATTGCGCAGGTGATCTTCCTCGAGATCCTACTCTCCCAGGTCCTCTTTTGGGATTAGTTGAACGGCCGTGAGAGCTATATTCTTGATTGGAGTCAAAGGTCATTGATCGAGGACTTGCATTTCCTCTGGGTGAATCTTTAGAGCCATATGGAATACATTGCTCTACTGTTCGTCTTCTGATCATCTTTGTGGAATCTGTATCTTCAGCCTTAGCAATTCCACTTTGGCTACTAGACTTTTCTAAAGACAACATCCCACTAGGCAAAATGACAGATTGGCCAGCTCTGCCATCCTGTGATCTTTCTTGAGTAGAGTCAATATGATGAGAACTAGCTGGATCCCGCATAAGCTGCCTAAGTGGGGAGATGTCACAGATAACAGATCTTCTTTCAGAGGGACCACTAATGGGTTCATGACAGGGAGCTGGAGGTTCGCCCTCATACTTTCTGGTGTTAGGATACTCTGCCAAATTGATATGTTTTATTTCTGATGTGTGTTTCCTATCCCACTGTCCCCAATGCGTGGATTCTAATTGTGGTGTTAAAGTCTTTTCCGGCATGCTGCGATTAGGCTGCTCATTGGCCTGGCTCATGAGAACATTGGGCCTTAATGGTACGTCAGGACTTTCAGTAACTGGAGGTTGTTCTTGAGCATTTCTTACATATCTTCTTTCTTGCTGATGGTGCCCTTGAAGGAATTCTTGCAAAAGGCTTGGATACTTATCATTTCTTCCTGTTTTCCTGTCGCTCTGCCCTCCAAAAGTTCCAGCATCAGAATTTTTAGGCTGTTGGGCCAAACTGGAAGTATTTCGAGAAATAGATGGTGCTTCCTTGAATCCAAATCCAGCTCCCACAGGAGATTTATCAGTTTCTATTAAAGGTTCATTAACTCCTGTAGAAGAGCTAGCATCAACAGTAATAGGTTCTCCATTCTGGGGATTGAGACAGGTCTCAGTATCTTCCTCTTTTGTTATTTCAGACTGTTCGGGCTCTGGTGATGGATCATCATCATCATCCTCCTCCTCCTCCTCCTCATTGTTGTTAGCCACTGTTGGAGCCTCATCAACTAATTTCTCTGATCTATTCGTCACAGTTTCAGTTGAGACAATAACTCCCACTGCCTTTTCACTTGCCTTGGAAATTTCCGGATAGCTTTTTGCTGGCTCTGGCACTGTATCAACATCCTGAACAGTGGTCTTTCCTGAAGGTTCATTTTGCCAAGTGTGGGCAGGTGAAGGTGGCATTTCTGATGGAGGCCCTTTATAGCCTGCTTCTGAGCTAGTGCTCTGGCCACTTAGCTGTCGTACCCGTTCACCTGGATCACCTGAACTACTAGAACAGCTGCCATCTAGTGACTCGGCCATTGGAGACTTCAGCTGCTCCTCAGCTTGGGATGAGGTTTCAGAGTTGGCACAGCTGTCAGTTTTCCGAGAAGTACGTTTGCCACCTTTCTTGTGAGTTGCTAAAGCATCAGAAAGTAACATATGTTGAACTGTATTGGGTAAGTTTGCAACCTGACTGCTGAGTGCACTAAGACTACTCAGACCTGGATCTGTTACATGCTTTTCAGTTGGACCTTCTACGCCAAAACCTTTAAAACTTGTAATCTGCGCGTTAGGACTTAACTGTGGCATCACTGGCAATATACGGTTTCTGGATTGAAGTGGGACATTTCCTTGACCACACTGGATGTTTTCACTGCTGGTCATAAGTGGTGATGGAGTAGAGCTGCAAGTTGGAGACTGAACTACAGAAGGAGCTGGAGAAGGATTGGAGATGGGGCTAAAGTTCTGCTGAAACTGCATGGGCGATCGTACAGGAACTTCAGATTGATTATACTGTCCAAGCTGATTTTGAGTAAGTAACTTAGAAGAGTTTGGGAACTGCATTAAAGGGGAAGCACTCTGCTGCTGTCCCTGACTTCCTCCTTGAGGCATCTTAGCTGTCTCAAAGTTTTTCAAGTGCTGGCTGGTAAAACTACTATATGCTTGTTGAGTCCCATAGGAGGATCCAGACATATGACTCTCATATGGAGAGCTAGTACCTCCAGGGCTGTAGCCTTCATAGTTTGCTCCCGATTGGCCAAACCTCTGAGGATAGGAACTAGATGAGGATCCTTGTGAGGCCTGATAATGTTGAGCAAACTGTCCCATCCGAAGGGCATAACCAGGAGAGTTGAGATTGGCTGAACGCTGAATCTGCTGTAGATGTGAGGTTCCTGTGGATGCAGGTGGGTTACCAGCAGGAGAAATAGGCTGATGTGACTGATAAAGTTGATGTCTCAGCTGCTGGCTAGCAACGTGTGATGAATATTGTCCACTACCTGGAGAGAATGATCCGGGAAAATCCTGTGAGTACTGAGAAAGACTAGCTGAAGAAGAATGCTGTCCCGCAAATTGGCTGGGGTGACTCTCTCTCCCATAGGGACTGCTGTAGCCTGTGCTGCTGGTACTGCTGTTTCCTTGGGGTGGACCATAACTTTGTACTGGACCAGGTAGTCGCCGTTGTTGTGTCTGCCCCCCTGGGGTGCCAGCTTCTTTGCTGCCTAGGTAATAGATATCGCCTGACTCTTTGCGGTAAGATTGATAATTTTGTAGACTAGGATTTTCTCCTGGAGCTATAGCAGTAGGAGTGGCTGTCCCGCTTCTACGTCCACCATAGCCACCTTGGAATATATGAGCCTGTTGTCGGGGACTTAGCTCCTCCAGCCTTGGGGCTCCATGAGATTCTGGTGGATAAGTTGGGGGGTTTCCATGGTAGTTACTCTGCTCTCGGTAGGACTGCATGATGCCAAGCTCTTCCTGCCTATAATAAAAAATATATATATATTTTATAATCATTGCAAATAAAATAAATACTATAAAGTATTAGAATAACTTTAATAAGGGTACTGGTGTTGAAGGGAAAAAAAAAAATCTATAATGCTAGAGTGGTAAAAAAACAAACTAATAACATACTTATCTACCACTGGTCCCTATACAGCACAAATTCTTCTGCTTCTGATTGTCTGTCGCTTGTCTCTTCAGCCTGCATCAGAGATGAGCGCTCAAAACAGGACCTGCCAATCAACCTGCCCGCTCAGCAAATCACTGGCCGCAGTCAATGGCTAAATGGGCAGCTCCTGCAACGAATGCTCATCTCAAGAGACAAGTGATGGAGCGATCAGAAGATCTTGAGCTGTAGGGGAGCCAGTGGTAGGTAAATAAAATAAAGAAAATGTCCTGCTGCCATTTGCTGACTCTGTAAGCCTGTCTGCTCTGCTACTATAAGCTGAAGATGAATCTCATAGATGTCCATATGTGCAGTTGTAGACTCTACCTCCAATAGAGACTGCTGAAGCCTGTGACGCCGGCAGTGCTGTGTCCTTGGGATGGACTATAACTTCGCACTATAAGTCAAGCTCTCTGTGTTTGCTTCCTTGCTGTCTAGACTTCCTGTTCTCCATTATTGGCCGAAGCTGCATCTCATTGACACCCTTCTCTGCAGTTATAGGCTTTAAAAGGATTATCAGAACTTTCTATATATTGCTGGAGCCACAATGACAATAAAAAAAATACACACTTCCCTACCCTGCTCCCTCTGAGGTGCCCCTGTGTAGTATTCCGGGCCCTCACTAAATGCTCTGGATACTACTTTCGAGAGACGCGTCATGGCAGTCATAGCCTGGTCAGCCAATCACTGACTAAGGTGGGACACCGCTGCAGCTGGTGATTGGCTGAGCACGCCATCACTAGTCTGTCCCAGAAATGGCAGTCCAAACGTTCAGTGGGGACCGGAAGACTTCACAGGAGGATTGCAAAGAGCGTGAGGTAGGCAACTAATGTGCATATCTTTGGAGGCTGCACCAAAGGCTCCTTTCACAAACCACATAACTCAGTGCCTCCTCCTCCCCTATACCTCCTCCTCCCATACCTCAGTGCCTCCTCCTCCTCCATACCTCAGTGCCATCTCCCTATAATACCTCAGTGCCTCCTCCTCCCCCCCATACCTCAGTGCCTCCTCCTCCCCCCCATACCTCAGTACCTCCTCCTCCCCCCCATACCTCAGTGCCTCCTCCTCCCCCCCATACCTCAGTGCCTCCTCCTCCCCCCCATACCTCAGTGCCTCCTCCTCCCCCCCATACCTCAGTGCCTCCTCCTCCCCCCCATACCTCAGTGCCTCCTCCTCCCCCCCATACCTCAGTGCCTCCTCCTCCCCCCATACCTCAGTGCCTCCTCCTCCCCCCCATACCTCAGTACCTCCTCCTCCCCCCCATACCTCAGTGCCTCCTCCTCCCCCCCATACCTCAGTGCCTCCTCCTCCCCCCCATACCTCAGTGCCTCCTCCTCCCCCCCCATATACCTCAGTGCCTCCTCCTCCCCCCTATACCTCAGTGCCTCCTCCTCCCCCCCCATATACCTCAGTGCCGCCTCCTCCCCCCCTATACCTCAGTGCTGCCTCCTCCCCCCCTAATACCTCAGTGCCGCCGCCTCCTCCTCCCCCCTCATATCTCAGTGCCTCCTCCTCCCCCCTATACCTCAGTGCCTCCTCCCCTATACCTCCCGCGCCCCCCCCACTACCTCAGTGCCTCCTCCCCCCCATACCTCAGTACCTCCCCCCCCATACCTCAGTACCTCCCCCCCATACCTCAGTACCTCCCCCCCCATACCTCAGTACCTCCTCCCCCCCTTCACTATACCTCAGTACCTCCTCCCCCCCCTCCCCTCCCCTCCATACCTCAGTACCTCCTCCTCCCCCCCTCACTATACCTCAGTACCTCCCCCCCCCCATACCTCAGTACCTCCTCCTCCCCCCCCTCCCTCAGTGCCTCCCCCTCCTCCCTCAGTGCCTCCCCCTCCCCCCCATACCTCAGTGCCATCGCCTATAATACCTCGGTGTCTCCTCCGCCTCACACATGACTGTCTCCCGCCTTCCTTCCTCCCTCGGTCTCCGTTCCTGCCGTCACGATGTCAGTAAGATGGATGCGCAGCCCTGACGTCTGGGCCGTGTAGACACCGCGCGGAGGAGAGGCGGCACCGCCCGGTACAGTCCCCGTCCTCTCCGGTATTACCTGCCAGTCCTCCGCCGCTCTCAGCTCTCTCTCATCACACACATCACGGCCATCCTCTGACATCACTTCCTGTATCTTCTAGGTCGCACTTTTTTTTCCCTTCACCCAGCTTTATTGTAGTGATGGCTGCTGGTGAATGAGCGGCCTGTGTGACCAATGGGAGGAGCGGCCTGTGTGACCAATGGGAGGGGCTCCCGAGCTCTACCACTGCTGACCACGCCCCTCCCTCAGTAAACCGCTATTAACCCCTTCATGGCGCAGCTATAACGCTTTTTTTTTAATCTATAAAACCAAATGAGGGCCTTTTTGTATGTGGAACTAATTTCTGCCGAAACAAGAAACAAAACAATTATGCCAGTGTCTCCCAAGCAGGGTGCCTCCAGCTGTTGCAAAACTACAACTCCCAGCAGGCCCGGACAGCCATTGGCTGTCCGGGCATGCTGGGAGTTGTAGCTTTGCAACAGCTGGAGGCACCCTGCTTGGGAGACACTGAATTACGCAATTCTGAAGGGGTTTCATTTTTGCGGTGCAATAAGGCTGACGTATTAACCCCATGTGGATGCTTTTTGCGCGACCAATTATACTTGGTAATGACACCTTTTATTTTACCATTAAATGTGCGACACAACCCAAAAATTATTATTTATGGTGGAAAATTGAAAAGAAAACGTGAATTTTGCGAATTTTGGAGGTTTTTGCTTTTGCGCAGTGCACTTTACGGTTAAAACAGACACATTCTCTTTATTCTGTGGGTTAATACGATTAAAACGATCCCCATGGTGATATCATTTACTATTATTGTACTTTAACACAATAAGTATGTGTAAATATTCTCTATTCTGACCCTATAACTTCCTTATTTTTCCGTATACGGTAATGGATGAGGGCTTATTTTTTGCGCCATGATTAGTAGTTTTTTTTATCTGTACTATTTTTGTGTATATATGACTTTTTGATCGCTTCCTATTCCATTTTTTTGGGGATGTGATATGACTGAAAATCAGCAATTCTGGACTTAGGTATTTTTGGAACGTTTACACGGTTTACTGTACATGATCATTATAATTTAACAGTTCGAACATTCCTGCACGTGGAAATTAAATTATATACATTTTTTTTTATTTATTTTTATAATTTTTTTAATTTGTATAATTGGAAAAGAGGGTGATTTAACGTTGCATTGGGGAAGGGGCCTATTCACTTTTATTAACTTATTATTACCCTTTTTTATTTACATTTTTGAGGCCCTATAGGAGATTTGAGGCCTGCCATTATTTATAGCAATGGCAGGCAATGTGATCGCTGATGTCCGCCATTAGCGGGGTGTCATAACCATTGATAGCAGCCGGGACCTGCAGTCTATGAAGCAAGAGCCGCACCTGCATCTGCTCAATCATCCGGATGGGGCTCAGGACGCACATGTACGTCGGGGTACACCTAGTGAGGGCTGGTGCAAGGATTTTTGCCACCCTAGGGGAAAGCTAATTTTGCACCCCACCCCCCTCCCCCTGACTCCGCCCTTTGACACACACTAACAAATACTGGGGTGACACACTGTAACAAATCTCCTCATATAATCTCCTTACTACTGGGGTGACACACAGTAACAAACCTCCTCTCTATGTAATCTCCTTACTACTGGGGTGACACACTGTAACAAACCTCCTCTCTATGTAATCTTCTTACTACTGGGGTGACACACTGTAACAAACCTCCTCTCTATGTAATCTCCTTACTACTGGGGTGATACACTGTAACAAACCTTCTCCTCATGTAATCTCCTTACTACTGGGGTGACACACTATAACAAACCTTCTCCTCATGTAATTACCTTACTACTGGGGCGACACTGTAACAAACCTTCTCCTCATGTAATCTCCTTACTACTGGGGTGACACACTGTAACAAACCTCCTCATGTAATCTCCTTACTACTGGGGTGACACACTGTAACAAACCCCCTCCTCATGTAATCACCTACTACTGGAGTGACACACTGTAACAAACCTCCTCCTCATGTAATCTCCTTACTACTGGGGTGACACACTGTAACAAACCTCCTCCTCAAGTAATCTCCTTACTACTGGGGTGATGCACTGTAACAAACCTCCTCCTCATGTAATCAACTTACTACTGGGGTGACACATTGGAACAAACCTCCTCCTCATGTAATCTCCTTACTACTGGGGTGACACACTGTAACAAACCTCCTCCTCATGTAATCACCTTACTACTGGGGTGACACACTGTAACAGACCTCCTCCTCATGTAATCTCCTTACTACTGGTGTGACACACTGTAACAACCCTCCTCCTCATGTAATCTTACTACTGGGATGACACACTGTAACAAACCTCCTCTCTATGTAATTATCTTACTACTGTGGCGACACTCTGAAACAAACCTCCTCCTCATGTAATCTCCTTACTTCTGGGGTGACACACTGTAACAAACCTCCTCCCCATGTAATCTTCTTACTACTGGGGTGAAACGCTGTAACATTCCCCTCCTCATGTAATTTCCTTACTACTGGGGTGACACATGAGGAGGAGGAGGTTTGTTACAGTGTGTCACCACAGTAGTAAGGAGATTACATGAGGAGGAGGAGGTTTGTTACAGTGTAATCTCCTTACTACTGGGGTGACACACTGTAACAAACCCCCTCCTCATGTAATTTCCTTACTACTGGGGTGACACACTGTAAGAAACCTCCTCCTCATATAATCTCCTTACTACTGGGGTGACACTCTGTAACAAACCCCCTCCTCATGTAATCTGCTTACTACTGGGGTGACACACTGTAAGAAACCTCCTCCTCATGTTATCCCCTTACTACTGGGGTGACACACTGTAACAAACCTCCTCTCTATGTAATTATCTTACTACTGGGGTGATACACTGTAACATTCCCCTCCTCATGTAATTTCCTTACTACTGGGGTGATACACTGTAACAAACCTTCTCCTCATGTAATCTCCTTACTACTGGGGCGACACTGTAACAAACCTCCTCCTCATGTAATCTCCTTACTACTGGGGTGACACACTTTAACAAACCTCCTCCTCATGTAATCACCTTACTACTGGGGTGACACATTGGAACAAACCTCCTCCTCATGTAATCTCCTTACTACTGGTGTGACACACGGTAACAACCCTCCTCCTCAAGTAATCACCTACTACTGGGGTGACACACTGTAACAAACCCCATCCTCATGTAATCTCCTTACTACTGGGGTGACACTGTAACAAACCTCCTCTCTATGTAATTATCTTACTACTGGGGTGACACACTGTAACAAACTTCCTCCCCATGCAATCTTCTTACTACTGGGGTGACACACTGTAACAAACCTCCTCCCCATGTAATCTTCTTACTACTGGGGTGATACGCTGTAACATTCCCCTCCTCATGTAATTTCCTTACTACTGGGGTGTCACATGAGGAGGAGGAGGTTTGTTACAGTGTGTCACCCCAGTAGTAAGGAGATTACATGAGGAGGAGGAGGTTTGTTACAGTGTAATCTCCTTACTACTGGGGTGACACACTGTAACAAACCCCCTCCTCATGTAATCTGCTTACTACTGGGGTGACACACTGTAACAAACCTCCTCCTCATTTAATCACCTTACTACTGGGGTGACACACTGTAACAGACCTCCTCCTCATGTAATCTCCTTACTACTGGTGTGACACACTGTAACAACCCTCCTCCTCAAGTAATCACCTACTACTGGGGTGACACACTGTAACAGACCTCCTCCTCATGTAATCAACTTACTACTGGGGTGACACACTGTAACAAACCCCATCCTCATGTAATCTCCTTACTACTGGGGTGACACACTGTAACAAACCTCCTCTCTATGTAATTATCTTACTACTGGGGTGACACTCTGAAACAAACCTCCTCCTCATGTAATCTCCCTACTTCTGAAGTGACACACTGTAACAAACCTCCTCCCCATGCAATCTTCTTACTACTGGGGTGACACACTGTAACAAACCTCCTCCTCATGTAATCTGCTTACTACTGGGGTGACACACTGTAACAAACCTTTTTTTTTTTTTTTTTTTTTTTTTTTTTATTATTACCACCACATTACAAAAAAAAAATACTACAATATTTTATACAAATTTTTTCTTTCTTTCTTTTTTCACGTCCAGAAACGCCATTCCCCCTTCTCTTCTGGGTAAACATAAATATTCTATCTTAATCCTCACCCTTCTTCGGCCCCATATCAAGGCATTGAAGATTGACAAAATTCTTTTTAAAAAAAAGTCATCACACCAAATGGGTGAAGCACTAAATACGTATAATATTTTCGGCGACATAATCGTTTTAATTAATATCATTCTGTCTGCTTTAGAAATTTTTAAGTCGCTCCATCTTTTAATTTCCTTTTCCTTCTTTATTAAAGGAGTACTCCGGCGCGCACTTTTTTCCTTTTATCCTGTCCGGGCTGCAAAATAAAAGAAATCAAACTTTCTCTTACCTGCCAACGAGCCCCCGGAGCTCCGGTACACTCCGGTACAGGTGTTCGGTCCCCGGGGTGTATTCTTCTTACTTCCTGTTAGCCCGACACGTCACACGGAGCTTCAGCCTATCACCGGCAGAGGCGGGACATCGCTGCGGCCAGTGATAGGCTGAAGCTCCGTGTGACGTGCCGGGCTAACAGGAAGTAAGAGGAATACAGCCCGGAGACCGAACACCTGTACCGGAGTGTACCGGAGCTCCGGGGGCTTGTTGGCAGGTAAGAGAAAGTTTGATTTCTTTTATTTTGCAGCCCGGATGGGATAAAAGGAAAAAAGTGCGCGCCGGAGTACTCCTTTAAGGGTTCTAGGTTTAATTTATAATGATCATCTAATTTACCTGAGATTTGTATACCTAAGTATTTAAAGTGCTCGTCTTTTTTTTTTAAAATATTTTTATTTCGTTTTCTATGACTATATTATTCTCCCCCAATGGAAGGAGTACTGATTTGGACCAGTTTATTTCTAACCCTGAGAAACTCCCATATTCCTTGATAATCTCCATCACTCCGGTCAGATCTGACTGTTTTTCCAAAAAAAAAGCAGGATATCGTCTGCATCTAAGGATATTTTGTCCTCTCTCCACCTTGCACCAAACCCGCCAATCTCCTTCTCCTCTCTGATCTTAACCCCTTAAGGACGCAGCCCTTTTTCACCTTAAGGACTGAGCCCTTTTTCGCAATTCTGACCACCGTCACTTTACGAATTAATAACGCGAAAACGCTTTTACCGAATATTCTGATTCTGAGATTGTTTTTTCGTGACATATTCTACTTTATTTTGGTGGTAAATTTTCGGCGTTAATTGCATCCTTTTTTGGTGAAAAATCCCAAAATTTCATGAAAATTTCGAAACTTTAGCATTTTTCTAACTTTGAAGCTCTCTAATTGTAAGGAAATTTTTCTTCACAACCACAATATGTCCACTTTATGTTGGCATCATAAAATGCACATATTTTTGCTTTTTGAAAAAATTAGAGGGCTTCAAAGTAGAGCAGCAATTTTCAAAAATGTCATGAAAATTGCTAAATCTGAAGGGACAGATGTTACAGAACTACAACTCCCAGCATGCCTGGGCAGTCGAGACATGCTGAGAGTTGTAGTTTGGCAACATCTGGAGGGCTACTGTTTGGGCACCATTGTAACAGTGGTCTCCAAACTGTGACCCTCCAGATGTTGCAAAACTACAACTCCCAGCATGCCCAGACAGCCTTTGGCCCAGGCATCTTCTCCTGCAGGTACGGCCTCCATCTTCTTCCCAGAGACCCTCGACATCCAGGGGCGGGCAGAACGGGGGTTGCCATGGCAACCCCCTGTCCTGCGCTGCCATTGGTCAGAACTCCGTTCTGACTAATGCCAGGGGATAGGAGTAGATCGCAGCTTTGCGACCTCACTCCTATCCTTTAGGCTGATCGGGGCTGTTGCTGACAACTCCGATCAGCCCTATTTTCCGGGTGATCGGGTCACCAGAGACCCGATCAGCCCGGAATTGGAGAAAATCGCATGTCTGAATTGACATGCGATTTTCTACGATCGCCGACATGGGGGGGGGGGGGGGGCCCTGGGCGATGTGCCAGGGTGCCTGCTGAATGATTTCAGCAGGCATCCGGCTCCGGTCCCCAACCGGCTAGCGGTGGGGACCGGATTTCCCACGGGCGTATGGATACGCCCTCGGTCCTTAAGGACTCGGAATGCAGGGCGTATCCATACGCCCTGTGTCCTAAAGAGGTTAACAGCCAAAGGTTCCATGCTCATAGCAAACAGCAAGGGGGAGAGAGGGCATCCCTGTCTGGTGCCTCTTGAGAGCGAAAATTCCTCCGATAATTTCCCATTGATCATCACTCTTGCCTTAGGTTCGGAGTATAACAGTCGGATCATGTCTATATATGTTTTCCCAAAGCCGCATTTTTCTAATACTGCCCACAAGAACTCCCACTCCACCCTGTCAAAAGCCTTAGCGGCATCTAAAGACAGGATGGAGTGGGATTCCCCGCCCTGTAATTTTCCCATATCTATATTCGTAAGGACTCTATATATATTGTGTTGGACCATTCTTCCCGGGATAAACCCGCACTGATCTTCCTGAATTAACTCTGTGATATTACTCTGTAATCTAATGGCTAATGCTTTGGTGAAAATCTTGATATCCGTATTTATTAACGATATGGGTCTATACGACCCCATATCCTCTTTATCTTTTCCCTCTTTCAGGATCAATATTATAACCGCTTCCTGCATTGAGTCCGGTAATTTCCCGATCACCATGCTGGCCTCAATCACTCTATGTAATGCCGGGATCAAAATTCCGCCAAACCTTCTATATACCTCAAAGGGTAGTCCATCGCTTCCAGGTGTTGTATTACCCCTAATCTGATCTAGAGCTTTATTCAGTTCTATTCTAGTTAATGGAGCATCTAAGGTTTGTTTTTCCATTTCGGGGAGTCTAGGGAGTTCCATTTGGTCCAAATAATTTAGCGTTTCCTTTCTTTCCTTATTATATTCAGATCTATATAATAACTCATAATATTCTCTAAATTCCCTTAATATTTCCTTTTTTCTATACACCAATCTCCTTCTTTATTCCTTATCCCAGAAATTCTTTGCTTAGTGTGTTGATTTGAGACAATTGCCATCAAATACTTGTTAGGCTTCCCTGCCTGTACAAATCTTTGCTGGCCTTGGAAAATCAATTTATTTTTACTCTTTTCCAACATATATTCATGAAATTCATTTTGTAGCTTATTTAATTTTTCCTTACTCTCTTCTGATGAATTTTGTGTATATTCCTTCTCTGTATCCCTAAGATTACTTATTAAGCCCTCCTCTTGATTTAAACTTTTTTTTCCCACTTTATTGCTCTTATTATTTCCCCTCTTAGGTAAGCTTTACAGGTCTCCCAGACAGCCGGGTCACTTGCATCGCCCCAGTTGTTTGCAAAAAAAACTCCCTCAAGTTTTTTACTATTGTGGCATTCTCTATCAAATTTAACCAGTGAGGGTTCATTTTCTGGAACCCATCTCTTACCTCTTCCTCTGTTTTTATCAGTACTTCTAGAGCCGCATGGTCCGACAGACATCTAACTCAATAATGTATTTTTATACCTTATTTAAACTAGAGTCATTTCCCAGACATATATCTATTCTGGACATAGTCTGACAGGTCTTGTTCCAACATGAATATTCTTTCTTTTGAGGGTTGTAAATCCTCCAAATATCGCTGAGTCCCAGTTCATTACATACTTTCGCCAGGGGGGTGCAACCCACCTCTCCTTTACTCCCGCTTGCCCTCCATCTATCTAGCCTCTCATCTAGGACGCAGTTCATATCCCCCATGGCAAACACAGGGCATTCTTCGCAACTCACACAAAAATCAAATAATTTAAGAAGGACCGCGGATGAGAAAGGCGGGGGTATATGTACAAATGCTAATACACATCTTAAATTTTCTAGTCTCCCATATAAAAAAACAAACCTCCCCTCCTCATCTACCCTTTTTCTAATTAATTCCCAATTTAAGTTTCTACGGATTAACACCGAAACCCCCCGTGAATATGCTGTATGAAGAGAATGGTAATACTATCCCCAAACATTACGATTCAAAACCATTACTGTTTCTCTCGTTAAATGTGTCTCAACTAACCCGACTATACCTGGTGCGTGCTTCATAATAACTCCCATTACCGCTGATCTTTTAATTTTATGCCCAAGTCCTCGCACATTCCATACCACAGCCTTAACAGTCATCCGCGGTCATTCTCTTACAGTCCAGTTGAACACAATAAACACCATAGTGAGAAGGAAGAGAAAAGGAAAAAAAAAAAAGAAAAAAAATATATATAAAGAAAAAAAAAATAAAAGAAAGAAAATTTGAAAGTATATCTTTTCTTCTAAGTTTCAATTGCATAATCTGGGAAAAGCATAATTCTATTTCCATTGTATTCTATTTCCTTATTTTCCCCTCATTATTCTCAAGATGTTGTCACGGTCATTATCATTCAGGAGTTTAAGTATTATGGTACGTGTTCTGCCCCCTACTGGCGGAGGTTGGAACGGAATTCTATGCGCACGTATCACACTAAAGAGGTTTTCCTCCCCACACTGCGCAATTAACCATGTTTGGATAAAAGTTATCACATCTTTACTTTCCGCTCCCTCTGGGAAACTCAAGATTCTAAGGTTCCCCCGTCTGGAGCGGTCTTAGAATTCTGTCACTTTTTGATTTAATAACTTGTTCTCCCCTGACATCCTCTGTACTTCAGATTTTAACTTATGGACCTCATCTTCCACACCCGACACTCTCGTCTACACCTCTGTACACCTCTCCCTGACTTTCTTTAGATCTTCCCTGATCAAATTGATTTCCACACCGATAACCCCCCCTTGATTGGACAGAACATCTATGGAAGTATTACATTTTGCAACTGCCGCTAATATTTTATCTAGGGCAGGTTGGGGAACATCCCCTTCCATTATCTAGGGCAGGTTGGGGAACATCCCCTTCCTTCTCCATTATAGAGCCATCGAATCCCAGATCTCCTGCATTGGTTTTATTTTTTGTCCACGATTTCAAGGCACTGCCCCCGGCGAGACAAAATATTTATCCACTTTCCCAGCTGCTTTAGCGTCCTTTGTTGGGCTATGTGTTTTATTCAGCTTGGGTGCCATCTTATCCTCCCGTTGTCAATATATTGTCCCACCCAGAACAGTCCCGTGTATTTCATACGCTGCGCCGGGAGATTCAGAGAAGATTACCAACTAAATATTTCCAATGGACACTTTCAGCTTGTTGTATCACAGGAGAAGCTCAGTTATCTGCAGACTATAGACCTGCTCCTGCAGTGCTACAGGTGTTTCACCAAGTGTCGTTTATACTCAGGAGGAAAAAAATACACTGTCCCAATTAGGGTATTCCACCCAAATCCAGTTCTTATAGATAGATTCTTATTTCTTATGCAGAAGGACCTTCTTTATCGGCTTTAAACATACAAGGTGAGCGTGGCAGCATTCACCTCCACAGCTATAATCGCCACGAGGGGGATTTATTATTGAGCAAGCAAAAACTTGCCCCACACCTATTCTTTTATTACAGCTTGTTCACTGTGGCAGCAGTTTCATCCTTATAACAACACAGATATGAGAGGATCTCACCCGAATCTCAGCTGGGTCCCTGGAGCAGCCATGGACCAGCCTCCTCAGTGTGTCTTCCTCCAGTAGCTGCAGGGTCACACTCTCAATCTGCAGCACAACACAGATCCAGGTTCCTCCCACTCACTGCCTCTTCTGAGCCTCCACTCCAGATCACAGCGTTGTCGACACCTGTGTGTGCTGTTGTTCATGTGGGGGCCACTACGCTCACAGTCCACTGCTTCCCGCTCGCTACTGCTGTGTCAGGTCCCTCTGCTCCACCGCCATCCAGCACACTCACAGCGCAACTGAACGGTGTCCCAGACCAGCAGCATGTGTTTGGTCCATGGAGGGGGCAGGAAGTGGGGGGGGGGGGAGGAGCCTCTCAACCTCCTTGCATCACGTCCTGTGCAACAAACCTCCTCTTCATGTAATTACCTTACTACTGGAGTGACACACTGTAACAAACCCCCTCCTCATGTAATCCCCTTACTACTGGGGTGACACTCTGAAACAAACCCCCTCCTCATGTAATTGCCTTAATGAAACCCTGTAACAAGCCTCCTCCTCATATAATCTCCTTACAACTGGCATGACACACTGTGACCAACCCTGGGGGGCATCGGTGGGAATGGTGCTGGCTGTGAGCGGGTGGTTCAGATGCTGGCTAAGTTTCTTGCGGTGGGCAGAGCACCGCCAGGGTGTACCGATATGTGCTTGTTCTCTGGAGACAGATACTTGTTCCCTTTTTGTAATCTGTAAATCCGGTCACCTCTGATGACTGTGGATGAGCTGTTTAGGCTACTGCCCTGGCACAAGCACAAGCACTGTAGCACACATCCCCATCCTCACATCTCCTGGGAAGTGATCTGCACGGAACAAGAAGACTCAGCTTAGTTTTAAACCTAGTTGCCAAAATGGAAACTGCAAGATTTCAGGATTATTTTAAAATACAGATAGTAAAATGGAAAAAAGAAAAAAAACAAAACACAAATGTGTAGAAACATCTTAAGAGATGATCGAGATGTGGTGGTCCAAGAGCTAGATTTCAAGGGTCATAGAAATTTTAGGTTTTCATTTTAAATAAATTTGCAAAAAATTATATTTCCACATTCTCATTATTCTCTCCCGTCCCGCGATTTTCCCTTTATTGCTGCTCAATGGACCATACTAACAAATGGATGCAAATGTGGTGAGCCACGGGGGTGCGAAGTGAGGTGTAAGGGGGCAGATAGTGTTGCCCAGAGACCCCTTCGTGTTTGTGACGCCAGGGCATGGTTTTCCTATGTAACCACCCAAAGGTAATCCCGTTAGTCCTAGGTTAGGCAAGGGTAAATAATGTTCCAAGGCCAGGTTAAGGTTTTACTGAAGTTGAACAATTATAACAGTCTTTACAGGGCAGTTAGGTTCACAGAGAGGTGACCAATAACACAAGGGACCTCGCAGCTTGCTGGGACTTGCAGTGACTTGACAGACTCTAGCACAGCCACGCTGACTATAACTGACTTGAGTTGACTGAAGATAGTAACAGCAGACAGAGATGACTTGACATGTGGCTGTAATTTAGGCTCGAGGCCTCAAAATGTGCTGGACACTGACCCTGAGACGTCTGGACTGGACTTGACCTCAGCAGAAAGTGAAACACAAGAGAGATTGTAGAACCTCCCCCTCTTATAAAGGGGGGCTGAGCAAGAAGTCCATAGGCTAGCTGCAGGTCATCTGGTCACCTGGTACTCTGGTGGAAAACTTTTTTTTTTTTTTTTAAATCAACTGGTGCCAGAAAGTTAAACAGATTTGTAAATTACTTCTATTAAAAAATCTTAAAATGACGGACATCCTTTTGTTTTTCATCCGTTTATATCTCTTATTGTCCATTTTTATTTTTGTCTGGCTACTTTCTGGTTGCTCGCACCTCTTCTGATCAAGAACGTATTGGAAAAACCGAATGCAAAAGGATGACATTGAAGGCTCGTCTGTTTCCAATCATTTTTTGGGACGGGAAAATAATACTGCATGCACTTTTTTCCTGTCAAACAAACGGAATAGATACCAAACAGGTGTAAACGGATGACAAAGGATTGTACAACCCCTTCTTTTTTTTTTTGTTTAGATAGCACAGAAAATACATAATACATATCTCCATTATGTTCAAAATTATTCAGAAAAACAATAATCACAGACAACAGAGGGGAGGGCACACCTAGTAGTAGCCAATCCAGTATCTATATTAGGGAGGATTCCAAAATAAACTGCGATGGTCTAGGATCCAGTAATATTATAAATGACACCTACGGGGTGCACGTAAACTAAATAAAGTATTATAAAGCAATGACAGGGCGTGCTTCATCCGGCCAGAAGGAGCACGCTTTGTCGTGTGAAATGGCCGGCATTGTCTCTGAGTGCTCTTTAGTGTTTACCGGTATAGAGTAGAGTGCTGGGTGAGAGGTCTTTGATTTAAGTTTAAGGGTATGTTCACAAAGAGCAATTGGCACAGAATTCCGCACATCTTCTGCAGACCTGTTCACACTGTGGAATTTCTGCGGTGGAGAATTCTGCAGTGGAAACTGATCCACGCAAAGAATGAACCTGTTCATTCTTTGCACGGGAATTCCACGAGCACTGCATTGCCGTCAATGGTGGAGGTGCAGGTCTGCGCGGTCTGCTGTGGAAACTCATCCACGCAAAGAATGAACCTGTTCATTCTTTGCACGGGAATTCCACGAGCACTGCATTGCCGTCAGTGGTGAAGGTGCGGGGCTGTGCGGACCTCTCAAATTACTCAGTATGAACATACCCTAAGGGGATACTGTTTCTCCTTGTGGAGAGCCACTGGTGTGGAAAGTCTTAAAGGCATATTCCAGTTATGGCAAACTTATCCCCTATCCACAGGATAAGGGAAAAGAGTCTGATCATGGGGGGGGGGGTCCGACTTCTGGGACCCAGCGAACTCCACAACAGGGCCGTCTCTCCTGGCTAAGTGCTCTAAGATGAGGGGTCTTGGCAGTGATAGGCCGCTCAGTCAATCTTTGGCCGCAGCAATGTTCCGCCTTAACTGGTGATTGGCTGAGCGTCCCGTCACTGCTGAAACTAGTACGCCTTGGAAGGTAGGGAGCGAACTGCTCAGCTGGTAGAGACAGACCCAATTTGAAGATTGCGGGAGGTCCCAGCAGTCGGTCCTCCCCCATCCCCTCCCCCCTGGTATCAGACACTTATCCCCTATCCTAAGGGGAAAAAAATATGCTAATTGGGTCCATGGGGGAAAATATGTAAAAATTAGGCCTCCTCCAGATAGTTCCCTGGTGTCCAAAAAGAACCCCACTCTATAATAAGGATGAGGTTTAAAGAGCTGTCTATGGAGGAGTCTATGGATCCTTTTGGAGGGTATTCTGGTTCGGTTGATAATCCATGGTCATGTTTCAAAGCCTTTTTTTATAGGCCGTATATTGGCTTTATTGATGCAAATTTTGTCTATGCAAAATGCATGAAATCATCCCTAGTTTTCAGTGGGTAATAAATGGTTAATAATGTCTCTTTACAACAAAAACACAATCTTAAAAAAAATTATAATAATTACAATAAAATATACATACAAATATTATGAAGATGAAAGATTGAACAGACATGCGATTCCACCTTCATGGGTGGCGTTTCCTCCGGCAGGCTCTAAAGCTTCTTATTATATCTGAGCTATTTCAATCCAGGTTACCATAGAAACAACAAGGCCGCAGCCTCAGCTCACAGTGAAACTGTATGGGAACAGGAAAGCATTTACACCTTTATACAATTAAACAATTGTTTCAAAAGAAAAGGGAACAATCGAAAAACATATAAAAGTGTGTAATAAGAAAGTTATGCACATTTCTTTGGGGATACAATATTATAAAATAACTAAATCAGAGGAATTAAGGCACATACGTCCCATACAATGGTTTGTGTTTATGATTTACTTACTATATACTAATAATTATACTCATGATTGGTGAGAATCCCAGTGGCCGGACCCCTACCAATGGTGTTGGATAAACCCTTTTAACTCTTAAGTTAACCAGTTAGTGACCACCCAATTATGTTTTTACAGTGGGCTTAGTTCCTGTCGATGAGCCTTTTGCTTGTATCACAGGAACTTGGCTGTCATATGACATCCAGGCACCCGCTTCAACAGCCAGAAACCTTAAAGGGGTGCCCCTTCATGGTGCCGGTCCAGAAATCATGGGGGGTCCCAACAGCAGGACCCCCATGATCAGACATCTTATCCCCTATCCTTGGTCTCACAGGGAGCATCTGCAGCGTATTCCATGCTGCGGTTGCACTGATGGCAGTCACAGAGGGACTGCAGAGCGAGCTTCTGGCTATGTCACGAATTGTCCAGATTACAAGCAAATCCCTATAGCAAACCTCTCCTGCTCTGGACAGTTCCTGACATGGACAGAGGTGTCAGCAGAGAGCACTGTGGTCAGACTGGAAAGAAATTCTAAAAATTAAGAACTTCCTGTGGAGCATACAGCAGCTGATAAGTACTGGATTGATTAAGATTTTTTAATAAAAGTAATTTATAAATCTGTTTAACTTTATGGCACCAGTTGATTTAAAAAAAAGTTTTCTATTGGAGTACCCCTTTAAGGCCCATGTGGTCTCCAGACCAATCTCTGGCTATCACTGTGTCTACGACAAAGTTGTTCCACATAGCTAAAGAGGATAAACTTCCATTCTAGCCTCCATTGCTGTCATGCTCTAACTTGCATTGTTACTTCGCTATCTCTTGTTACCAACTTTTGGCTAGACTGACTATGTTTTGACTGTGTGTTTGTCTTCGTGTATCTCTGTTAGGCTGGGTCCACACTACGTTTTGTCCCATACGGGAGCGCATACGGCAGGAGGGAGCTAAAACCTCGCGCTCCCGTATGTGACCGTATGCGTTCCCGTATGCCATTCACTTCAATGAGCCGACCGGAGTGAAACGTTCGGTCCGGTCGGCTCATTTTTGCGCCGTATGCGCTTTTACAACCGGACCTAAAACCGTGGTTGACCACAGTTTTAGGTCCGGTTGTAAAAGCGCATACGGCGCAAAAATGAGCCGACCGGACCGAACGTTTCACTCCGGTCGGCTCATTGAAGTGAATGGCATACGGGAGCGCATACGGTTACATACGGGAGCGCGAGGTTTTAGCTCCCTCCTGCCGTATGCGCTCCCGTATGGGACAAAACGTAGTGTGAACCCACCCTTAGTTAGTGTGCCTTCATCTGTTCCCGACTCCTACTGTTTTGTAGTTTATTATTTTGACTCTGTCTGTCCCTGCATGTTGAAGGAAGGGAAAGTCCTCGTGGTTGTGGACCCGTTGTCTAGGGCACCTGAAAATTAACCCCTTCATCTCTCCCATGTATACAAGATAAAAACAATATAGATACTATCCATACATAGACATTCAATACTATTAAAACCATGCAAGATTCTATTCCTCTGTGCATCTAAAGTGCCATCTGCAATATTGAATGCACGTCATAGTACAATGAAAAAATCTTTTGATATAAAAAAAATATATATTCGTGAAAAAACTTTTTTTTGGCAATGTCGCACTTATCGATGTCCAGAGGATGAACTGAACTATGAGACAATTTTAGTAGACCTACATTACCACGCCATTCTATACAATTAATTTACACATATATATTAGCTGATAGAAATAGAAAGTAATTGATCTATGGTAACAAACCTCATTATACAAAGGAAACTGCAACAAAACCATCAATATTTTCTACTGGACATAGTCAAAATTACAAAAATTTTTGTGGAATTATCAAAAAAAAATATATTCCTATGGTAGCGAATGATACCCAATACATTTGTTAACATGTGAAGCCTGCTCAGAACACTATGTGAGGTGCACATCAAATCCCCTGAAGGTGAGGGTTAGGAAGCACCTTTCAGACATCCCCCATTTTCATTCATGACATGTATCAATTGCAACTAGACATTGCGCGGAGGTGTATAGGGGGGAATTTTAACCCTAAGCCTTCAGGGGATCAAGAGAATATCGGCCCCCACAAGAGGAGGTAGTATAAAACAAAAACACGCTATTGTGGTATGGGATGTGATGCAGGGCAGATGGAATTACCCTAGGGGCAGATAGCACTAACCCCTTGTATTCGTGACGCCAGGACGTGGTTTATCCTCAATACCATCCGAAGGTATATAGCTGGATCCTGGGCTAGTCACGGGGGCAATAATGACTCCGGATAACGGTAGCTTTACTGAGGTTAGACAGGTGGAAAAGTCTATACAGTTCAGCCAGGCCCACGGAGGTGACCAGTGACTCAGAGACCTTGAGGGCTTGCTGGGACTTGTAGTAGATTGGGTCAATTTAATGCAGGCCATGTTGACTTGACTTGTGACTGGTGACTGACAAGACTGTGGCTTGCAGGTTTGTAGCTTATGGCTGCAGACTGGACTTGAGGCTTCTATGACTCTGGACACGCACTTAGGCTTGACTTGACCTCAGCAGGAAGCAAGAGAGCGAGCAGAGGCTCCACCCAGGGCTTATATGGGGGAGGCTCTGGGGGGGATCCCATTGGTCACCCTTAAGTCACCTGGTCAACAATCACATGACAACTCACATGGTAAACAGTCTTAAAGTGACAATGCTTTCTTCACACATTACACAGTATAATACATAATAAACAAATTTACACGGGGAGGGAGATGCAAGGGGGTCCCAGGGGTCACTAAAGGGAGGCTGCCTGACAGGACAGCAAGAGTAACACCTCCCGCACTGGGCCACCACACTATCTAAAGGTACTGAATCAAAGACAAGATGTAATTTTACATTATTGGAAATGGTGTGGTTATTGATTATTACAACAATTAGCTCTTGTAACATAATAGCATTTTTCTTTTTAGCAGCATATACATTAGTTTCACTGGGTGATCACTTCATTATGTTTTCATTTGTTTACTATGCTTTATTGAACACTAATATATGTGTGAATTAATTGTATAGAAAGGCGTGGTAATGGAGGTCTACTAAAATTGTCTCATAGTTCAGTTCATCCTCTGGACATCCATAAGTGCAACATTGCCAAAATTATATATATTTCTTTCATGGACCTATATATATATATATATATATATATATATATATAAAGGTTTTTTCATATTTGTACTATGACATTCATTCAATATTGCAGATGGCACTTTAGATGCACAGAGGAATAGAATCTTGGATGGCTTCAATGGTCTTGAATGTCTATGTATGTATCTATATAGCAGTGGTCTTCAACCTGCGGACCTCCAGATGTTGCAAAACTACAACTCCCAGCATGCCCGGACAGCCAATGGCTGTCCGGGCATGCTGGGAGTTGTAGTTTTGAAACATCTGGAGGTCCGCAGGTTGAAGACCACTGCTATATAGTTTTAATCTTGTATATACATGGGAGAGATGAAGAGCTTAAAGGGGTTATCCAGGAAAAAACTTATATATATATATATATCAACTGGCTCCAGAAAGTTAAACAGATTTGTAAATTAAGAAAAAATAGGAAAAAGGCCAGCAAGTGGAAGCATAAAAAACTTGACTTTATTTAGGAATCCTCCATAAAAAAAACCTTCAGGTGGCAGACAAACATGGACATGTAAAAAAATACAAAAATAGCAAATATATAAAAAGGGTCCCAAGCAGTAGCTGACGCGTTTCCGATCTATCGATCCTTACTCATAGCTTGCTAGTACACAAATGAGGCATCCTTATATATGCAAGGATGTATTCCCTGATCCACACAGGAAAGGGAGGGACAGGTTCATATCACATGTGCAAATGATTAAAACCAAGAGTGGGTGGGACCCATGCAAAAGTATATGATAGAGACCAAAAAGATAGAAAAAATATATAAACATGTATAAAAATACTAATCGTGTAATATTAAAGGGGTACTCCGGTGAAAACCTTTTTTCTTTTAAATCAACTGGTGGCAGAAAGTTAAAAATATTTGTAAATTACTTCTATTAAAAAATCTTAATCCTTCCTGTACTTATTAGCTGCTGAATACTACAGAGGAAATTCTTTTCTTTTTGGAATGCTCTCTGATGACATCATGACCACAGTTCTCTCTGCTGACGTTATTATAATAATAATAACACTTTATTTATTGTTGTCCTTAGTGGGATTTGAACCCAAGTCCTCAGCACTGCAAGGCAGCGGTGCTAACCACTGAGCCACCACGCTGCCCTTAGCATACATCTGCTATGCATGGTTGCTAAAATGGACAGAGATGTCAGCAGAGAGCACTGTGCTCGTGATGTCATCAGTGTTCCAAAAAGAAAGGAATTTCCTCTGTAGCATTCAGCAGCTAATAAGTACTGGAAGGATTAAGATTTTTTTTTAATAGAAGTAATTTACAAATATGTTTAACTTTCTGCCATCAGTTGATTTAAAAGAAAAAAGGTTTTCACCGGAGTACCCCTTTAAATCTGTTTTGCTGTTTAAACCATTTGGCTGGGTACTGTTCAAAAGGTAAATCCATACTGTTCCTCTGTTGTGGAGGGATCGAATGTGATCTCCTCCTCTTTTGCTATGTTTGACTTTTTCAATACCCGAGAAACGGAAAAAAGTCATGTCTGAATTGTGGCATAACAAAAAGTGTTTGGACACATTAGAAAAGCCTGAAGCCCAAGGGCCAGCTGCGTTCCTGATGTGTTCCTGCGTTCCTGATGTGTTCCTGCGTTTTCTCAATGATCTTTTTGTGGAACCCACATACACTAAATTACACATAGTGCACATCACCTTGTAAACAACAAAGTTGCTGTCACAATTGATGAAATCATTTTTAGTATGGTTTTTGCCATTGATTGTCCCCTCCACTTTATAGCATTTTTCGGCCAAAGGACAGAGCACACAACGTGTGTGGCCACATGTATGAAACCCTTTTGTACTTAGCCAGTGTGTATGGGGGCTTGCGGTATCTACCATACTAGGGACGAGGAGGTTAGACAGCGTGGGTGCACGTCTCGCTGAGAATCTGATCCCCGGCTTAATAATTTCACCTACCACAGGGTCTGTGGATAATAAAGGTAGGTGTTTTGTGATGATACGTTTGATGTCATTATACTCTAGACTAAAGGTTGTGACAAAGGTCGGGCAGTCATCCGCAACAGGATTTTTTCTCTTACCGACTAAAAGATCTTTGCGATCCATACGATCTACCCGTGATCGGGCCTTCTTTAACATCCAGCCGGGATAGCCGCGCGCTGTCAAGCATGTGCATACCTGATCAGCTTCCCTCGGGTATGCATCTGCTGAAGAGCTGTTCCGTTTTACTCGGATCAGTTCCCCAACAGGTATGGCAGATATGGTGCTTTTTGAATGACAGGAACTTGCTCTGAGAATAGTATTGCCTGTGACTTTTTTTTCAGTATGGATCAACTTCAATTTTCCCAGTTGTAATATTACCTCGCACAGCTATGTCTAAAAAAGGGGTTTCATATTTAGATCAAGCATGCCTAAATTTAAAGGGTAGCTCCCACCATCCTATTTATTTTTCTGTCCCTGCCTATTGCCCATCTATCCCTAACCCCCTCCCTGCTTTTAATTTTTATTTTTACTATATTAAAAATGCCTTTTGCCTGCCTGGCAGTGTGCTCACTACCAGGCAGACTTCACCAGCAGGCACCATGTCATTGATGCCTGCTGGGGGGGGGGGGGGGGACGACTTCCGCCCTTGGTTCATCTACAAAGGGTGCCTCCAGCTGTTTCACCACTACAACTCCCAGCTTGCCCTGACATCTATTGGCTGTCAGGGCATGCTGGGAGTTGTAGTATTGAAACAGCTGGAGGCACCCTGTGTAGATAAACTATAATTTAGTTACAAGCGGCGCTAGCCCGTTCCCTCCTCCCCCCCCCACCCTGTTCCCTCATTACACTTGCAGTTACTGCAGAGTCCGGCAGCGGGCGTGCAGGGACAGCGGCGGCGGCGATGTGCGGGAGGAGTGGCCTCCCAGCCAGTGGCCGGGGAGCCAATGCGCTCGCTCCCACCTGTCTGATTGACAGGCAGGGAGCAAGTGCAGCCTAACTGAAAAAGGACTGATTGCCACTCCAAAATCAGTCCTTTTTCAGGACCCCTAGTGACCCCTAGTGGCCGGTTTTTAAATGTAAATTAAATCTTTTTAATGAAAAAAAATAAAATAAAAGTATATTAGAGATATGTTGTAGTACATAAGTACTACAACATATCAAAAAATAAAGTTGGTGACAGTGCCCATTTAAGTTAAACTGATTGAAGTTTAAGTAATCCATAAATGCTTTTACAGATGAACAATCAGTAAATACCCATACAATGAGAGGCATGTGGAAAACTTATTAGAATCAGGAAAAATAAATTGTTCCTCCCACCAGAAAACAAAGAGTTTGGCTACAGCAGGTGAAGATTTTGCGCCCATTGAAGCACCTGTGCGCTGTAAATAAAAATGACTCCCAAACATAAAATAATTGTGTTTTAACACAAAATCCACAACCTCAATAATAAAGTGCTTTAAATCCAAAGAATATTTAGAAAATCTGTTCAAAATATCAGAAATAGCTACTAATGCTGGGTCTTGTGGGATGCTGGAATAGAGCGACTCTATGTCACAAGTAAGACATGACAAAGAGTCGCTCCATGTGAATTCATCCATAATGTTAAGAAGGTGTTTAGTGTCCCTGATAGAGCTTGGACATTGCACTACCAAGGGTTGGAGAACTGAATCCAACCACTCGCATAGATGCTCATTCAAGGAACCGATCCCCGCCACGATCAGACGCATCGGCGGCAGGAATCGGTCCTTGTGCATCTTTGGCAGCGAGTGAAAAATAGGCAGAATGGGAGCGGGCACAAATATGTAATCAACTTCTTTTTGGGGAACTGATCCAAGTAAAACGGAACAGCTCTTCAGCAGATGCATACCTGAGGGAAGCTGATCAGGTATGCACATGCTTGACAGCGCGCGGCTATCCCGGCTGGATGTTAAAGAAGGCCCGATCACGGGTAGATCGTATGGATCGCAAAGATCTTTTAGTCGGTAAGAGAAAAAATCCTGTTGCGGATGACTGCCCGACCTTTGTCACAACCTTTAGTCTAGAGTATAATGACATCAAACGTATAATTACAAAACACCTACCTTTATTATCCACAGACCCTGTGGTAGGTGAAATTATTAAGCCGGGGATCAGATTCTCAGCGAGACGTGCACCCACACTGTCTAACCTCCTCGTCCCTAGTATGGTAGATACCGCAAGCCCCCATACACACTGGCTAAGTACAAAAGGGTTTCATAAATGTGGCCACACACGTTGTGTGCTCTGTCCTTTTGCCGAAAAATGCTATAAAGTGGAGGGGACAATCGATACCATACTAAAAATGATTTCATCAATTGTGACAGCAACTTTGTTGTTTACAAGGTGATGTGCACTATGTGTAATTTAGTGTATGTGGGTTCCACAAAAAGATCATTGAGAAAACGCAGGAACACATCAGGAACGCAGGAACACATCAGGAACGCAGCTGGCCCTTGGGCTTCAGGCTTTTCTAATGTGTCCAAACACTTTTTGTTATTCCACAATTCAGACATGACTTCTTTCCGTTTCCCGGGTATTGAAAAAGTCAAACATAGCAAAAGAGGAGGAGATCACATTCGATCCCTCCACAACAGAGGAACAGTATGGATTTACCTTTTGAACAGTACCCAGCCAAATGGTTTAAACAGCAAAACAGATTTAATATTACACGATTAGTATTTTTATACATGTTTATATATTTTTTCTATCTTTTTGGTCTCTATCATATACTTTTGTATGGGTCCCACCCACTCTTGGTTTTAATCATTTGCATAATGTGATATGAACCTGTCCCTCCCTTTCCTGTGTGGATCAGGGAATACATCCTTGCATATATAAGGATGCCTCATTTGAGTACTAGCAAGCTATGAGTAAGGATCGATAGATCGGAAACGCGTCAGCTACTGCTTGGGACCCTTTCTATATGTGCTATTTTTGTATTTTTTTTACATGTCCATGTTTGTCTGCCACCTGAAGGTTTTTTTATGGAGGATTCCTAAATAAAGTCAAGTTTTTTATGCTTCCACTTGCTGGCCTTTTTCTTATTTTTTCTTGATGTCTTGAGGTAGCCGCGCAAGTCCCAGGTGAGCTGAGATTTTTTCTATTTTTAGATTTGTTAATTACTTCTATTAAAAAATCTTAATCCTTTCAGTAGTTATGAGCTTCTGAAGTTAAAGTTGTTCTTTTTTGTCTAAGTCCTCTCTGATGACATGTGTCTCGGGAACCGCCCAGCTTAGAAGCAAATCCCCATGGCAAACCTCTTCTCATCAGAGAGCACTTAGACAGAAAAGAACAACCTTAACTTCAGAAGCTCATAAGTACTGAAAGGATTAAGATTTTTTAATAGAAGTAATTTACAAATCTGTTTAACTTTCTGGGGCCAGTTGATATATATAAAAAAGTTTTTTCCTGGATAACCCCTTTAACCCCTTAAGGACACATGACGTACTGGAACGTCATGTGTCCACTCCCGATCTATAACGCGGGGCCACGTCATAGCGGGTCGGGCCCGGCCTCTAACAACGGCCAGGACCCGTGGCTAACAGCGTGCGGCATTGGTCGCTGTGCCGCGCGCTATTAACCCTTTAGACGCGGCGTTTAAAGTTGAACGCCGCGTCTAAAGTGAAACGGAAAGCATGCCGGCTAGCTCAGTGGGCTGTTCGGGATAGCCGTGGCGAAATCGCGGCATCCCTAACAGCTTACAGGACAGCGGGAGGGCTCTTACCTGCCTCCTCGCTGTCCGATCGCCGAATGACTGCTCAGTGCCTGAGATCCAGGCATGAGCAGTCAAGCGGCAGAATCATCGATCACTGGTTTCCTATGAGAAACCAGTGATCAATGATGAAGATCAGTGTGTGCAGTGTTATAGGTCCCTATGGGAGCTATAACACTACAAAAAAAAGTGGAAAAAAAAGTTTATAAATATCATTTAACCCCTTCCCTATTAAAAGTTTGAATCACCCCCCTTTTTCCATAAAAAAAAACCACACAGTGTAAATAAAAATAAACATATATGGTATCGCCGCGTGTGGAGATCTCCGAATTATAAAAATATATAGTTAATTAAACCGCACGGTGAATGGCGTGCGCGCAAAAAAATTCCAAAGTCCAAAATAGTGCATTTTTGGTCATTTTTTATATCATGAAAAAATAAGTCCTATCAATAAGTCCTATCAATGCAAAAATGGTACTGTTAAAAACTTCAGATCACGCGCAAAAAATTAGCCCTCATACCGCCCCACACACAGAAAAATAAAAAAGTTATAGGGGTCAGAAGATGACAATTTTAAACGTATTAATTTTCCTGCATGTAGTTATGATTTTTTCCAGAAGTCCGACAAAATCAAACCTATATAAGTAGGGGATCATTTTAATCGTCTGAACCTACAGAATAAATATCAGGTGTCATTTTTACCGAAAAATGTACTACGTAGAAACGGAAGCCCCCAAAAGTTACAAAATGGGTTTTTTTTTTTCAATTTTGTCTCAATGATTTTTTTTCCGTTTCACCGTAGATTTTTGGGCACAATGACTGACGTCATTACAAAGTAGAATTGGTGGCGCAAAAAATAATCCATCGTATGGATTTTTAGGTGCAAAATTGAAAGAGTTATGATTTTTTAAAGGCAAGGAGCAAAAAACGAAAATGCAAAAACGGAAAAAACCCCGTCCTTAAGGGGTTAATTTCCAGTGTTACACCTGGAAATCCCACCCTCTTCTCCTATAAAATGGATCCATTCACTGTTTCAACCTGTATGACTAAGGCCGCAAACTGTGGCTGAAACGCGTCACATGTGCACCGTCCATGTTTGCTTGATTGATGAATAAAGACGTATTGCATCGAGATTGCGCTGAACATTCTTCTTGCACTGACATTTCTACATGGGACAGAGGTCCAGTCCCGTCCAAGACGCATCTGAGGCTAGTGGGTGAGCTAAGTATGAACTGCTGATCATGATTATTTAGTATGGCACTGGGGAGAGATCAGGATCTTCACAGCAGTACTTACCATGCCTTGTTGTGACGATACCCTGGCATCAAGGCATGGTAAGTGTCGATGTGGGGTGCTTTTGTGGGTCCCAATGCTGTTAGGAGTGGAGTGCTGGCACATTCAGATCTGCAGCGGTGACGTCATGTCTGGCCTAAGTCATCAAACATGAATGTCCCACGTTTGTGTGCTTTGCTGGATCGATAAAAACGTAGCTGTAACACTCACGGTAGTAGTAGTGGATCCGCTGTACCTGTGTAGAAGATTATGTGGGCCGTACCAGGGAGCGGAGTCTAAGGTGCTGCTGGTTTTCACCAGAGTCCGCTGCAAAGCGGGTTGGATTTGCTGCGGCAGGCGGCACCCAGGTCGCTACCCCTGGTACGACTCGTCCACACTAGAGATGTCTCAAATTGTTCGCTGGCAAACGGTTTCCTGCGAACATAGCTTGTTCACGTTCCCCAAAAACACTTTTTTGACTGTGAAATAATAACAGTCAGTTTCCATCACCCAAGTGCATTTCTGGGCCTTCAAGGGCACAGTGTTACACCAATGCAACTCATATATGGTGTAAATTTTAAAAACCTTTTTTGGCTGTGAAATAAAATCAGTCAGTTTACAAAACACTTGGGAGTTTTTGGGCCGGCAGGGAGACCGGAGGTGATAAGTAATAATGACACTGACTATGAATCTGTGAGGAATATTGTCTTACAAAGCAATGCTGTGAGGATAGGGGTGGACACATCCGGGGGGCCTGCAGCTGTTGTCGCTGAGGGATTGCCTGCACTATGTACTGATATTACATTGAATGTGGATGAAAAGGGGCAGATAAAGACCAGTAATGCTGTATGTACAGAGCCAGAGAATAAAGGGTTAACTACTAAGGCAGGTGAATGTGTTGGGATTGTGTCTGATTCCCAGGCTGAGTGGTGTACACTTGTGATACCTGTAACTCCAACACCAAAGACTGAGACCATCCCTAACAGACCCATCCTGGACTCACAAGCTGAGTGCGCTGCCCCCATGATACCCGAGTGCGCTGCCCCCATGATACCTGAATTTGGCCAAAGCCATATACACATCCCCTGATAAGGGACGTAACAGGGATTAAACTGATAAGAATAGCATTACTTAACACACCATTCCTATGTGGCGGCACATTAGAGTGCACGCGCAGTGCCCCAAATCTGAAGTAGGAGGACCGACCAAGCATCTTTTTACATCTCCCGGTTCCTAAAATCAATGCCATATACATGTCCCCTGATAGGGGACGTAACAGGGATTAAACTGATAGGAATAGTACTACTTAACACACCTTAAGCATATTATTCCAAACAATTTAGGAATGTTAGGTGATTTATGCCCTTTATTGATTAAAACCAGACTCTGCATCAATTTTGTAATTTTCCATGGGAGTTTTGCCATGGATCCCCCTCCGGCACGCCACAGTCCAGGTGTTAGTCCCCTTGAAACAACTTTTACATCACTATTGTGGCCAGAAAGAGTCCCTGTGGGTTTTAAAATTCGCCTGCCTATTGAAGCCTATGGCGGTTCGCGAACATTTGCGGAAATTCGCGTTTGCCATTCGCGAATGGAAAATGTTATGTTCGCAACATCACTAGTCCACACAGGTTGCTGAGATAAAACGTAGCACAGGAGGGATATGGCAACTCGTAGTCAGGATAGCAGAGGGTCAGGGCAGGCGGCACAAGTAAGTGATCCGGTCATGGAGCAGGTAAGTCAGGTAGGGGTATACAAAGTACGCTTTCTCTTGGGCACAGGTCACACAAAGATCCACCAAGGAATAGTGGGAGGTGCACATACTTATAAGGGAGGTACAGGTGAAAATCATAATCAAGGGGGCACTGTCCCTTTAAATCTTAGAGCACCGGGGTGCGCATGCCCTTGGAGGTGGGGACACACACAGACAGGGAAGGTAAGTCACGGACCAAGATTCACATGCAGGTGCGTCCCGCGATGCGAATCCCGGCCCCGCCGGCAGCGGTGAATGGAGAAGGGGAGCGCTCACGGCCAGTATGTCTGGCCGAAGCGCTAGATATAACAGTAGCGTGAAAAGAGCCTAAGGCCTCATTTACACAGAGGAATTTCTGTGCAGAATCCGGCGGGAAAAAAAATCCGCTCAGAAATTTCAGTTTTTATTGGGAGTCTACTGCACCATGCACACGGTAGCATTTCAGCCCTGAATACATCTGGTGCTAAAAACTCAAATTCCGGCCTTATGTCAATTTTTTCCTGTGGAATCCGCTCGGAAATGCATTACCATCTATGGAGACGGCGCATTTCCGAGTGGTCCTAGCTTTTCCGAACTTGATGAGGACAGAGGGGGAGATTTATCAAAACCTGTGCAGAGGAAAATTTGCCTAGTTGCCCATAGCAACCAGATCGCTTCTTTCATTTTTTAGAGGCCTAGTTAAAAATGAAAGTAGTGATCTGATTATTTGCTATGGGCAACTGGGCAACTTTTCCTCTACACAGGTTTTGATAAATCTCCCCCCAGAACATCTGGCCCGGAAATTTTCCATCTGAATGTTCTGGTAAAATGATGCTGTATGGACACAGCCTAAGGTTATGTTCATACAGTGGAATGTCCGCATGGAAAATTTCTGTGCGGACATTTTGCCGACAGCTGAGCACCAGCAGAACGTGTCATCGCTAGGACCGAGCGAAAACATGCCATCTCATAGACGGCAATGCATTTCCGTGTGGACTCTGCAGAAAGAATACACGTCTATTCTTTCTGCGGACTTCGGAATCGGGATTTCCGCGGCAGATGACCTCCACAATGTAAGGCCGGTGGTTTTATTATTATTATGGTTGATCGTGTATACAGGGACACATACGCCTTTTCTTCGCGTTGCTGTGACCTCCACCTCCCCTAAAAAGGGCACGTATTGGACAGATATAATGGTCTTCAAAATCTGGCGCTCCAGATGTTGCAAAACTACAACTCGCAACATGCCCGGACAGCCAACGGCTGTCCGGGCATGCTGGGAGTTATAGTTTTGCAACATCTGGAGGGCCACAGTTTGGAGACCTCTGTCCTAGAAAGAGCAGACCAGCCGCGCTCTCTCTGGTTGACCATGATCCTACCTGTAGGACTGCACACGTCCCTTAAGCCCGATTCGGATTTTTGCTGAATTTTAATATTGCGGATTAAATTTTCCAGGTTAACAAGATCATAATAAACTGCAAAGCCGAACGCGGAAAGGTAAACATTTGCGGAAAAAATATGCTAATTTATGCTCATTTATTAACCCCCTACTGCCATGAGAGCTGCCATACAAAGAATGTAGTGTTGATTTCTATCATCATAGCAATTACCCCCCCTCCCCCCTCACCCTAAAGATGAAGCCCTACAAAAGCCAGCCTGTGTATACCGAGGGCTCTTTAACAGTCCTCTCTCCATGGAAACAAGGATGCAGAGATTTTCGAGGAGAGCAGCCATACGTGCTAAAAGCAGGTGCTTAATCCCGCTAATTACAGCCTCTTTATACTGCGGCGCACGCACGGCCCGTCCTGGCGTCACCGCACGTGGTCTGGATCCCGAGAGCAAAACCTGAGCAGCGAGAGGCAAAATGCTAAATATTACAATAGATTGTCACCTTTAGAGCTCCTAATGTATAGGGGAATTGTAAGTGTGCAGCGTGTATGCCATTTACTGCATAGTCATAAATTAAAAATTGCTGTACGAAGCTTATTAGTTTCCCCAAAACACCACCCAGTGGCGAGATTTCTACTTAAATGGTAAAAACTTCTTTAGCACTTTCCCATTCTGTGACAATTGGTATATTTGATCATTATGCTGGAAATTATTTTCTGCAACCTGCTACACTGCGGGCATCACAACTATACTGCCAACCTAATGTGGGGGAACTATACTGCAAACTAAATGTGGGGGAACTATACTGCCAACCTAATGTAGGAGGACTATGCTGCCAACCTAATGGGGGGGGGGGGGACTACAACCTAATGTGGGGAACTACAACCTAATGTGGGGGGAACTATACTGCCAACCTAATGTGGGGGAACTACAACCTAATGTGGGGGAACTATACTGCACACCTAATGTGGGGAAACTACAACCTAATGTGGGGGAACTATACTGCCTACCTTATGTGGGGGAACTAAAACCTAATGTGGGGAACTATACTGCTAACCTAATGGGGGGGGGACTACAACCTAATGTGGGGGAACATACTGCCAACCTAATGTGGGGGAACTACAACCTAATGTGGGGGAACTATACTGCCAACCTAATGGGGGGGGGGACTACAACCTAATGTGGGGGAACTATGCTGTCTACCTAGTGTGGGGGAACTGGAAACTATGCTGCCTACCTAGTGTGGGGGCACTATGCTGCATACTTAAAGGGGTACTCCACTGCCCCAGCGTTCTGAACATTTTGTTCCAAACCCTGGGTGCAGGCTGCGGGGGTTGTGATGTCATAGCCACGCCCCTTGTGACGTCACACCACACCACCTCAATGCAAGTCTATGGGAGGGGGCGTGTTGACCAGCGCCTGATACTCTAATAGTGCCCCTCCCGAGACAAGACTCTGGATCCGCCCCTGACACCACCACAGTATAGGAAATAAGTATTCGATTGTTGAGGGCCCTACTAATCGAACGATGGGGGTCCCCTATGTCCCCTGGTTAAATGGAAAGGGGATCAGGCTTATACACTCCAGATCTGTTGAAAGTCTATTGGATTGAAGGAAATAGCCAAGCACCATCTCTGTCAGTCCCATAGACTTTGGGATGGAGATCAGGCGTGTGCACTGGCTGCTCCTTTCATTCTTAAAGGGGTACTCCGGAGGAAAATAAATGTTTTCAAATCAACTGGTGCCAGAAAGTTATACAGATTTGTAAATTAATTCTATCTAAAAATCTTAACCCTTCCAGTACTTATCAGCTGCTGTATACTACAGAGTAAGTTGTATAGTTCTTTCCAGTCTGACCACAGTGCTCTCTGCTGCCACCTCTGTCCATGTCAGGAACTGTCCAGAGCAGGAGAGGTTTGCTATAGGGATTTGCTCCTACTCTGGACAGTTTCTTAAATGGACAGGTGTCAGCAGAGAGCACTGTGGTCAGACTGGAAATAAGTACACAACTTCCTCTGGAGCATACAGCAGCTGATAAGTACTGGAAGGATTAAGATTTTTTAATAGAAGAAATTTACAAATCTGTTTCTGGAGCTAGTTTATTTAAAAAAGAATTGTTTTCCACTGGAGTACCCCTCGAAGCTAAAACTACATCCTCCATTGCCCGTTACTCGTAAATTACTCGTAAATTTACCCATAAATTTTTTTTTGGGGGGGGGGGGGGGGGGCGCGCAATCATCCTCGATTTATCTAATGTGGTATTTATGTCACTTTATGCAATTGATTTTTGCTAACAATGAGGTGTATAATTAGGATAGGTAAGACAATGCATTGCACTTTAGTAGAAATGTCCCTATGTAGGGGGGATTTACACAGTCATACTTCCCCGTAGAGGAAGGAATGGTTTAGTGGCATTTCCTTTACACTCTCATTACATATTTATAATATTAGGGCGACTCCCTAGTGTATTTAATACTAAAGGTTAGGGTCACGGGATATAGTTATCAATAGATTACCTTATGTTTAATTATATTTACCTGTCACTCCTTGTGCGCACGCACACTGTCTTCACTGGTGACCGCTATTTCTCTTCTTGCGGCTAAAGTTTGCATCCAGACGACTGTTAAGCGTGGCGCGTTTGGCTGCGTAATGACGCAAGGGAGATGTGGCGTGATACTCGTCGAGGACAGTGTGCATGCGTTGTGTGTGAGCGCTGGACCGGAAGGCGACTATGCGTTCCGGTTGTTAACGGCGTATCCTCTTTATAAGCTGCAAACACACAGAGCATAGCATTCCCCTGAGGAAAGCGTGAAAGCGCGCCGGGGCCCGGCAGAATACTTACACACAGCACGGGTGAGTTACAGGATCTCTATGTATGAGCTTGTTTACTTTATTATCTATGCACCTTAGGAGAAGATTTGGGGTTAGAGCCCATAGTGATTTAATATTGGATTAACCTCTTCCTCCCTGGGGTTTTATTATTGTACTTTATTGACATTGTGCTCATAAGTAATAATAAATAATTGTAACATGTTGGGATAGCGTCTGTAACACCCCCACCTGGTGGACATCTTAGGTACCTTCACAGTGCTGTTTCACTATTTGTCTACAGTGTGTACTACATAGTCATTTTAAGTACTCTCTTGGCTATTTTTTGTCTGTAATTTTATTGAGCACCAAATATGTTTCTGTTTTATGTTGTATTATTGAATAAAGTCATTGGTTTTTATACTTAACTATTTGGTTATCAACTGGTGTTTTTTCAGTGTAGAATAGTTATACAAGTTGATACAGGATGTAGGTCCTAGTTATACATCCACTATTTTCACCCTAAAGCAATATGCATGTTATAAAAAAAAAGGGTATGGGCAGAGATGCCTGGTGGAACTAATTGTGTATATTTAACTTTCTCAGCACTCTGCAATTTATTGTTAAAGGGGTACTCCGGCCCTAAGCAGGACTGTTTGAAGGAATTTGGGGGCACCAAGCAAAATAGACATGGAAGCCCCCCCCCCCTGAGGGGGTTCATCTGGGGGTGCTTCCTTCCTACTAGCAGGAAGAGGGGGTTAATTTGAGGGTACTACCTTCTTACTGGGGGGGAGGGGGTTAATCTGGGGGTACTACCTTCTTACTGGGGGAAGAGGGGGTTAATTTGAGGGTACTACCTTCCTACTGGGGGGAGGGGGTTAATCTGGGGGTACTACCTGCCTACTCAGGGGCCTCAGATTAACCTCCTCCCCCCAGTAGGCAGGTAGTACCCCAGATTAACCCCCACCCCCCAGCAGGCAGATAGTACCTCCCATACCCCAGGAGGGGGGTTCATCTGGAGGTGCTACCTTCCTACTGGTGGTTAATCTGGGGGGTACTACCTGCCTACTGGGGGGGCCCCCAGATTAACCCCCTCCCCCCCAGTAGGAAGGTAGCACCCCCAGATTAACCCTCCCAGTAGGAAGGTAGTACCCCCAGATTAACCCCCCCAGTATGAAGATAGTACCGCCCTATTAACCCCCTCCCCCCAGACCCAGTAGGCGGGTAGTTCAGTCTCTGCCTCCCGCTCCAAGTATTGTCTCGAAATGCTGGCCCGACAGGGCGAGCTGCCTGCCGAACGGTAAATCGCAGGAGGACAGGCAAACACTGGCTCTGCTCGGGGGCCCCGGGCCAGCTTGGGGCCCCAAGCAATTGCTTGGTTTGTCTGTCCTCTTGCGACGGCCCTGGCCCTAAGACATCTTATCCCTTATCCAAAGGATTGGGAATAAGATGTCTGACCGCAGGGGGTCCCGCCACTGGGGACCCCTGCAATCTTGCATTCGGCACCCACCTCTTTGAGCTGCGGCGTGCAGCTCAAAGAGGTGGGTGCCAAATGCAAGATTGCGGGGGTCACCAGCGGCGGGACCCCCGCAGGATAATTTTCTAAACGCTTGTAAAAATCTATTGCTTTCTTCGATACCTCCGTGTGCATTTTAACACCGGCAGGTATCTACCAACAACCAGGGATACTTTATTCACCTATATTTTAGTGTTATTAAGCATAAAAATCTGCTAGCCCATTTAACCCTTCCCTCCATATGGGAATGTTCTCGGAAGGGGGGAGCAACTGTAGAGCGGGATTGTAACATCATCGCTCCGTAACATCTCGCTCCGTAACACGCGGTCCCCGACTGGAATCAACAGCCAGGGGCCGCAGCCTGCAGCGGTGATTGCTGATGTGATGCAATAAACCCTTTAGATCCTGCAATCAAAGCTGATCGCTGGACCTTAACCTCTTGGGGACGCAGGGTGTACCTGTATATTTCCAGTCCCTGCTTCTCGCTGGGCAGGGACCGGGATGCCTGCTGAAATCATTCAGCAGGCATCCCGTGACAACGCTTGGGGGATGTAAACACACATGGCCCCCGACTTCCATTCCAAACAAATTCTCTCTCCAAAAGCTCAATGGCACTCCTCCTCTTCTGAGCATTGTAGTTCGCCCGCAGAGCCCTTTACATCCACACATGAGGTATTTACATACTCAGAAGAGATGGGGTTACAAATTTTGGGGGGCATTTTCTCCTATCACCCCTTGTAAAAATATAAAATTTGGGGGGAAAAAAATGAATTTTACTGAAATTTTTTTTTAATTTACCCATCTGACTTTAACGAAAAGTCGTCAAACACATGTGAGATGTTAAGGCTCACTGTACCCCTTGTTACGTTCCCTTAGGGGTGTAGTTTCCAAAATAGTATACCATGTGTCTTTTTTGCTATTCTGGCACCATAGAGGCTTCCTAAATGCGACATGCCCCCCAAAAACCATTCCAGCAAAATTTGCTTTCCATAAGCCAAATGTGATTCCTTCTCTTCTGAGCATTGTAGTGCACCAGCAGAGCACATGACGTCCACATATGTTGTATTTCCATACTCAGAAGAAATGGGGTTAAAAATTTTGGGGGCATTTTCTCCTATTACCCCTTGTAAAAATTTAAAATTTGGAGAAAAAACTGCATTTTTGTGAAAAAAATAAATAAAAATGTATTTACACATCTGACTTTAACGAAAAGTTTTCAAACACCTGTGGGGTGTTAAGGCTCACTATACCCCTTGTTACGTTCCTTGAGGGGTGTAGTTTCCACAGTATTATGCCATGTGTTTTTTTTTTTTTTTTTTTTGCTGTTCTGGCACCATAGGGGCTTCCTAAATGCAACATGCCCCCCCAAATACCATTTCAGCAAAATTCACTCTCCAGAATCCCATTTTCGCTCCTTCCCTTCTGAGCCCTCTAGTGCATCCACAGAGCACTATACATCTACATATGAGGTATTTCTTTTCTCGAGAGAAATTGGGTTACAAATTTGGGGGGATTTCTCTCCTTTTACCCCCTGTAAAATTCACGAAATGGCTCTACAAGAACATGCGAGTGTAAAAAATAAAGATTTTGAATTTTCTCCTTTGCTTTGTTGCTATGCCTGTGAAACACCTAAAGGGTTAACAAACTTTCTGAACGTCATTTTGAATGCTTTGAGGGGTGCAGTTTCTACAATGAGGTCATTTATGGGGTATTTCTCACAGAAAAAGACCCTCAAATCCACTTCAAACTTAACTGGTCCCTGAAAAATTCAGATTTTGAAGTTTTCATGAAAATTTTGAAAATTGCTGCTATACTTTGAAGCCCCCTAATGCCTTCAAAAAGTAAAAACATGTGAACTTTATGATGCCAACATAAAGTAGACATATTGTATCCGGGAATCAATATTTAATTTATTTGGAATGTCCATTTTTCTTACAAGCAGAAAGTTTCTAAGTTAGAAAAATGCTAATATCCTTAAGGTGAAAATGGGCTGATGGGATATTCCAGGATACAAAATGACTCCTGTCTCAGGTATTCCCCAGGTTGCAATGTGCCTGAGACCTGACATCACTAGTCAGGTGATGACAGGGAGCCTGTCTGCTTCAATGGGTGGAGCGACCACAAGGAATAAGCAACAGCTGGAGGCACCCTGGTTAGAAAGCACTGACCTTTTTAATTGAATCTAGTCTGTTTGTTGTTCAATAGGTGGGGTGACTGAAGTGTGGGAGGTAGGAAAGTGGAATTCTGGGATTTGTAGTAAAACATAAAACTTCAACAGGAAATACTGAGGTTCACAAAAAGAAAGCCCCAGCTTTATGGTTATCTCACAACACAGCCATTTAACCCAAAGACAAGTGCAAATCCTTTCTAAGCATGTCCATTACTGTCTGGCAGGTAGGTGCTAAAATCACCTTTATGGCGCCGGCTGATTGCTATGGTTGATCCGGGCCGCCGTGAATCAACAGCCAGGGACCGCAGCATTGATTGCCGATGCGAGGCTATTTACCCTTTAGATCCCGCGATCACAGCTGATCGTTAGACCTCAAGCCGGCAACTCAATGTTTTTGGCTGGTTGCAACATGTGACGGGGACCACCGCGGGGTAATTGCATGGTCCCGATTACCCTAAATGACAGCCAGAGGGTCCCTACCTTCCTCTGTGCCATCCGATCTTCATTCTGTGGCTCCAGACTTTGGCACGCTAGAGCAATATCCTACAGATAACAGATCACAGCAGTGATCAGTGCTAGGAATGGAAAGATTCCATGTAAGATTCAATGTAACCCCCCCCCCCCCAATAAATGTTTGACTCACCCCCATTTTACCATTTTTATTTAAAATAATGTAAAAAAAATTAATAAAAAACATGTGGTATATCTGCATGCCTAAATGTTTGAACTATTAAAATATAATGTTAATTAGACTGCATGATCAATGGCGTGAACGGATTGTGAAAGTCCAGAATTGCACATTTTGTCACTTCATATAGCAGAAAAATATTCATAAAAAGCAATAAAATTATAAAAAAAAGTCTATTAAGAAAAAAAATTATACAGTTAAAAACTACAGATCACGGAACAAAAATATGAACCCTCAAACAGCCCCGTATAAAGAAAAATAAAAAAGTTAAAGAGGTCAGAAGGACAATTTTTATCCTAATTTTCTTGCAAAAAGTTATATATTTTTTTTCACTAGCAAAATAAAACAAAACCTATATAAATTGGGTATTGCTATTATCATATGGATCTACAAATGAAAAACTTTTCCCCAAAAAGTGCACTACGTAGAAACGGAACCCCCTAAAAGTTGCATAATAGCGTTTTTGTTTTTCAATTTTTCCCCATAAAAAATATATATTTTTTTGCCTTCAGCATACATTTTTTTGGGTGAAATTTGGAGTGGTGTCATTACAAAGTACAATAACTCCCGCAAACAACAAGCCCTATAGATAGAAAATTTATGAAAAATTGGAAGAGTTATGAATATTAAAAGATGAGGAGTAAAAAATAAAAACGCTAAAAATTAAAAATTGCTGCGTCATTAAGGGGTTAAGAAGCTTTCAGTTGCCGCATGTTGCTATAACTTAGCCTTAAAGGGGTACTCCGATGGGAAACTATTTTTAAATCAACTGATTCCAGAAAGTTAAACAGATTTGTAAATTAATAACCTATAGCTTATGCCTCTAGGACCTCACCAATGGTGCATAATGGTGTGGACAAAGATAGATGTAACAGCGTTTATTCAAAAATTACTTTTAATTCAGATATAAAATGTAATATATATATAAAATAGTAGCAAAATATCAAAATAGTAGCAAAATATCACATTACACTGGCATTGATCTAATGAAAATCTCCAGATTTTAATAAAAAATGGAATGACGCCCTCAGAAATCACTCCAGGAGTTTGGTTAAAATGGTCATTGAAAGGAGGGAGCAGCTCCTATTAGAATGTGATCAAGATATTAATTTACTCAGAGTAGAATTGGACCAATTTTCCCAAAACACGGAATATCTGAAACAGCAGGAATTTTTATGTAAAAAGTTAGATAAATTAGAACTAGAGATTATTAATAGAAAAACAAAAAAATCATTATGGCAACAACCGAATGGTTTAAACCAGGTTGGTGATCAAACAGCAACATATACAATTCCCACACAAAACAAATACACACCCCTTTCTGAGAATTTTTTAGGTCAAGATACTATAAAGAGAACACCTATACGACCAAATTATCACCCATGGCAACCACGATACTCCCCACACAGATCATACAACAAACCTTATCACAAACCATATTATCATCCACAACCCCAATACAGACGTCACAATCCAACATATCACAACAACCAGAGACCATATCTGTCCAACAACTTTATTCCACAACAGAACACACACGTCATCCAAGATCCAGTAAATATTCCAAAACCCAAAATACAGACCATCCAGGCAGAAGTTCATCAATTTCCAAATCACAATCCCACGCCAATAAAAAAAAGAACACACGTAGAAGAACCAGGCATCGAAATTCTATCACAACCACCAACAAAAATAGGCAAACTATAACAGCTATAACAGAAACATCCATTATAAATATCAGTACTCATAATCTTACGTCATCACAAAAAACACTTTTAGAAAAAGGTCTGAAATTTGCTCCAACTTATCCTCTTAAAAAATTTGATGCATATGTTGGAATCGAAAAGTTTGTACGCAATCTGTGTCTAAAAAAATACTTTCAAAAACATCCTGTAGAAAAACAAACATTTCAAACAACATATATACAAACAGATTGCAAACCAAAATCCTGTTTTTTTCCTAAAACCGAAATGGGTCCAGAAATCACTACCTTTAAAAAACTAGTAGAGCAGGATTTACGTAAAATTAATCCACCTAAATACAGTAGGGGCAATATAACTCCACAAGAAAGAAAAGCCATTAAAGAACTTCAGTCCAATAAAGACTTGACTATACGTCCAGCTGACAAGGGGGGCGGTGTGGTTTTGTTAAACACTGTAGATTATAACAAGGAATGTTGGAGACAACCCCATGATCAAGACACATACCAAAAATTGTCCAAAAATCCTACTGAAAATTTCACTAAACAATTGCATGATTTTTGTCACAGTGCACAGGAGAAGGGTATTATCACCACGAATGAATACACATTTATTTTAAGCACCCCGGGTAGATTGCCTGTGTTTTATTGTCTACCTAAAACCCATAAAGACATCAAAACACCCCCAGGAAGACCCATTGTATCAGGAATAGGTTCTTTAACATCTAACCTATCCCAATACGTTGATAAATTTCTACAACCATTTGTACAGAAAACAAGATCTTATTTAAGAGATACTACTCAGGTGGTGGCCATGGTGGACTCCCTAAAATGGGAGGATCACTACATCATGGCCACACTTGATGTATCTTCCCTTTATACCATAATACGTCACGATTTGGGTCTGAAAGCGATTAGAAAATTCCTGGAGGAAGGTGACATCAAAACAGATCAGGTAGACTTTATAACACAGGCAATCCATTTTATTCTCACTCACAACAATTTTTTCTTTGAACTTTGAAGGTGATTTTTATTTACAGCGAACTGGTACTGCCATGGGCACCAGATTCGCGCCAAGTTATGCCAATTTATTCATGGCATCTTGGCGCGAGTCTGGTGCTCTGGCGACGTTATATAGATGATATTTTTTTGATTTGGGGTGGCACTTTATTAGAATTAGAACACTTCATTCACCAGTTAAATGTTAATGAGCACTATCTCAATTTCACTTTTACCATCAGCACTAGTCACATTGATTTTTTGGATTTACAGATTAAGTTATCCAAGGACAGATTAATCTGCAACACATTCACTAAACCCACAGCTAAGAATAGCTTTATCACCTATAATAGTTGTCATTTGCCACGCTGGCTATTGAATGTGCCAACTGGCCAATATCGTCATTTAAAACGCAATTGTACTAATAATGACACTTTTTTGGTAGAAGCCGAGACCCTCACTAAACAATTTTTAGATAAAGGTTATCCAGATGAGAGTCTAAAACAATCTTTGGACAAAGTAAGAGTACTAGATAGAACTTCTTTTTTCACTTTGGATAAAAACAATCAAAAAGAAATACCTGAATTTAGGATCATTCTGCCATTTAATAGTTCACATAAAAAAGATGAAAAAGTGATCAACAAACATTGGGAAATAATAAGACAGGATAAAATCATAGGAGAATTATTACCACACCACCCCCCTATCATATACACTAAGGCGCCGAACCAGGGTATAACCGTTGCTCCCTCCATCAAACCACCAACGAATAACAAAGATAACAAAACTTGGCTTTCCACTAAAGGTTTTTTTCATTGTGGAATATGCAACAATTGCAACACCACTGTAGATTTCAAAAAAACTGTAGAAGTAAAATCCCGAACTAATAGTTTCATATGGAAAATAGATGAGTGCATTACTTGCAACACAAAAGGAGTCATATATATTTTGGAATGTGACTGTAAAAAACAGTATGTGGGGAGAAAGGGGATTTAAAACATCCACTATCAACACATTTTTCAATTACTCATAACAGAGATCCATCAAAATTAAAATTTGTAGGACTCCGAACTATTAAACCAGATTGGAGGGGTGGTAGCTACATGGTCCAAATGTCCAGGGCCGAGAGCCAAATGATCTACGAATTTGGATCAATGGAACCCAGAGGTTTGAACTCCAGCTTTGAATTGTTTGGTTTTTTATGAGGTGGTTCCCCTCCGACCACCACCCGCCGCCATGTTTTACTCTTGTCGGCGGTTCGTGGTTTGATAGGAACCTCTCAACAACCATCTTCCAGGTTTCAGATATTCCGTGTTCACTGTTAATCACTTTTATTTGCTCTTATCATCTCTATTTATTTTTTATTTTCTTCTGTTTTAACTTTGTTCATTATCATTTTTAGTTACGTGACCCCTGGCCCATTCATATTTTTATTTTTTATCTCCATCCTTCTTATTATCATCTATCATCTACTGTATATTTCATTTTTATTTTCCATTATTATAATTTTTTATCGTTTTATTTTTCTGTTTTTGTTTTTAATTTTTTGTTTCCGTTGTTCTTTATCCATTTATTTTTATTTTCATTCTTTTTATTTTTCATTCATCTTTTTATCTTAATTTTATTTCATTTTTTATTTTTAATTTTATTTTTATTTTAATTTTCATCAATTATATCTATTTTTATTTTCATTTTATTTTTTTTACTTCATTTTTTCTATCCTTACTTTCATATTTCTTAATTTACATATTTTTCATTTCCACATCTACCATCTCTATACTTATTTTTCATATATTATTTTTAACATCCTTATGACATTTTCATTTTTGTTTTATTTTTCTGTATATAGGTTGATTCAATATAACACTTTTATTGCTATATGTATTAGTTATAGTAAATTTGTATTAATTCACATTGTCTAACTACAAGTAACATGACCGATTTTACTATCAGAGCTAATAGGGTGTGAATAACGTCCTATCTCACCATCCGGTTTTTCATGAGTTATTGTCTAAGAGCTGCTCCACTCCATTTCTTACTTGTCTTAAGAGTCAATCCACTATTATTCCATGACCGTGTATTGTTTTTGAATGCTATTAACCACTATCAGGTGTGAATTCACTATAAAAACAGCGTCATCATTAAATTGTATCATATACACATTTCTACTGAGGAAGGGGTCGGAGGACTTTGTTTCCCAGTACCCCGAAACGCGTTTAGAAATCTGGCACTATTCACACAGTTATCATCAGCGCCCATCTGCAAATACCTCGGCAACAGAGGAGTTAAACTTGTTCTACTCCGCCCTGCCTGGCTGTAACCTTACCATCCATTGCATCTCATAGCCTCATCTTCTGCCTCCACGTGGGACGCCAATCCCAGACCTTCCATTGCTCCCGGAATACCATCATCAGCAGACCCGTTGTCGCACCCGAGCCGACTGACACTCCTGCCGGAGTGCCAGACTAGTGCCGTCTGTGCTAAGCCGGTAAGCGAACGAGGTCCCGAGCGCTGCAACTGCCGCTTGCTCCCCTGCCATCGGAGCCCACGATACACAACATCTGCGCCCCCTTGCCAACGGGGCTGCTAAGGGAGATCTATCAATCTGTGCCCCCCTTCCACTCATTGGGGCACATGAGGATTATGAGGCTGCGATCCATCTACTACAACAGACCAAGCCAGAAGCAGTGGTGAGAGATACTCCGTATCATTCATTCATCAACTTTTTTCATTGACTTTATGTTACAATATCCATACGTTTCTTACGGACTTATTTTTATTGGTATTTTTATTTTTACATTTTTTTATCTGCAGATTCATGGACTTATTAAATATTAATTCACACATTTTTTGATACCTCACTAGGGCCCAGTGAGATTTTCATTAGATCAATGACAGTGTAATGTGATATTTTGCTACTATTTTGATATTTTGCTACTATTTTATTTATATATATATATATTACATTTTATATCTGAATTAAAAGTAATTTTTGAATAAACGCTGTTACATCTATCTTTGTCCACACCATTATGCACCATTGGTGAGGTCCTAGAGGCATAAGCTATAGGTTTTTATTAATTTGCATTATTGTTGCAGGTGGGGTCCAGCTTTAGCTTTAACTGCCTTGGTCCTTCTGTTGTGAGCTGCACCTTATTTTTTTGAGATTTGTAAATTATTTCTATTAAAAAAATCTTAATCCTTCCAGTACTTTTCAGCTGCTGTATGCTCCAGAAGAAATTGTGTAGTTATTTCCATTCTGACTGATTCTGACTCTGTTCGTGTCAGGAACTGCCTAGAGTAGGAGCAAATTCCCATAACAAACCTCTCCTGCTTCGGACAGTTCCTGACATGGACAGAGGTGGCAGCAGAGAACTGTGGTCGGACTGGAAAGTACTGGAAGGTGTAATGTCCGTTTCTCTGTATTTTGTGCTTTGGGTCCTATTCAGACATTGTTTGAGTCTGAACAGTTTCTGTGTTAATTCTCCCTGGGATGGGAAGAGTTAACCTTCCTGATTTCAGCACTGGGAAGATATATAAGGCCTCTTCAGGTGGTGCTCTGTGCTGGTGATTAGACCTGTATTCTGGCCACTTTGGCTTAATGTTCACTATGTCTGTCTTTGCACATATCCTGGGTATTAACCATGGTTATCTGTCCTGTTTGATATAAAGATTTTAGCCTGCTTTGTTTGTGTACTTTGTATTCACACTGTGCGTTTTGTCAGTACTGTGTTGACCTTGTTTGATCCTGGATCTCCGAGAATAGAATTCTGTTCTGAGTCTTGGGCTAATCTGTCTATCTAGGAGTGAGTTAGTCTTGTGCCTGTACCCGTGTTTGCTTGTATTTAGGATTTTTGTTTCCTCCTAGGCTAGTATGCTAATCACTCAGTGGCGTGTGCCTGCTGGCTAGAAGCATATTTGGCTTTGGTATTGATGTCCCTCCATGATTGGAGTGGGGTGTCTAGTGTGTTCCTTGTTCTGAGTCTAGTGTGTTCCTTGTTCTGAGTCCAGTGTGAACAGTGCTCTTTATTTTCTGACCCTTTATATGTTCTGACATTCAGTTAACCTGTTCATCCGCTGCACCTCCTGGTTTTGTCTGCTGTATACTTATCCTCATATCTAGCGTTGTTTATATTACCATATCTGCCATTTATCTTGATTCCGGTTTCTGAACGATATGTTAGTATGCTATATCCTGCCTTGTTTGTATTAATATATCTGTTTATTGGATTTCTGTTATGTTTCTTACTTGTTCCCCAAATTTGTACAGTTATGTGTGTTTTGTTGACTTCAACACCAATACACTTTATTGCAAGGGTCCAGCTCCAAGTTGTTGATCCGTCATTTAGGGCAGATGGGCAAGTAGAGTGGTTTTTAGGGACAGCTGTAGGGCTCACTTCTCCCTGCCCCCCTCCCCCTTTCATGACAGAAGAGTTAAGATAGTTTTGAATAGAAGTAATCTACACATCTGTTTAACTTTCTGGAACCAGTTGATTTGAAAAAAAAAAATAGTTTAACAAACCCATTAAAACCAGTTTCAAATTACTTAAACACATTCTTAGCAGTGTTATACAGGGCTTTAGAGCTCTTAGGCAGTGTTATAAACATTTTCTCAGGGTTTATTATGCAGTAGCCATGGGGGTGCTAGGAAATACCTTATCAGTTTGTGATGCCAGGGCACCATTAGCTTATACACAGTCCAGGACTGGAGACAGATTCTCCTGGGCCAGACACAGGGAGTAAAGAAACACACCAACATTGGGTTACGGATAAATGCCTTTTACTGAGCAGGGTGCAGATGGTATTACACAGCAACAGTATGGTGCAGAGTGGAGAGAATGCAGTGTAACCCCTTGGGAGCCCTGTTGCCTTGCTGGGACTTATGGTGCTTTTCACTCAATAGATTAATACTGACTTGATATAAGACTGAACTTGATATAAGTTCTGACAAGGCCCTGTAGCTTTCTGTCAGGGCTTGAATTTCTTCCATGTGGGTGATCCTTGAAATATGACTGGATAAGACTTGAAATGAGATTTGTTCTGGACTTCCCTCCGAGCTTCTACACATACAACTCACTCCTTTACTACACTTGTGCTCTGCTTAGACCAGTGACTAGCTCTGAACTGGGGAAACTCCTCCCCCCACTAGTCTATATAGCTAAGAATTTAGGGGTTCCCATTGGCAGTCAGGGTCACATGGGCTTGCACTGCATCTCACTTTTAAAGGTATAACACATATAATATAACACAGTAAATGTGAAAATATATTAAACATCTAATAAAGTGTTTAAACATAACAATAATTACCAGCCCTCTAGGGGCCCAACGCCTGTGCCGCAGGTCCGCCCGAGGAAGTCCAAAGCCCACACGACAGCCTTTGGTGCTGGGACACCACAATTACATTGCCGGTTAGCGTCAAACTAGTTTGATCAGAATCAAACATTTCCTGAAAGTTCCCTCATTCCTAATCATTAGTCTATTTTATGCTGTTTGTTTAGCGTGAAAAATAAATAAAGAGCTGGACTCGGGCTGGAATGGCTTGGTAGCCGCTACTGTCCCTTTGATGGGGTTCTCCATGTGGGACTTGTATAGGAGAATCCTGTAAAGAATATTTGGTCAGTATAAGATATCCCCGGCTGGTTTGTCTCTTCTGGTGGTAAGGTTTTATTACAGGTGGCTTTCTCTTCTAATGAAATCTGCAAAAAAAAAATGTATATAATGTAAATCACAAATAAATTTGGGGACATTTTATGTTTTATTTCCTTGTTCTGAAGGTTTCTTTAAGTCTTTTTTCTAACTATAATTTTCCTCTATTGTCCTTAGTTGAGAAAGGATAAGTTCTGCTGTTGGTTTCCTCATGGAAAATAATAGGAGTATATGGGAAGAATACACTACAGAATATTTACCTGGCATGGATGGTTTGGTGGATGGAGACGACAGGCTTCTACTTCTGTCCATTTTATATCCCGGAACAATTCATGATGGCGGATGTTGTTTTCATTCAGCCTTCTATTGGGATCTCTCTTTAACAGCTGTAAAAAAGAACAATAGAAGAATAAATAATCATATGTTATTATAATATCGGAGACATTTTATGGGTGATGATATTATTGTGGGAATATATATAGGTCACTTCTGTCCTTTAGGCTCAGGCTTCACATTTGTTGGCACAAGATGCAGTAACATTGCTATTACTATAACTCACTCACCACTTCAATGTTTCCTTATCTTCAAATTCTATTAATTCTTTGTCACCTACAGAGAAACTTTGAGGTGAACTCCCAGACCCCATAATGCTTTGCTTTTACGATGATTCACAGCCATAGAGCCCGGCTTTATTATAAGGTACTTTTATATGATAATAATTATTTCACTTGTCCCAACGACAGTGGTGATCGTCCATACTCACTTGTTGTATCAGATCCTTCAGTTCAGGGTTCATGTCTCCCGGGTACGATAGACGACTCTTAAAGGGGTACTCCGGTGAAAAACTTTTTTTTTTTTAAATCAACTGGCGCCAGAAAGTTAAACAGATTTGTAAATGACTTCTATTAAAAAAATCTTAATCCTTCCTGTACTTATTAGCTGCTGAATACTACAGCAGAAATTATTTTCTTTTTGAAACACAGAGCTCTCTGCTGACATCACAAGCACAGTGCTTTCTGCTGACATCTCTGTCCATTTTATGAACTGTCCAGAGCAGCATATGTTTGGTCTGGGGATTTCCTTTTACCCTGGACAGTTCCTAAAAATTGACAGAGATGTCAGCAGAGAGCACTGTGCTCGTGATTCAGCAGACAGCTCTGTGTTTCATACGGAAAAGAATTTCCACTGTAGTATTCAGCAGCTAATAAGTACAGGAAGGATTAAGAAGTAATTTACAAATCTGCTTTATTTTTTTTTTAAATCAACTGGTGCCAGAAAGTTAAAGTTTTTCACCAGAGTACCCATTTAAGGATCTTCCTCTTTAATGCTGCTGGTGTCTTTGCTAGGAATGGTAACATTCCGGTGTCGATCTCATACAGGATCACTCCACAGGACCACCAGTCCACACCGAAGCTATATTTCTTATTGGAAACCATCTAAGAAAAGGAAATGTATAATGAATGTATATTCTTACTGAATGATACATCTGAATGGATGCTCAGCTATATATGGAGATGCCAAACTGTACTGTGATCTACTAGTGATTATGGGATGTACAATATTACCCTTAGATATAACATCGGGTATCAGATCTCCAGCTTTATATGAAGCTGAATATCTGAGATCCATAGAATAATTCACCTGCTAATCTGGATCATTGTTCTGTATTATTAGGAATAAAGTATAATCTGTATAAACATTTACATACAGATTGTCATTTACTCCATGTCATAGAGTGATAGATAAATTATCAAAAATTCTTGTGTTAATGAATAACAACCAACAATTACAGAAAATCCAACATAAGAGGCAGAGAAAGATAGAAATGTCAAAAACAACATAAAACCCTGCACTTCTCTCCCGCCAGTCCTGGTCCGCACTGCGAGCACTCACCTCAGGGGCCATGTACTCCAGTGTTCCTGCATATCCTTGCGTAGTGTTGGAATCGCTCTCTAAGATGGTGGAAAGACCAAAGTCTGCGATTTTAAGATGTCCATTATTACTAATTAGGATATTGTCAGGTTTTAAATCTCTGCATAAGATATAAAATATGAGGTAAAATATGCAATATACAATATATAAGGTGATAGGTATAATATACAATATATAAGGTGAGAGGTATAATATACAATATATAAGGTGAGAGCTGTAATATACAATATATAAGGTGAGAGGTGTAATATACAGTATATAAGGTGATAGGTATAATATACAATATATAAGGTGAGAGGCATAATATACAATATATAAGGTGAGAGGCATAATATACAATATATAAGGTGAGAGCTGTAATATACAATATATAAGGTGAGAGCTGTAATATACAATATATAAGGTGAGAGGTATAATATACAATATATAAGGTGAGAGCTGTAATATACTATATATAAGGTGAGAGGTATAATATACAATATATAAGGTGAGAGGCGTAATATACTATATATAAGGTGAGAGGTATAATATACAATATATAAGATAAGAGGTATAATATACTATATATAAGGTGAGAGGTATAATATACTATATATAAGGTGAGAGGTATAATATACAATATATAAGGTGAGAGGTATAAGATACAATATATAAGGTGAGAGGCATAATATACTGTATATAAGGTGAGAGGTATAATATACAATATATAAGGTGAGAGGCATAATATACAATATATAAGGTGAGAGGTATAATATACAATATATAAGGTGAGAGGTATAATATACTATATATAAGGTGAGAGGTATAATATACAATATATAAGGTGAGAGGCATAATATACAATATATAAGGTGAGAGGCGTAATATACAATATATAAGGTGAGAGGCATAATATACAATATATAAGGTGAGAGGTATAATATACAATATATAAGATGAGAGGTATAATATACAATATATAAGGTGAGAGGCATAATATACAATATATAAGGTGAGAGGTATAATATACAATATATAAGGTGAGAGGTATAATATACAATATATAAGGTGAGAGGTATAATATACAATATATAAGGTGATAGGTATAATATACAATATATAAGGTGAGAGCTGTAATATACAATATATAAGGTGAGAGCTGTAATATACAATATATAAGGTGAGAGGCGTAATATACAGTATATAAGGTGAGAGGCGTAATATACAGTATATAAGGCGAGAGGCGTAATATACAATATATAAGGCGAGAGGCGTAATATACAATATATAAGGCGAGAGGCATAATATACAATATATAAGGTGAGAGGCATAATATACAATATATAAGGTGAGAGGCATAATATACAATATATAAGGTGAGAGGTATAATATACTATATATAAGGTGAGGGGTATAATATACAATATATAAGGTGAGAGGTATAAGATACAATATATAAGGTGAGAGGTAGAATATACAATACATAAGGTGAGAGGTATAATATACTATATATAAGGTGAGAGGCATAATATACAATATATAAGGTGAGAGGCGTAATATACAATATATAAGGTGAGAGGTGTAATATACAATATATAAGGTGAGAGGCATAATATACAATATATAAGGTGAGAGGTATAATATACTATATATAAGGTGAGAGGTATAATATACTATATATAAGATGAGAGGTATAATATACAATATATAAGGTGAGAGGTATAAGATACAATATATAAGGTGAGAGGTATAAGATACAATATATAAGGTGAGAGGTATAATATACAATATATAAGGTGAGAGGTATAATATACAATATATAAGGTGAGAGGCATAATATACAATATATAAGGTGAGAGGTATAATATACAATATATAAGGTGAGAGGTATAATATACAATATATAAGGGGAGAGCTGTAATATACAATATATAAGGTGAGAGGCATAATATACAGTATATAAGGTGAGAGGCATAATATACAATATATAAGGTGAGAGGCATAATATACAATATATAAGGTGAGAGGCATAATATACAATATATAAGGTGAGAGGTATAATATACAATATATAAGGTGAGAGGTATAATATACAATATATAAGGTGAGAGGCATAATATACAATATATAAGGTGAGAGGCATAATATACAATATATAAGGTGAGAGGCATAATATACAATATATAAGGTGAGAGGCATAATATACAATATATAAGGTGAGAGGTATAATATACAATATATAAGGTGAGAGGCATAATATACAATATATAAGGTGAGAGGTATAATATACAATATATAAGGTGAGAGGTATAATATACAATATATAAGGTGAGAGGCATAATATACAATATATAAGGTGAGAGGTATAATATACAATATATAAGGTGAGAGGTATAATATACAATATATAAGGTGAGAGGTATAATATACAATATATAAGGTGAGAGGCATAATATACAATATATAAGGTGAGAGGTATAATATACAATATATAAGGTGAGAGGTATAATATACAATATATAAGGTGAGAGGCATAATATACAATATATAAGGTGAGAGGCATAATATACAATATATAAGGTGAGAGGTATAATATACAATATATAAGGTGAGAGGTATAATATACAATATATAAGGTGAGAGGTATAATATACAATATATAAGGTGAGAGGTATAATATACTATATATAAGGTGAGAGGTATAATATACAATATATAAGGTGAGAGCTGTAATATACAATATATAAGGTGAGAGGTATAATATACAATATATAAGGTGAGAGGTATAATATACAATATATAAGGTGAGAGGTATAATATACAATATATAAGGTGAGAGGTATAATATACAATATATAAGGTGAGAGCTGTAATATACAATATATAAGGTGAGAGGTATAATATACAATATATAAGATGAGAGGTATAATATACAATATATAAGGTGAGAGGCATAATATACAATATATAAGGTGAGAGGTATAATATACAATATATAAGGTGAGAGGTATAATATACTATATATAAGGTGAGAGGTATACTATACAATATATAAGGTGAGAGGTATAATATACAATATATAAGGTGAGAGGTATAATATACTATATATAAGGTGAGAGGTATAATATACAATATATAAGGTGAGAGGTATAATATACTACATATAAGGTGAGAGGTATAATATACAATATATAAGGTGATAGGTATAATATACAATATATAAGGTGAGAGGTATAATATACTATATATAAGGTGAGAGGTATACTATACAATATATAAGGTGAGAGGTATAATATACAATATATAAGGTGAGAGGTATAATATACTATATATAAGGTGAGAGGTATACTATACAATATATAAGGTGAGAGGTATAATATACAATATATAAGGTGAGAGGTATAATATACTATATATAAGGTGAGAGGTATAATATACAATATATAAGGTGAGAGGTATAATATACTACATATAAGGTGAGAGGTATAATATACAATATATAAGGTGATAGGTATAATATACAATATATAAGGTGAGAGGTATAATATACTATATATAAGGTGAGAGGTATACTATACAATATATAAGGTGAGAGGTATAATATACAATATATAAGGTGAGAGGTATAATATACTATATATAAGGTGAGAGGTATAATATACAATATATAAGGTGAGAGGTATAATATACAATATATAAGGTGAGAGGCGTAATATACAATATATAAGGTGAGAGGTATAATATACAATATATAAGGTGAGAGGTATAATATACAATATATAAGGTGAGAGGCATAATATACAATATATAAGGTGAGAGGCATAATATACAATATATAAGGTGAGAGGTATAATATACAATATATAAGGTGAGAGGTATAATATACAATATATAAGATGAGAGGTATAATATACAATATATAAGGTGAGAGGTATAAGATACAATATATAAGGTGAGAGGTATAATATACAATATATAAGGTGAGAGGCATAATATACTATATATAAGGTGAGAGGTATAATATACAATATATAAGGTGAGAGGCGTAATATACAATATATAAGGTGAGAGGTATAATATACAATATATAAGGTGAGAGGCATAATATACTATATATAAGGTGAGAGGCATAATATACAATATATAAGGTGAGAGGTATAATATACAATATATAAGGTGAGAGGCATAATATACAATATATAAGGTGAGAGGTATAATATACAATATATAAGGTGAGAGGCATAATATACTATATATAAGGTGAGAGGTATAATATACAATATATAAGGTGAGAGGCATAATATACTATATATAAGGTGAGAGGTATAATATACAATATATAAGGTGAGAGGTATAATATACTATATATAAGGTGAGAGGCATAATATACTATATATAAGGTGAGAGGTATAATATACAATATATAAGGTGAGAGGTATAATATACAATATATAAGGTGTGAGGTATAATATACAATATATAAGGTGAGAGGTATAATATACTATATATAAGGTGAGAGGTATAATATACAATATATAAGGTGAGAGGTATAATATACAATATATAAGATGAGAGGTATAATATACAATATATAAGGTGAGAGGTATAATATACTATATATAAGGTGAGAGGTATAATATACAATATATAAGATGAGAGGTATAATATACAATATATAAGGTGAGAGGCGTAATATACAATATATAAGGTGAGAGGTATAATATACAATATATAAGGTGAGAGGTATAATATACTATATATAAGGTGAGAGGTATAATATACAATATAAAGTATGCACAAAAGAGAAAGAGGGACGTCACTCACCAGGATACGGTGCAATTTTCTTTATTTCAACGGTGCAGAGACATGGAGCACGGACGCCAGAAGGTAGGACTAAATCATCAGTGAGAAGCTGGGTGACAGCTGTTGCGCGTGCGTATCACGCTTCTTCAGACCCTACCTGTTCCGTGATGCGTCACCCTTAAGAGCACACCTCCCCGAGTGACGCACCCGGAACAGGTGCCTGCTAACTAATACATTAAAAACATTAAATAACAACTCGTAATGTATGGGATTTGTCACAAGTATAACAAGTTTCTATCTAAATAGTATAAATATAGAAAAGTACAAAAGTTACAAAAATTATTCTTTTTATAAAATAGTATTAAAAAGAAAAAAAGAAAAACGAAAAAAGAGGAAATGAAAAGGCTATAAATAAACCTGAAACGCAGGAATATGAATTACAAAAAGACACTGTAGTCCACTCTTTCATTGAGTCCCAGGTTGCCGGCAGCATTAAGTTTTATAATCCATTTGGCTTCTGTTTGTAACAGGAGTTTTCTTTTGTCAGAATTTTCTTTGCTGCGGACAACCTCGAGTCCCTGAAAGAGTAAGTTATCACAGATGCCTTTATGCTCACTGTTCATGTGTTCGATAAAACAGGGTGCACCTTTTTTAGTTTTGACTGAGTAAACATGTTCCCTAAATCTTGTATTAAGGGTGCGTTTTGTGCTACCAATATAAAACCTTCCGCATGAACAGATCATCGCATACACAACCCACTGGGTTCTGCATGTAATTAGGGTGTTAACATGTATAATTTCTCCACCGATTTGGGTACTTTTACCTATTTTCATATTGGGGCACCAAATACATGTACCACACTTGTGGTTCCCTGTGGGGCCAGATTTTGTGAGCCAGTCAGTGGTTTTAGGGTTGGAACAGAAGTTACTACTAGTAACTGCATCCCTCAGGTTTTTACACCGCTTGAATGTGATTAGAGGTCTATCATGTACCAGTTTTCCTAGGTCGGTGTCACTTTTTATCAAGGACCAACTATTATGTACCGCTCTTCTTATGACTTTTTCAAGGGGACTAAATTTGAAAGAAAAGGAGAACCTAGATACTGGATTGTCAGAGGATTTTACTTTAGTATCTTGTTTGGCTTTTTTATTTTTGTTAGTTGCGAGTAAGTTGTTTCTATCTTGTGCTAAGGCTCTTTTAAGAGCTGTATTAATAATAGATACAGGATAGCCACGAGCCACCAATCTCTGCTTCAGTTCTTCTGCTTGGGAGATAAATTTTTCATCAGTATCATTGATGCGTCTCAAACGCAGAAATTGTCCGTAAGGTAAAGCGGTTTTTGTGTGTTGAGGATGATAGCTCGAGAACTGAAGCAGAGAATTAAAGGCTGTGGGCTTCCTATAGCCTGATGTGCGGAGTTCCCCTCCCTCTGTTTCAATAAGAACGTCTAAGAATTCCATTTTTTTCGAATCAACTTTGTAAGTGAATCTAAGATTCATTTCATTTTTTTCATTGAGGAATTCTACAAACTCCCTGAAGTTCGTCGCGGTGCCATCCCAGGCGATGAACACGTCATCGACAAATCTGTGATAGCACCGGACGAACTTCAGGAAGGGATTGGAGGTAGTGAACACATATTTTTCCTCGAATGAAGCGACGTACAGATTTGCAAATGTGCAGGCCACGGGGGTGCCCATGGCCACACCCCCGATCTGTCTGTACCACACTTCGTCGAACAGAAATGCATTGTTTTTTAATATAAATGTCAAGGACTCACAAATAAATTGGGTCACTTTTTCGGACTTTCCGGAGTGCGACAAAATCTCCCTGATGCACTCCACCCCTTTATCTTGTGGAATGCTAGTGTATAGATTCTCTATGTCTATAGAGGCTAGCAACATATTATCTGACCATACTAAATCCTGTAAAAACAAAAGAAATTGGTTGGTATCCTTTACCAGCGATGGCACTTCCTGCAGAAGGGGTCGCAGTAACCATTCCAAATATTTGGACAATGGTTCTGTGACTGAGCCCCTCCCTGAGACTATCGGTCTCCCGGGGGGGGGGGGCTTCCAGGGTTTTATGTACCTTCGGCAGGAAGTACCATCGCGGGCTAGAAGGAAAAAAAGGAATCAATTTTTCAGCACGTTTTTTAGAAATGATATTGTTTTCAACTGCTTTTCTAAGTAAACCCTGTAGATTCTCTCTAATTTTAGGGACAGGATTCGTATGTAATTTGGTGTAGGTGAGAGAATTGCCTAGCTGCCTCAGAGCTTCGTTTTTGTAATATTCTGTGGTCATAACGACCACATTGCCGCCTTTATCGGCTTTTTTTATGACAATATAATTTCTTTTCTTGAGGCAGTCTAGTGCTCTTCTCTCACCCAAGCTCAAATTACTGGGGTCTTTTTTATAGATAAGGGACTTGACCTCACGAAGTACATTATTATGAAAAAGGTCGATGTTGCTCCCCGGTGTCACCTGAGGACAAAAGGAGGATTTTATCCCGCCCTTAAAGTCCTCAAATGACAGCTCCCTAGTGACTGCGGGGTCCTCGGTTGTGTCCTGCAAATCAATTAAATGGTCGAGACATTCAAGCTCGCTAGTTGTAGCGTCTTTTAAGACGCTAAATCCGAGAGGGCCAACTACTGCTGGGATCTCCCCTTCTAGTGGACTCGTGGCTGTATTTTTATTAGCAAATATTTTTTTCAGATTTAATTTTCTGATAGACTTAAATAGATCTACTTCAAAGTCCACTATGTTGAAGTCCTCCGTAATACAGTAGTTGAGACCTCTGCTTAACAGAAATATAGTGTCCTGGTCGAGTGTCATGTCCATAAGGTTGATGACTGAACGGACATCTTCTACTTGTTCCAAGACACTTTTTTGTTCCTCTGGGTGCTCCTTTTGGGGCGACCCAAGTCCTCTTCTCCTTTTCCTTCTAGGTCCCCTTCGTGCTTTCCGCCTAAAGGGCCACTTGTTTTTTTGTTGTTAGAGTCCATTTTTTTGCTATTTGATGCGGTTTCTTGATCTTTTTGATCTTGATTTTCTTTTGAGGTTTTTTGTTTTTCACTATCATCCTTTCTAGCCTTTCTATTTGAGTCCTCGTTCCCACTTGAGTCAGACTCGGTGGTCCAATAGTCGGTTGTTCTACGTCTAATTTGCCCACCTCTAGGTCGTCTCGGGCGTTGTTTTTTTGGACCTCCTACGGGAAACACCTTTTCGGATTCATAGTCTAGACGATCTCTAATAAATTTATCCTTTTTTTGATCCTTGATGATGGATTGTAATGCCACTATTTTTCTTTCCATTTTTTTAGAGAATGTATGAAATTTTTCTTCGTCCAAGCGGGTTCTGAGTTCTGTTTTTGTCTTTAGCAATTCTTCTGTTACTTTTGTATATTCTTGTTCGTTTCTATCTATGACGGCTCTTAACATTTGCATACAATATTCCTGATGGATGTTTTTCCAGGTGTGGACAAATTCAGGGTCATCGCTGAATTGAGAGGGTTCTTTATATGCTCTTAAGCCTCTCGGGACCCTTTCGCAGTCCACATATGAGCGTAGTGAGTTAACTGTCCAAAATAGCCGTGTTTCTTTTTCCGCCAGAGCAAGTACTTTAAATTCAAGATTCTTAAGACTTAGAACTTGTAACGTGTCCTTAACGTTGCACTGATGAAAGAAGTCCCTTGCATCCTTCCGTCCGGCTCCTACTGCACCGTCCGGCACCTCGGGTATACTGTCAGACGAATCTTCGGATTCCATGGTATGCGTATGAGGCTTGCAAGCTGGGAGTGAGGGGTGTGCTCAGACTAGTGGAAATAAGCAATATCGCAAATAACTCGGCAAGTTGGTGAGAGGTATAATATACAATATATAAGGTGAGAGGTATAATATACTATATATAAGATGAGAGGCATAATATACAATATATAAGGTGAGAGGTATAATATACAATATATAAGGTGAGAGGTATAATATACAATATATAAGGTGAGAGGTATAATATACAATATATAAGGTGAGAGGTATAATATACTATATATAAGGTGAGAGGTATAATATACAGTATATAAGGTGAGAGGTATAATATACTGTATATAAGGTGAGAGGTATAATATACTGTATATAAGGTGAGAGGTATAATATACAATATATAAGGTGAGAGGCATAATATACAATATATAAGGTGAGAGGCATAATATACAATATATAAGGTGAGAGGCATAATATACAATATATAAGGTGAGAGGCATAATATAATATACAATATATAAGGTGAGAGGTATAATATACTATATATAAGATGAGAGGTATAATATACTGTATATAAGATGAGAGGTATAATATACTATATATAAGGTGAGAGGTATAATATACAGTATATAAGGTGAGAGGTATAATATACTATATATAAGGTGAGAGGTATAATATACAATATATAAGGTGAGGGGTATAATATACAATATATAAGGTGAGAGGTATAATATACAATATATAAGGTGAGGGGTATAATATACAATATATAAGGTGAGAGGTATAATATACAATATATAAGGTGAGAGGTATAATATACTGTATATAAGATGAGAGGTATAATATACAGTATATAAGGTGAGAGGTAGAATATACAATATATAAGGTGAGAGGTAGAATATACAATATATAAGATGAGAGGTAGAATATACTGTATATAAGATGAGAGGTATAATATACAATATATAAGATGAGAGGTATAATATACTGTATATAAGATGAGAGGTATAATATACTGTATATAAGATGAGAGGTATAATATACTATATATAAGGTGAGAGGTATAATATACTATATATAAGGTGAGAGGTATAATATACTGTATATAAGATGAGAGGTATAATATACAATATATAAGGTGAGAGGTATAATATACAATATATAAGATGAGAGGTATAATATACTGTATATAAGATGAGAGGTATAATATACTATATATAAGGTGAGAGGTATAATATACTATATATAAGGTGAGAGGTATAATATACTGTATATAAGATGAGAGGTATAATATACAATATATAAGGTGAGAGGTATAATATACAATATATAAGGTGAGAGGTATAATATACAATATATAAGATGAGAGGTATAATATACAATATATAAGGTGAGAGGTATAATATACAATATATAAGATGAGAGGTATAATATACTGTATATAAGATGAGAGGTATAATATACAATATATAAGGTGAGAGGTATAATATACAATATATAAGATGAGAGGTATAATATACAATATATAAGATGAGAGGTATAATATACTGTATATAAGATGAGAGGTATAATATACTGTATATAAGATGAGTGGTATAATATACTGTATATAAGGTGAGATATACAATATACAGTATTACAGCATACTGACATATTATTTAAAATTTGAACATTGATTGGACAGCTTGTGTGCTCTCCTCCGAGTTTCTAAAAGGCTTTTTACAGACCTCTTCACTGACATTGTACGTTAAGGTTTTATATTTCTTGAGGACATTCTTAGGATGAGCCTCCTTCTGCTTTCCTGGTGCCTTCTCAATGTTGGCCTTTGTCGCTCCGTGTACCAACACTGTTGCAGCCTGCTTTTCCTCAACAAACTACTCATAGGTCCTCTCAGTTGGTAGAATGATGTTTGAAAGCTGAAGAACCAAAAAATACAACATATTGAGAATAACAAAAAAATAAAAAATAAATGAACACACACAAAGAAAAAAAAGCAGGTTAAGAGAATCCAAGTTCAGTAACATAAAAAATATGATGTTAAATTCTTATTTAAAACAACAGGGTAAATTGGAGTTTAATAAAGGAAGACTGAGATTTGGAAATATGACCCGATTAATACATGTACTATAGGCAATATTTTACTTTCATTTGACTTTCAGGCAGATCAATAGGAACTTCAGATGGAAAAACAGCTTCCCTCCTGTACATTAGACGAAATGGCGAGTACTATGTCTGAATCTTGGATCGCAAGGAGAATAAGGTGGCCTCCAAATAGGTGTCCCAGTCATTCTGCCTTTCATTCACAAGTGCTCCGAAATCTAAACAAATTCAAAGAATAACACCAAACTTAAAGGGGTACTCCGCCCCTAGACATCTTATCCCCTATCCAAAGTATAGCGAATAAGATGTCAGATCGCGGGGGTCCTGCTGCTGGGGAACCCCACCATATCAGCTGCGGCACCCCAGACAAGGGGTGCATGGAGCGAACTTCACTCCATGCCGAATGATTTGCTATGCAGAGGCTCGTGACATCACGGCCACGCCCTGTTTGTGACATCACGCCACGCCCCCTCAATGCAAGTCTATGGGAGGAGGCGTGACAGCCGTCACGCCCCCTCCCATAGACTTGCATTTAGGGGGCATGGTGTGACATCACGAGCCTCCGGCACTGCACTAATTGAACGCCGGATGCAGCAAGGAGATCGTGGAGGTCCTGCCCCAGGATAGGGGATAAGATAGCTAGGGACGGAGTACCCCTTTAACATAAAGTCTAAAGCAGTAACATACAGTATATACCATACAGTAACAGAAGTTAGTTGAATCCAAGAAGAACATTAAATTTCAATATTCATTTCATATAAACTTAAATTAAAAAGCAGCTTAAAGTGCACCTTTCCTTAAATTTTTTTTAGAAGTGTCACAGAGACCGGTCTAAATATGTTCATCGGTGGGGGTGTCTGTGCTAAGACCCTACAGATTAGGTGAATGAGTGTATAACATTGAGTGTCAATGAGCTTCACTACCATCTCGGTGCAATTTCTGTCCTGCGACTCCATCTTAACTCTATCGGGCTGCAGGACAGAGATTCTCGCAATAAGGATAGTGAATGTCCCTGACACTCACTTTTAGGCATTGGTTCTCCTGATGTATAAGGGTCTCAGCAATGAAACCCCGACCAATTACATTTTTTTTACATTTATCTGAGATACAGATTGAATAACGCAGGAGTAATTTTACCACTTGATGTAGTGGTTAGTTTTTTTGTCCAGTCCATTTGTCTGTGGATGGTAAGCTGCAGTCACACTTCTTTCACCTCCCAGTAGAGTGCAGATCCGGTTGTTGAGCTACAGTACAAAAAGAAAAAAATTGAAAATGAGAAATCCATATTTTAGTTTTTTAAGCATTTATCTTCGATTTGAAATGTTAGTACACTTACAAATTCTCTAGCCTGGTCTGAAAGAATTCTTTTTGGGCAGCCATGACGGTAAATCATGGAGCAGGTGTGCCGTGCCACCTCCGGAGCTGCTTTGGTCTTCATGGAAGAAGCCTCTACCCATTTAGAGAAGTAATCAGTTGCAGTGAATATATATTGATAGCCTTCCTCCGTTATTGGGAAATGTCCTACCAAGTTGATGTCCACAAGTTCCCAGACTGTGGACACGTAAAGTGTTAGAGAAAAAATAAAACAATAAAAAATATTATACATGAACAATAGTGTAAATTAACCTTTTCTACTCTAGTGGATAACCTAGATACACATGTTAACAGACACATGATAAAGCAGGTACTGCGCACATTTAATGCACTGCTATTCATTTTTAGGGGCACATATTTCAGCATAAGTACACAAGACGGAGTGCACAAAATCATTTCATATGCGCCATGGGTTTAGGTGTACTACATCTTTACCTTAATACACTGTAACGGCTGTGTGGCGATGAGGGGCTTTCCCATCTATTGACATTCCTCACATTCCTGAACGTGAGTGAAAATCTGATGTTACCATGTGTACAACTTGAATGAAGAGTGCAAAATATATCAATGATTACTATGTACCCAGTATGCGATGTCAATGCTCATTCCCTTTAGTACCACCTGTTTTAGATAGCAGAACAAGTCTTATTTACGCCAGAATGGCCACCATCCCTGTACTCTGAATAGGGCTTTGGCTTCCTCTTTGGCCTCCAATTTGACAACTTTTCTAGCCTTGAAGAAGACATCGGCATCTGTAATGAACCGAACATTGATGAAGTAGAATCTTCCAAAACCAGTATTATTTAAAGGTAAATCACCCTTCAGTGAATATTTGGCACAGGACAGTCTAAAGCTGTATTTCTGAGCTTTGCTGTATCCAGATGGTACTTCGCTAGTGGAGAAGAATGTGGAAATCTTTTTGTATTTTCCCTTCGTGTCTATGAAATGTGAAATAACTTTTTCAGTTTTCATATTACAATCCTTGGCAGCCATCCATACCCATCACAGAAATATACAAGAATAGATAACTTATTCACTTCTAATAGTCAACAAATTAACCATTATACTGTTACTCTATCTGCAAATACATCCGTAGTGTAAAGTATGCTAATACTTTACTCCACAATGCAAATGATGAGATTCAGTTGTATAGCCTATGAGAACAGAATTGGAACCATTATTTTCATTACTATATCACATTGGAAAGGAAAAAGTTACAGGAGCAACTAATGCCTGATAGGGGACAGTTTGAGGTCATTATTGTAAAATCGTGAACATGTCAAAGCAATACAGATTTTACTCACCTGCATGAAAGATGCCAAAACAAGACACTGCCAAACCAATGAAAGCAAAAAAAGGATGAAGTTGAATCCCAATGCTGAAACAGAACAATACCACTTTTTGGTAATAAAATTAGTGAGACGCATATGGCCGAGGGGAGGTTATATGTGACATGATAGTCATATCAAGGAGGCAATAATTACATAATATACTTTCCCCAATCGACAGGATAAGAGATAAGGAAGAGAGACACTGAGCTCAGACACGAGCACGTCTCAGTGTACGGTGCTGACAGGATGAGAAATAAGGAACAGAGTTTGTCTTGGCAGGGAGACACAGAGCCAAGACACAAGCACGTCTCAGCAATTGTGTCTCAGCACTTTCTGACAATCAGCCATGGTCTGAGCAGTCAGAATCCAACCAATAAAAAAAAAAAAATTTGTGACATGTCTCTATGATGTGTTCAAACTATCTATCATGAGAGGTATAGTTGCACACAGAAACATATGGGGAGATTTATCAAAATCTGTAGAGGAAAAGAGTATATACAAAAATCAGGGCGACTTCTCAAAGCTCACAACTAGAGATTCGCCGAATTTTCCGAAAAAATTCATCGGTTTGGACTGAATTTATTTGTGGCGAATTGCTATTAAAAACGGCTATTTCTGGCCTACAGAGAGGGTCAATAGGGGTGTAGAACACTTTGCCTTGTCCTAACATGCATAGGGAGTGGTTAGTGAAATAATACTGTTATTCAGTATGACATGCAGATTACAGATATCGCTATTAGAATCACTGGCGCAGAGCGTCTGGATGTGGCAGATTTTTTTTGTAATTTTTATTTAATTTTATTAGAATTTTTTTATTTTTTTGATTACCCATTCTGGTGAACATCAAGCTGGCGGTCCGCCATGAGGAAAGATACCACCTTTCCAGCCCCTGTCTCTCAGCGCCCCCTGACTGTGAAAGTGCGAATGTTTCATTTAATCAGTTATGGTTCATTGGATTTTTGTGATAATTCCACAGGTAGTATGACGTTGACGACCATAGGGCCTCAGTCTTGAAAAGACTACATCGATTTTTTAATTTAAAATTTAGGATTCATATTAGATTCCCAAGTTTAAAGAGAAGCTATCATTAACTAAACTTTCCCTAATCCCCCTCCCCATCTGTCCCTGACACTAACTACATCTATCCCTGTATTCATTTTTATTTAAATCCCCATTAAAATACATTTATAATAACATCTTCGGTAGCTCAGAGTTGAGCTCTCTCCGGAGGGCAGGAAGTGGGCGTGGCCAGCCAGCGCAACGTCATCTGAAGCCTGGCCGTCCGGCTTCCGCCCGTCTTCCTGCACTGAGAAGAGGGAGATGCATTGGGCGGGGAAATTTAAATTACAGGCGCACAAGCTCGATGGAGATGCAGGGGCGGGGATATTTAAATAACGAGCGCCGCGCGTGCACGAGCACTGTGCTCGCTCTCTGCCTGTTTCATATACATCAAAAGGAAAATGGAAAAGAACCTCATTCGTCCAGGCGCTGCCGGTTGGGTCATCAGGTGGTGCACAAATAATGCAATGTATACCTTTCAATATTGTATACACGAAGATGTATTATTAAAATAATAAACAGATTACGCATTTCGAGGGTGACTCCCCTCTTCTTCAGATCAGGTGAGCACAAATTAAATAGTGGCTGAATGACACAGCTGGGGGCAGCATGAGTAGACAATAGGGCTTCACAATCCCTAAGATAAATTTTCAAATTTAAATTGAAGATTTATGGTAGCTAGTGGTACCAAAACATTTTTTAGGTAATGTCCCAGGCCCAGCAGCATCAGTAAACCATATAGTGGCTGAATGACACAGCCTGGAGTTGACGGCAGCATGAGTAGAACATATAGTGCCTGAATGGCACAGCCTGGAGTTGGCGGCAGATGAGGAGACCATATAGTGGCTAAATGGCACAGCCTGGAGTTGGCGGCAGCATGAGTAGAACATATAGTGCCTGAATGGCACAGCCTGGAGTTGGCGGCAGACGAGGAGACCATATAGTGGCTAAATGGCACAGCCTGGAGTTGGCAGCAGCATGAGTAGAACATATAGTGGCTGATTGGCACAGCCTGGAGTTGGTGGCAGATGAAGAGACCATATAGTGGCTAAATGGAACATCCTGGATTTGGCGGCAGCATGTGTAGAACATATAGTGGCTGAATGGCACAGCCTGGAGTTGGCAGCAGATGAGGAGACCATATAGTGGCTGAATGGCAAAGCCTGGAGTTGGCGGCAGATGAGGAGACCATATAGTGGCTGAATGACACAGCCTGGAGTTGGCGGCAGCATGGGGAGACCATATAGTGACTGAATGGCACAGCCTAGAGTTGGCAGCAGCATGAGTAGAACATATAGTGGCTGAATGACACAGCGTGGAGTTAGCGGCAGCATGAGGAGAACATATAGTGGTTGAATGGCACAGCCTGGAGTTGGCGGCAGCATGAGGAGAATATATAGTGGCTGAATGGGAAAGCCTGGAGTTGGGGGCAGCATGAGTAGCACATATAGTGGCTGAATGGCACAGCCTAGAGTTGGCAGCAGCATGAGTAGAACATATAGTGTCTGAATGACATAGCGTGGAGGTGGTGGCATCAGCATAAGGAGACCATATGACGGCACAATGATAGAGCCTGGAGGTGGTAGCATAAGCATGAGGAGACCATATAGCAGCACAATGAGAGAGCTTGTAGGTGGCAGCATGTGCATGAGGAGACCATACGGCGGCACAATGACAGAGCCTGGAGGTGGCAGCAGCAGTATGAGGGCCATGCCAGCTGAGGGTTGAGTCTGAGAAACCCACCGATTGTTGACTGGGGGTGTCGGATGTCACTTGGGATGAAGTGGATGACCGAGTGAGCCAATCAAACACGGCTGCTGGGTTGCTGGTCGAGACACGACTGCTAGCTGACACCGGGAGCTCAGACCTCTCGCTGCTACTCCTGCTGCAACATGGCCCTAGTCTGCTTCGACTTCTGCCTGTGCCTGATGAATTTAGGCCTCTGCCACTCCTCTGTGCCCATCCTGGCACTTCTCTGCCTGACATACTTAGTGCTCAAATGAGGGGAGTACAATACGCTTCACTACGCTTAAAAGAGTATTTGTCTAGAACAGCAGCAGATGTGTACTTTTGGCTGTCCTTTCACAGTATCTAGGCCCTTGAGAGTTTAACAGGTACAAAAAAGTACACCACTTAGATGTAGGTATGTGGTATGCACTTATGTGGGCAGAAATATGCGCTACAGTACGCTTAAAAAAGTATTTGAGTAAAACACCAGCCGGTGAATACTTTTGCCTGGCCTTTTACAGTATCTAGGCCCTTGACAGATTAACAGGTACAAAATGTACTACTTTTATGTAGGTGTTACACTTGGCGCTCCAGCCAGACACGCTGGCCGTGAGTGCTCCCCTCCTCTGTCTTCCTCTGCCGGTGGGACTGGGATTCGCATTGCGGGATGTGCCCGCATGCGAATCCCAGCTCGTCACTCACTTCTGCTTTCTGTTGTCCCTCCGGTCCTCTTTCAGCTAATGCGTGTGTGCCCTCGCGTCCTAGGGCGCACGTGCGCCAGAGCTATAAGATTTAAAGGGCCAGTGCGCCCGTAATTATCATCATCACCTGCACCTATCTTATAAGTATCAGCACCTCCCACTAACCTCTGCTGGATCTATGTTTGATATTTGTGACTGGGAGGTTAATCGCTGCAGTAAAAAAAAAATTTAGGTGAAAAATGCACTGCTCTCTGTCCACCAGAACGCTGATGTGACTAGGAGGTGAAACGCTGCTGGAAAAAGCTTTTCTGTGTAGGCTGGGTTCACATCACGTTTTCCAAGTAGAGCATAGAATACGTTTTCGAATACGTTTTCATTAGTGAAACCGCATGGATCCGTATTGAAAACCGTATACATAGGCGAACCATTGCAAATCGTATGCACCTTGATGCAAACGGTTGCATACGGTTTGCTTGCAGTACGTTTTTTTACAGTACTCCAAACCGTGTTCGACCACGATTTTGACTCTAGGTTAAAAACCATATTGCTCAATACGCCCAACTTAAGCATTTTTACTCCACACAGGTTCTATCCCTTGACCTGCACCGCCCCCTTTCTCAGTTTGAGAAACTCTGCACCTCCTCATCGGGGCCTTGTCGTCCAATCAGCACCATATATGCTCTCTTCCTTGATGCTCTTGCTGAGGACCCGCTCCCATTTCGCTTGAGCTGGGAGAGAGAATTGCAATGTGAGTTCTCGGACAAGGAATGGGGCGGAGCGGTCCGAATGTGCCATAGATCCTCTATCTCAAGGCTCAGGAGACAAATTATAAAGTCCTAACAGGATGGTACAGGGTTCCAGCCCTCCTATCTCGCTTTTATCCTGGCGTCCCGGATGTTTGCTGGCGTTGTGGTGAGGGGAGGGGGCACAATGTCCCATATCTGCTGACCTGTCCCGTACTGACCTCTTTTTGGACTAGCATTTGCGATACTATCCACAGACTGACCTCGATTAGACTTGACCTTACTCCGCCTCTCCTCCTTCTTTCTATCCTCCCTCCATCAGTCCCTAGAGACAGTGCCCAACTGATTGGATTTATGCTCTTGGCGGCTAGGACTGTGATTCTGAGACTCTGGAAATCCACTTTGCCCCCTTCTTTCTCTGACTGGGCCCGAGAACTCACACATATTCATAGGATGGAGGAGCTCATAGCGGATACTAGACACCAAACTGTGAAACACCACTTTATCTAGAGTCCCTGGACCTCGTATTGGTCTACTGAGGATTATACTTGCCGCCCTGATCTCCCTCCCTTGCATTTTCTGTGTCGCTCTCGGGGATGTCCTTCGCTCAGCCATACCAGAAGACCCGCCTATCCGGCCTGTTCTCCTCTCCTGTCCCTCTTACCTCTCTCCTTCCCCCCTCTGTTCCTTCCCTCTGCTCCCCTCTCTACCCCTCCCTCTTTTTCTTCTTCTTGTCTTCTTTTTTTCCTTTTTTCTCCCTAACAGTGTTCTCCATCACACCTGTTGAGGCATATCCCTGCTGTGGTCCAGCTGTTCTGTTTTCTTCTGGTCTGCTCTTCTTCTTCTTCTATCTACGTTATATGTCCTGTGCTTACTGATGACTGTCTGAGGTTCTAAATACACAGAAGTAAGTCCTTAGGTGTGCCTACTCCAGTTATTTTTGTGGCGAACCTGTAGACTGTACCGCACCTACCGATCGTTTCAGTGCTATTTCCTGACCACATGAATAGGGCGTATGTCCCTATTATGCCTAACAGGTCCCACTCCTTTACTACTTGATAACCAAACATTTTTCTTTTTTTTTTGACTGTCTGTTGCACTTACTGCATTTATTGCTTACCTTGCATTTTCGTGATTTTAGTGTTTATTGCTGTTTTAGCATTCTGGTTTTGACCAGTTGTTAACTGCCTGTTTGTATGGTATTGGATTTCTTCTTAGAAAACTTTCCTGCTATATAAAGCTTTTATGTAACTTCATATTACTGTTTGGTGACATGGGTTTATTTTTGGTTTTGGAGGTTCCTTACTGCATGCGCTGTCCCTTACTACTTTCTGAACTTTATTATGAAGGCTACGCGGGAAGGCTCGCTGTTGCATGACAGGATCGGCAAGACACAGCAAGAGGAACTTAAAAAGTTGGGGGAAGGCGAATTATCGAGTGTTGGTCACAGGGGTACACAGTGGGAGGAGTCTATCCATAATTGCCATTTTCGAGTAAATGATAGAAAAAACAAATTTGTCAGTAATTGAAATTCCTGAAATTGAGGAACAACAGGAGATACATTCATTGGGGTCCCGCACTGCTCATGTGGAGCAAAAAATGGAAGAATACTCTCTAGCCCATAATAAAGTTGTGGACTCTGTAGATAACCTTAAAGAAGTGGAATATTTAAAATCTAAGATAACTAAAATGGAAGACCGTTCAAGAAGGAATAACCTTCGAGTAAGAGGTATCCCTGATTCAGTAAAACAAGGGGAATTGGAATCCTTCTTGAAAGAATAGTACTCTAGTACCAGACTTATCCCCATTCGACATGGCAATGGACAGAGACCACCGATTGCCAAGGGCAAAGGGCATCCCATTTACACTTCCAAGTGATATAATTTTAAGGATGCACTTTTACCATATTAAAGAATACCTTGGCAGGTGTAGTTTTTTTTCTCCATATTTTTCATCAGAATACTTTTTTTGTGATGACTATGTCCTGCTATATAAAGCTTTTATGTAACTTCATATTACTGTTTGGTGACATGGGTTTATTTTTGGTTTTGGAGGTTGCGCTGTCCCTGATTACTTTCTAAACTTTATTATGCAGGCTGCGTGGGAAGGCTCGCTGTTGCATGACAGGATCGGCAAGACACAGCAAAGGGAACTGAAAAAGCCGGGGGAAGGCGAATTATCGAGTGTTGGTCACAGGGGTACACAGTGGGAGGAGTCTATCCATAATTGCCATTTTCGAGTACATGATAGAAAAAACAAATTTGTCAGTAATTGAAATTTCTGAAATTGAGGAAATCGAAGAATTTGAACTCATCGCCTGTCAGTAGCACAATGGCTAAAAGAATTCTCCTGGGATGGGGGTGTGGCTACCTGAGCATGGCGGCGGCTGTATAGTGGCAGTATAGCAGCAACGCTGAATCTCCGGCTGCAAAACCTACTGAGGCAGCAATAGAAGTGAGGAACCCTGGTGGAAATTTTTGCAGAAAGAAACTACATGATCATGACTCACAGCAGACAAAAAAAGAACAGTCCGGTAAAGGTTGAAAGTTTTTACTCACCGGTTGGGAGAGGCGGCAACATGCGGGGACGAGGTGCTGCAGCTTCAGATGGAGAGACGCCGAGTGCGAACATGGGAAGTGCAGCAAAACCTTGGAGCGCGTCGGACTAAGTGACGTCCCCCGGAGCGTGTGCACGAGGCGCACAGACAAGTGGAGCATCGGGAGCCCTCGGAAGTGCATCCACGGCCGGCTGTCGGGTGATAGACCCGTGGAAAACGCCAGGAAAGCTGGCGAATAGAGAGAAAGCCGTCGCCGGCACCAGGAACTGTGATACAACCAGAGATATTGTCACGATGCCGGCTGGCAGGTAGTGGATCCTCTGTGCCAGAGAGGGATTGGCGTGGACCGTGCTAGAGGATCGGTTCTAAGTCACTACTGGTTTTCACCAGAGCCCGCCGCAAAGCGGGATGGTCTTGCTGCGGCGGTAGTGACCAGGTCGTATCCCCTAGCAACGGCTCAACCTCTCTGGCTGCTGAAGATAGGCGCGGTACAAGGGAGTAGACAGAAGCAAGGTCGGACGTAGCAGAAGGTCGGGGCAGGCAGCAAGGATCGTAGTCAGGGGCAACGGCAGAAGGTCTGGAATCACAGGCAAGGAACACACAAGGAACGCTTTCACTGGCACTAGGGCAACAAGATCCGGCGAGGGAGTGAAGGGGAAGTGAGGTGATATAGGGAAGTGCACAGGTGTAAACACTAATTGGAACCACTGCACCAATCAGCGGTGCAGTGGCCCTTTAAATCGCAAAGACCCGGCGCGCGCGCGCCCTAGGGAGCGGGGCTGCGCGCGCCGGGACAGAACTGACGGGGAGCGAGTAAGGTACGGGAGCCGGGGTGCGCATCGCGAGCGGGCGCTACCCGCATCGCGAATCGCATCCCGGCCGGAGGTGGTAACGCAGCGCCCCGGGTCCGTGGAACCGACCGGGGCGCTGCAGTGAGGGAAGTGTAGCGAGCGCTCCGGGGAGGAGCGGGGACCCGGAGCGCTCGGCGTAACAGTACCCCCCCCCTTGGGTCTCCCCCTCTTCTTGGGGCCTGAGAACCTGAGGATCAGACTTTTGTCCAGGATATTGTCCTCAGGTTCCCAGGACCTCTCTTCTGGACCACAACCCTCCCAATCCACTAAAAAAAAAGTTCTTCCCCTGACCTTTTTAGAGGCCAAAATCTCTTTGACAGAGAAGATGTCCGAGGAGCCGGAAACAGGAGTGGGAGGAACAGATTTAGGAGAAAAACGGTTGAGGATGAGAGGTTTAAGAAGAGAGACGTGAAAGGCATTAGGGATACGAAGAGAAGGAGGAAGAAGAAGTTTGTAAGAGACAGGATTAATTTGACACAAAACTTTAAAAGGACCAAGATAGCGTGGTCCCAACTTATAGCTCGGGACACGGAAACGGACATATTTAGCGGAGAGCCATACCTTGTCTCCAGGGGAAAAAATGGGAGGAGCTCTTCTTTTCTTATCTGCGAATCTCTTCATGCGAGAAGAAGCCTGTAAGAGAGAATTTTGGGTCTCTTTCCATATGGTGGAAAGATCACGAGAAATTTCATCCACAGCGGGCAGACCAGAGGGCAAGGGGGTAGGGAGGGGGGGAAGAGGGTGACGGCCGTACACCACGAAAAACGGAGATTTGGAGGAAGATTCAGAGATTCTGAAATTATACGAGAATTCGGCCCAAGGTAGAAGATCTGCCCAGTCATCCTGGCGGGAGGAAACAAAATGTCGTAAATAGTCACCCAAGATCTGGTTAATTCTCTCTACTTGTCCATTGGATTGAGGATGGTATGCAGAAGAAAAATTTAATTTAATCTTGAGTTGTTTACAGAGAGCCCTCCAGAATTTAGACACAAATTGGACGCCTCTATCCGAGACGATCTGTGTAGGCAACCCGTGAAGACGAAAAATGTGTACAAAAAATTGTTTAGCCAACTGAGGCGCTGAAGGAAGACCAGGAAGAGGGATGAAATGTGCCATTTTGGAGAATCGATCAACGACCACCCAAATAACAGTGTTGCCATGGGATGGGGGTAAGTCAGTAATAAAATCCATACCAATCAGAGACCAAGGTTGTTCGGGGACAGGTAGAGGATGAAGAAAACCAGCGGGCTTCTGGCGAGGAGTCTTATCCCGGGCACAGATAGTGCAGGCTCGCACAAAGTCCACCACATCAGTCTCTAGAGTCGGCCACCAATAGAAGCGAGAGATGAGTTGCACAGATTTCTTGATGCCCGCATGACCTGCGAGATGGGAGGAGTGACCCCATTTGAGGATCCCAAGGCGTTGGCGTGGAGAAACAAAGGTCTTTCCTGGAGGAGTTTGCCTGATGGAGGCTGGAGAAGTGGAAATCAGGCAGTCAGGAGGAATGATGTGTTGAGGAGAGAGTTCAATTTCAGAGGCATCTGAGGAACGAGAGAGAGCATCGGCCCTAATGTTTTTATCAGCAGGCCGAAAGTGAATTTCAAAATTAAATCGGGCAAAGAACAGAGACCACCTGGCCTGACGAGGATTCAGCCGTTGGGCAGACTGGAGGTAGGAGAGGTTCTTGTGATCGGTGTAAATAATAACTGGAAATCTTGATCCCTCCAGCAGATGCCTCCATTCCTCAAGTGCTAATTTAATGGCTAGAAGCTCTCGATCCCCGATGGAGTAGTTCCTCTCCGCCGGAGAGAAGGTCCTGGAAAAAAAACCACAAGTAACAGCATGCCCGGAAGAGTTTTTTTGTAGAAGGACAGCTCCAGCTCCCACTGAGGAGGCATCAACCTCCAATAGGAAGGGTTTAGATGGGTCAGGTCTGGAGAGCACGGGAGCCGAAGAAAAGGCAGACTTGAGTCGTTTAAAGGCGTCTTCCGCTTGAGGAGGCCAAGACTTGGGATCGGCATTTTTTTTTGTTAAAGCCACAATAGGAGCCACAATGGTAGAAAAATGTGGAATAAATTGCCTGTAATAATTGGCGAACCCCAAAAAACGTTGGATGGCACGGAGTCCGGAGGGGCGTGGCCAATCTAAGACGGCAGAGAGTTTATCTGGGTCCATTTGTAGTCCCTGGCCAGAGACCAAGTATCCTAGAAAAGGAAGAGATTGGCATTCAAACAGACATTTCTCTATTTTGGCATAGAGTTGATTATCACGAAGTCTCTGAAGAACCATACGGACATGCTGGCGGTGTTCTTCAAGATTGGCAGAAAAAATCAGGATATCGTCCAGATATACAACAACACAGGAGTATAGTAGATCACGAAAAATTTCATTAACAAAGTCTTGGAAGACGGCAGGGGCGTTGCATAGACCAAAGGGCATGACCAGATACTCAAAGTGTCCATCTCTGGTGTTAAATGCCGTTTTCCATTCATCCCCCTCTCTGATGCGGATGAGATTATAAGCACCTCTTAAGTCCAGTTTGGTAAAAATATGGGCACCTTGGAGACGATCAAAGAGTTCAGAGATGAGGGGTAGGGGGTAGCGGTTCTTAACCGTGATTTTATTAAGACCGCGGTAGTCAATGCAAGGACGTAGAGAGCCATCTTTTTTGGACACAAAGAAAAATCCGGCTCCGGCAGGAGAGGAGGATTTACGGATAAAGCCCTTTTTTAAATTTTCTTGGACGTATTCAGACATGGCAAGAGTCTCTGGGACGGACAGAGGATAGATTCTGCCCCGGGGTGGAGTAGTGCCCGGGAGGAGGTCAATGGGACAATCATAAGGCCTGTGAGGAGGTAGAGTCTCAGCTTGTTTTTTGCAAAAAACGTCCGCAAAGTCCATATAGGCCTTAGGGAGACCGGTTACATGAGGAAGCACAGGGACACGGCAAGGTTTACTGGGAACCGGTTTTAAGCAGTCCTTGGAACAAGAGGGCCCCCAACTCTTGATCTCCCCAGTGGACCAATCCAGGGTTGGGGAATGGAGTTGAAGCCAGGGAAGTCCAAGAAGGATTTCAGAAGTGCAATTGGGGAGGACCAACAGTTCAATCCTCTCGTGATGAGATCCGATGCACATTAGAAGGGGCTCCGTGCGGAAACGTATAGTACAGTCCAATCTTTCATTGTTTACACAATTGATGTAGAGGGGTCTGGCGAGACTGGTCACCGGGATGTTGAACCTGTTGACGAGGGAGGCTAAGATGAAATTTCCTGCAGATCCAGAGTCCAAGAAGGCCACAGCAGAGAAGGAGAAGGCAGAGGCAGACATCCGCACAGGCACAGTAAGACGTGGAGAAGCAGAGTAGACATCAAGGACTGTCTCACCTTTGTGCGGAGTCAGCGGACGTCTTTCCAGGCGGGGAGGACGGATAGGACAATCCTTCAGGAAGTGTTCGGTACTAGCACAGTACAGGCAGAGATTCTCCATGCGGCGTCGTGTCCTCTCTTGGGGTGTCAGGCGAGACCGGTCGACCTGCATAGCCTCCACGGCGGGAGGCACAGGAACAGATTGCAGGGGACCAGAGGAGAGAGGAGCCGGGGAGAAGAAACGCCTCGTGCGAACAGAGTCCCTATCCTGGCGGAGCTCCTGACGCCGTTCGGAAAAACGCATGTCAATGCGAGTGGCAAGATGGATGAGTTCATGTAGGTTAGCAGGGATTTCTCGTGCGGCCAGAACATCTTTAATGTTGCTGGATAGGCCTTTTTTAAAGGTCGCGCAGAGTGCCTCATTATTCCAGGATAATTCTGAAGCAAGGGTACGGAACTGTACGGCATACTCGCCAACGGAAGAATTACCCTGGACCAGGTTCAACAGGGCAGTCTCAGCAGAAGAGGCTCGGGCAGGTTCCTCAAAGACACTTCGAATTTCCGAGAAGAAGGAGTGTACAGAGGCAGTGACGGGGTCATTGCGGTCCCAGAGCGGTGTGGCCCAAGCCAGGGCTTTTCCAGACAGCAGGCTGACTACGAAAGCCACCTTAGACCTTTCAGTGGGGAACTGGTCCGACATCATCTCCAAGTGTAATGAACATTGGGAAAGAAAGCCACGGCAAAACTTAGAGTCCCCATCAAATTTATCCGGCAAGGATAGTCGTATTCCAGAAGCGGCCACTCGCTGCGGAGGAGGTACAGGAGCTGGCGGAGGAGATGATTGCTGGAGCTGTGGTAGTAACTGTTGTAGCATAACAGTCAGTTGAGACAGCTGTTGGCCTTGTTGCGCAATCTGTTGTGACTGCTGGGCGACCACCGTGGTGAGGTCAGCGACAACTGGCAGAGGAACTTCAGCGGGATCCATGGCCGGATCTACTGTCACGATGCCGGCTGGCAGGTAGTGGATCCTCTGTGCCAGAGAGGGATTGGCGTGGACCGTGCTAGAGGATCGGTTCTAAGTCACTACTGGTTTTCACCAGAGCCCGCCGCAAAGCGGGATGGTCTTGCTGCGGCGGTAGTGACCAGGTCGTATCCCCTAGCAACGGCTCAACCTCTCTGGCTGCTGAAGATAGGCGCGGTACAAGGGAGTAGACAGAAGCAAGGTCGGACGTAGCAGAAGGTCGGGGCAGGCAGCAAGGATCGTAGTCAGGGGCAACGGCAGAAGGTCTGGAATCACAGGCAAGGAACACACAAGGAACGCTTTCACTGGCACTAGGGCAACAAGATCCGGCGAGGGAGTGAAGGGGAAGTGAGGTGATATAGGGAAGTGCACAGGTGTAAACACTAATTGGAACCACTGCACCAATCAGCGGTGCAGTGGCCCTTTAAATCGCAAAGACCCGGCGCGCGCGCGCCCTAGGGAGCGGGGCTGCGCGCGCCGGGACAGAACTGACGGGGAGCGAGTAAGGTACGGGAGCCGGGGTGCGCATCGCGAGCGGGCGCTACCCGCATCGCGAATCGCATCCCGGCCGGAGGTGGTAACGCAGCGCCCCGGGTCCGTGGAACCGACCGGGGCGCTGCAGTGAGGGAAGTGTAGCGAGCGCTCCGGGGAGGAGCGGGGACCCGGAGCGCTCGGCGTAACAGATATGGGACTCCCTGATGAGGAGAATCTGGAAAGCTGCAGCGCCGATGTGGAGGCAGAGGAGCTGGTAAGTGCCAATGGGGGTAATAATGAACCGAAAAGGGGTGCTTAAAACCATTCAACTGCAATGAGGAAATATCAAGAGCTGAGGCTCTTGGGGCAGATAAAGCGGAGAACTGTGGCAATGTGGAGACTAGCACTGTCACTAGCAAAAGTGATAATTACATACAAAGGGCAGAAATATGTAGCACCTAACCCAAAAGCCGTATCAGCTCTCTGTCAAGAATTTGGTTTACTCCCCCGGGATCTAATGAACTTAGCCCAAGCGAAGGAACTGCTGCCATATGTAGCAACAGAATGGACTACAGTTCAGCATAAGGGGAAAAAAAATTGCCACATAAAGTTGAATTGTAGAATGTTAGTTTATTTTACTCAGATAAGAGTGAAAATGTTTAGTTGTTTGTGTATTTGTCTATGTGTGAATTTAAATGCATTGGTGGAAAATATAACAGTGATTGCATATGTTATTATTTTTTTTCCTTTTTATGCTTACAATTATCAAATCCCTGAAAATTTTTTGTTTCTTAAATCTAGGTACGTTTCAGATATGACATCTGGTGGGAGGGGGCTAGCTCATATACGGTCAGTACAAAATTTAACAGTTATTTATAGGCTTACAAAAGGAAGGAAGCAGTATATCATTTTACCTTAATATGACAATTTAGATAATGTCACATAATGTGAAAGGGCTAAATTCAGCATACAAAAGGTCCTTATTGTACAAGGAAATTTGTACTCAGCAGGCGGAAGTCTGTTGTATCCAAGAAATACACTTAAACGAAGATAATTTACATAGAATAAAAATTAAAACATACCCCACAATAGTCTCAGCACCAGCAAAACGTAAAAAAGGAGGGGTATCTATTTTATTTCGGGATACGGTAGCAATTTCAATACAGCAGCAGGTTATAGACAGGGATGGACGTTATATAATACTGATTTGTATGCTCAATAATGTGCAGTATACATTAGTCTCGATTTATAGTCCCAATACTAAGCAACATAGGTTTCTAAAATTATTAGATTTATTAATAGGAATACGCAGGGGAGTATTATTGATGGTAGGTGACTTCAATATGGTTCAATGACCGTCAATGGATTCTACAACTTACAAACAACTGGTAGAACCAACACCATACGTTAAAACCCTAGTTAGGCTGGGTTCACACTACGTTTTCTCCCATACGGGAGCGCATACGGCAGGTGGGAGCTAAAAGCTCGCGCTCCCGTATGTCACCGTATGCGCTCCCGTATGCCATTCATTTCAATGAGCCGACCGGGGTGAAACGTTCGGTCCGGTTGGCTCATTTTTGCGCCGTATGCGCTTTTACAACCGGACCTAAAACTGTGGTCAACCACGGTTTTAGGTCCGGTTGTAAAAGCGCATACGGCGCAAAAATGAGCCGACCGGACCGAACGTTTCAGTCCGGTCGGCTCATTGAAATGAATGGCATACGGGAGCGCATACGGTGACATACGGGAGCGCGAGCTTTTAGCTCCCCCCTGCCGTATGCGCTCCCGTATGGGAGAAAACGTAGTGTGAACCCAGCCTAACATATAAACTGTATGACCCCTGGAGAGTGCAACATGCAGGGGAATGAGACTATACCTATTATTCACCATGCCATAAAATGTATTCTAGGATAGACAATTTTTTATTAGAACAATCAAGCCTACAACTGGTGGAATCCACTACCATAGGAGATATAACTTGGTTTGACCATAGCCCTATAATATTAGTACTAAAAGAACAGGTATACCGCACAAATGATTTGATTTGGCGCCTTAACGAAAAAGTGTTGCATCACTCGGAGTATCTGTCCGACACGATCCAGGTATTACAAGAGTACTTTAGTATTAACAACAATGGGGAAGTGTCGGACAGTACTCTTTGGTGTGCCCATAAGGCTTCCATTCGAGGTCACTTTATTAAGCAAGCCTAACATTTTAAAAAAATTTACCATTCAGGAAGTTTTGGAGGCACAACAGAAACTAACAGCACTACATAGATTAAACAAAACCTCATTTAATTCATCAAGAGCTAAAGAAGTATCTGAAACTACAAGTAAACTACTCTTACGCCGAGCGCTCCGGGTCTCTGCTCCTCCCCGAAGCGCTCGCGGCGTTTCTCTCCCTGCAGCGCCCCGGTCAGACCCGCTGACCGGGAGCGCTGCACTGACATGGCCGGCGGGGATGCGATTCGCATAGCGGGACGCGCCCGCCCGCGAATCGCATCCCAGGTCACTTACCTGTCTCGGTCCCCGGCTGTCATGCTCTGGCGCGCGCGCGCCAGCACTCTGAGATTTAAAGGGCCAGTGCACCAATGATGGTGCCTGGCCCAATCACCTTGATTAGCTTGCACCTGTGCACTCCCTACTTATACCTCACTTCCCCTGCACTCCCTCGCCGGATCTTGTTGCCTTAGTGCCTTGAGAAAGCTATTACTGTGTTTGTCCATACTGTGTTCCTGACCTCCTGCTATTGCCATATTGACTACGAACCTTGCCGCCTGCCCCGACCTTCTGCTACGTCTGACCTTGTCTCTGCCTAGTCCTTCTGTCCCACGCCTTCTCAGCAGTCAGCGAGGTTGAGCCGTTGCTAGTGGATACGACCTGGTTGCTACCGCCGCAGCAAGACCATCCCGCTTTGCGGCGGGCTCTGGTGAATACCAGTAGCATCTTAGAACCGGTCCACCGGCACGGTCCACGCCAATCCCTCGCTGACACAGAGGATCCACAACCAGCTAGCCGAATCGTGACAACTACATTCTTTACAAAGCTATAAATACGAAATGGCCCTAAAAAAAACTAAAATTAACACATTATTAGTGATGCTCGCGAATATTCGCAATGCGAATTTTATTCGCGAATATCGCATATTCGCGAATATAGCACTATATATTCGTAATTACGAATATTTGTTTTTTTTTCACAGTACACATCACAGTGATCACCCCTCTCTGCTTCCAGCTTGTGTGGTGTAAAGAAGGCTCTAATACTACTGTGTGAGACTGATGTGCGAATTTTCGCATATGCGAAAATTTGCATATGCTAATTTTCGCACATGCGAATTTTCGCTTGTGTTAATTTTCGCATACGCGAATTTTCACATATGCGAAAATAAAACGAGAATATTACGGATATGCGAATATATGACGAATATTCGTCAATATATTTGCGAATATTCGCGAATTCGAATATGGCCTATGCCGCTCAACACTACACATTATTGGCAAGGAAACCGTCCAGGTGCGCTCTTAGCAAAACAAGTAAAAGCTCAGCAGATGAAAAACCGTATCCATTATATTTATAATTAAAAGGGAGATAAGATTACAGACCCTAAAGGCATTGCCAATACCCTATATGAGTATTATAGTTCCTTATATAATCTTAAAAAAGATCCTGCTGAAGTACAACCAAAGCCTAGTACAATTTTTAGCTTTTTAGAATACCTGGAGCTCCCCCAAGCGACACAAGAACAGCTCGCTTTGCTTTCTGCACCAGTCACACCAGTTGAAGTAATGTTGGTTATTAATACCTTAAAACCAAACAAATCTCCAGGACCGGATGGGATATCTAATGTATACTATAAACTTCATGGTTCCATTCTTGTTCCTTATTTGACCCGACTATATAATAGCATTATTTCACAAGGTAAACTTCCTGCTGAGATGCTTAAAGCCCTAGTAATTGCCCTTCCTAAACCTGGTAAAGTGTCAGATGTACCTAAAAACCTTAGACCAATTGCCCTACTAAATACTGACTTAAAAGTATATGCTTCTATATTAGCCAATAGGTTGAAACCAATTTTAACCATCTTTGATAAGAAACGATCAGGTGGGATTCATTAGCGGCCGTCAGATGTCTGACGGATCCTGTAGAATTTTGGACATTATCTCAGTATTAGAGCTGCAGCGAACGCCTTCTCTGCTCCTTACCCTGGATGCAGAGAAGGCGTTCGACCAGGTGCACTGGGGATACCTGACACAAGTACTTGATAGGTTCGGATTGGGAGGAAGCTTTGGAGAGGCGGTTAAGGCCCTTAATACGTTTCCCTCAGCAAATGTTTATTCAGGAGTAGTGTTATCCAAAGGGTTTCAAATAACAAATGGTACGAGACAGGGGTGCCCCCTATCTCCTTTGATATTTGCATTTATTATGGAGCCTCTCGCCCAATGCAATTGAGTATCAAAGGAGATTTCAGGTATAATAATTGGGGCTAAGGATCACAGAGTTGGGCTTTATGTCGATGACATTATTCTAACTCTTACAAACCCTGAAAAATCACTGGAGAGCATCTCTAAAATTATTCAGGAATTTGGGGAATTGAGCTATTATAAAATTAATACCTCAAAATGTCTTATCCTAGGTATGGGAATCCCGCGCGACCTTAAGCGTAGACTTCAAAATAAGTATCCATTCGAATGGACGGACGAGCAAATCCCTTACCTGGGAATAACACTTACCTCTAATATAACTAGAACGATTCATGTTAATTATTCTGCATTAACTACTGTATTGTCTCATGACCTATCTAATTACTCTAAACTTCCGAATTCATGGATTGGCCGTATTGCAATCACAAAAATGATGTTGCTCCCCAAGGTTCTTTACTATTTTCGTAATTTACCCGTCCCAGTCCCTAAATATAAGATACAAATATTACAGCGCCTGTTTTCACAATTTATATGAAAAACAAAAAGTAAGGGTATCTCCTAAATGAATGTGTTTACCTGTTAGTAAAGGGGGACTAAGCTGCCCGGATTTATTTCATTATTACCAAGCCAACTTGGTGGATCAGTTAAGACCATGGTGGGCTAACGATAGATCCAAATTATGGTTCGATATAGAGACATCATTTGTACCCGTAGAATGCCTTCCTATAGCAATGTGGAAAGCGCGTCCATCGAATAAAATACCATTAAAACTTTGTCCTACAATGAAAGCTGGATTCCAAATTTGGTCCCACCCAAAAGTTCGGAATTCTTTGGTGACTTTAAGTTTGGGGGATTTACTGTTAGATGCCCTTCGGGCTTACATTCCGGGTACCAATTTTTCAAAATGGATAGCACAGCGAGCAGTAATATACTCAGATATAGTGAATGGAAAGGGGCTGCTAACACTTGGACAAATTGCGTAGAAATTCTCTTTACCTCATACAGAAGTTTATAAATATTTACAATTGAGACATTTTATTTCATCCCTTCAGTTACCTAATTTTAAATTGAAATACACTTATAATACATTTATCTGCAACCCCGATTTGCCAACGGGGGGCCTCTCCAGGGCCTACCATTCACTTTTGATGGATGAGACACTTCCTGACTGTTGTAGGAGATTGGAACGGGATCTCGGTAGGAATTTTTCGAGAGATAAATGGAATTATGCTTCTCACCTAGAAACCGCTAGGAAAGTCCTTTATCAATGGTATCTAACTCCATATAGACTTTCGAAGGTTTCCCCGTTAAACTCCGATAGGTGCTGGCACTGTAATAAACAGGTAGGTAACATGTATGGTGGGAGTGTGAAGGCATATTGCCACTGTGGCAAAAAATTTACCTTACGTTATGTATAGCAATGGGCTATGCTTTGCCATGGGGCCCGGAGGTGGCACTATTACACTTGGGTCTGGACGATGTTCCAACTACAGAGGTTGGAGTGGTAATACATTTTCTAACGGCATCTAAATCGGCAATAGCATCTAAGTGGAAGAGTAGGGAAGTGCCGGAGATACAGCAAATAATTACTATAACTCACCATAACTATATAATGGAACATTCCATTGCAAGTGCCTCGAATCAGCTATCCCAATTTAATAGATCCTGGGAGAAATGGCTAGAATTTATGGCATTGTAAGGATTAATTTTACTCTATCACCCCCCTCCCCCCCCCCTTTTTTTTGCAATCACTGTGGTGTCTTTATAATTACAGTTTTTGTCTTGTGAATTGTTTGTAAATATGTATGTAAAGTGGGAAAAACAGTGGAAAACATGGAAGAAATAAAAAGTAAAAAAAAAAAGAAAAGTCCTGTTTCCGTGCCTCTATACTGCAACCGTACCTATCTGCAAGAGCGAGTCATCACACTTGACAGGTGCAGTTTTATATTTTTGCCATCTATCTAAACGAATATTCTCATTATACCCCTAGATGAATACTTTGGCAGGTTACGTTATATATTTTTGCCATCTATCTAAATGACAATTCTGATTTTACCCCTAGATGAATACCTTGGCAGGTGTAGTTTTTTCTCTCCATATTTTTCATCAGAATACTTTTTTTGTGATGACTATGTCCTGCTATATAAAGCTTTTATGTAATTTCATATTACTGTTTGGTGAGAGGGAGGAAGGCGCCTCATGTGCGGGATCAGAAGATCTTGTTAATGGGGGTGGGGGACGGTAATTCCCAAGCCGCTTACCAAAGTTGGTTGTGCGCCCACACACAACAAGGTAAAATGCAGAATAAAAGTAAATGAAGGTCCACTGCAGCCCTCCTGGGTAGAAGTAAAATCAGAACAGAATGACCATGAATTCAGGAGTTCGTCCGGCGCAGAGAGGAACCATCAGGAAGCCAAATAAAATCAATGGATTTATTAAATGCAACACGTTTCGCTGCGCATGCGCAGCTTCATCAGGCCTGATGACGCTGCGCATGCGCAGTGAAACGCGTTGCATTTAATAAATCCATTGATTTTATTTGGCTTCCTGATGGTTCCTCTCTGCGCCGGACGAACTCCTGAATTCATGGTCATTACTGTTTGGTGACATGGGTTTATTTTTGGTTTTGGAGGTTCCTTACTGCATGCGCTGTCCCTGATTACTTTCTGAACTTTATTATGCTGGACCTCTTTTATCTTCTAACAATGAGAAAACTTCTAACAAAGCTGCATTTTTGGGGTAATAGTGAACCTTTGCAGCTCCTAGAGACATTTTGGGAACTGTCCCTTTATATATTCTGCTGGTGACTGGTTGTTTTGCGCACATTTCGGTTCCTACCCTGCCAGGCAGGTATCTGTTATGGTGTGCCGACGTCAATTGGCTTATTTGTATTTTATGTAGGTATAGATGATGCTAATGAGACGTTGTACAATCGTTCCCTTTGAAAAGGTTACATTACATATCCCTACAGCTCTTCTTTTATCCTGTGCAGATGATAAAACTGCAAGATATTCTTATTTAGATACATGGATACTTTTTTCCTCCATACCTTCATACAATACCCTTCACCAGAATACAGTAGCTTTTTGCACCATTTTTTGCATGATCTCAATGTTTACTGCATTTTTTGGGCAGAAGCTTTGATAGCATGACATAGTCATATGGAAAGTTAAATACAAAGTTAGGGACACATCTCTAATAGGCCCACAAATTGCCTCCTTTTTTAGCATAACTTTTTAAATTAAGAAAGTGAATACTAAAGATAGGTTTACCCCTTTTGAAAATGAAAAATTAGGGGTTACACCAGCATTTTAGTAAAAAAAAATAGCGATTTTTCATTTTTTTTGACCCACTGAAACCAAACATTGTCAAACACCTGGGGGGTGTTAATGCTCACTGTACATCTTGTAACATTCCTTGAGGGGTGTAGTTTCCAAAATGGTGTCACATGTGGGGGGTTTCCGTTGTTCTGGCACCATGGGGGGTTTGTAAATGCACATGGCCCCCAAAATTCTCTCTCCAAAAGTACAATGGCGCTCCTTCTGTTCTGAAACCTGTAGTGTGCCAGCAGAGCACTTAACATCCACATATGGGGTGTTTTCTTAATCGGGTGAAATTAGGCTTCAAATTTTGGGGTCCATTTTCACCTATTACCCATTGCGAAAAATAAAAAGTTGGGGTAACACCATCATTTTAGTGTTAAAAATCAAATGTTTAATTTTCATGTCCAAATTCAACGCAAGGTTCACTATACCCCTTGTTCCGTTCTTTTAGTGGTGTCGTTTCCAAAATAGTATGCCATGTGTTTTTTTTTTTTTGTTGTTCTGGCACCATGGGGGCTTCCTGAATGCAACATGCCCCCCAAAAACCATTTCAGCAAAATTCTCTTTCAAAAAGCCAAACTTTGCTCCTTGTCTTCTGAGCATTGTAGTGCACTCAATGTCCACATTTACCCCTTGTGAAAAAGAAAAATTTGGGGTAACACCATCATATTAGTGTTAAAAATCATATTTTCCATTTTCACGTCCAGCTTTAACGCAAAGTCGTCAAACAGTTTCCCAAATAGTATGCTATGTGGGGGTTATTTAGCTTTTCTGGCACCATGAGGGCTTCCTAAATGCAACATTGCCCCCAAAAACCATGACAGCAAAATTTGTTTTCAAAAATCCCACAGTTGCTCTTTCCCTCTTTAGCCATGTTGTAAGCCCAAAGAGGTATTTCCGTACTCAAGAGAAATTGGGCTACCAATTTTGGGGGGCTTTTTCATCTAATACCACTGTTAAAAATGAAAAAAAAAATGGATCTACAAGAACAAGTTAGCGTAAAAAATTTTGATTTAGATTTTCCTCCTCCACTTTGCTGCTATTCTTGTGACACACCTAAAGGGTTAACAAACTTTCCAAATGCCATTTTGAATACTTTGAGGGGTTTAGTTTCTATATTGTTGTAATTTTATTTGTGAATCAAGATATAATTTATTTGGAATATCCATTTTCTTTACAAGCAGAGCATTTAAAATTTAGAAACATGCAACATTTTCAAAAATGTCATGAAATTTGGGGATTTTTCACCAAGAAAGAATGCAAGTAACTACGAAAATTTACCACTGTGTTAAAGTAGAATATGTCACGAAAAAACTTTCTCAGAATCAGAATGAAAGGTAGAAGCATTCTAGAGTTATTAATGCTTGAAGTAACAGTGGTCAGATGTTCAAAAAATGGCAGGGTCCTTAAGGTATATTTGGGCTGGGTCCTTAAGGGATTAAAATCTACATTTAACCCTTTTGGTTTTAATGTTTGTAATTTAAAAATCCAGTGGCGTAGTTGGATGTTGAACTAGGAGGAAATCAAACAGGGGCTGATCAATGATTCCCCTGTCTAATGCCTCCTGCCGGATGTTCCTAATGTGTCTCCCAAACTGCCATTTAGGGTCACCATTCAATTTTTTTTATACGTCTGTAAATCTGATAATTGTCTGTCTGCCTCGGCCAAGTATTTGGATCTGTCCGTAACCACAATCCCGCCCCCTTTATCAGCGGGTTTGATTATGAGGTTGTGGTTATGAATCAGATCCTCCATGGCAGAAATTTGTGCACTGGTTATATTTGGGTGTCTTAGTCTCATGTTTTGTTGTCTCAAAGTTTATATATCGTTTTTAACCAGAGTAATGTAAGTGTCTATGATGGGGGAATGTGTACTGGGGTTGAAATCACTGGCTCTCTTAAGATCAAAGTCAGAGAACCTGAATCCCCTATTCTCTCTACTAGGTGTTATGTTGGTGTTGTCATAATCTGACTTGCTGGCGAACCAAAATTTTAAATGCAATTTCCTGAAAAATTGTATGAGGTCAAATTCTAATTGGAACCAGTCTCCCTGGTAACTGGGGCAAAAGTTCAGTCCCCTGGGTAAAAGTTCCAATTGTGTAGTAGACAAATTAATGGAAGAGATATTTACCACGTTGGATGCTTCTTGTTGGTTGTTTTCTGTTGTGCTGCTTGTGTAACTTTTCGGGTCCGTTGTGCTCTAGTTTTTGCGGTGGCGATAATGTCTCCGGCCTCCTCTTCTGGTGGGTTTACATCTGTTGTAGTTGGTCTTTCTAAAAAACATTAATCCTGTGTAGAGGTGTATGTAGTATCCGATTTTTTCTGCTCCTTGCCTTTGCGAAATTTTTTGGTGGTTGATGATGACTGTATTCCCCACATGTATACTTTTCCAGCTGTGTAGTCTGCCTCATCTAGGCTCAGTTTCTGGCATTTATTTTCTTCTTCACTTTTTGTTTTTGAAAGAAAAGCTGCTTGTTTAGAAAAAAAATGTCACATTCTGTGGTAGACATATTGGCTTTCAATGACGCTTCCGATTGTTGGAGTTTCTCTTGTGTGTTTTCCAAATCTTTATGTAGAAACTCTATATTTAATAAGATAAGGTCTAAAGTGTATTTATGGGAGATTTGTTCATATCTTGTTCTATAGTCCATATTGTTGTAATAGGCATTGTCTCTAGGCTGTGAACGCATCCCACATATTCGCTCAATGTATTTAAATGCAATTTAAGCAATTAATGTCTTTTAGATTCATGTTCATACCTCCTTTGTAGGTCTAGTATGGATGGTACATGTAGAAAGGTGGTGTCATTGTCAAGGTTGCTCAGGATTCTGTACGCATTACGATCCGTGTATAAAAATACACTTGCTGATCCGGCTGCCATGTTAGTTGTAGAAGTAGTATCCGTGTTATCTCTTGGGTGCGAGTCCGTACGCCAGTAGGTAGATTCTTGAAAGAGAACCACACTCCTATGCCAAAGTCAGTCAAACCCGGGCAGGGTCCCCACAACATACAAAAAAATGCAGCAGCACTCCGGAGTAGGATCAAGTGGTATACATGACGTTTTGACCATCTCTCACAGTCTTTGTCAAGCAAATAACAGGTGTACAAATGGTTTCTTATTTAAGTGGTACCTCTATTATATCATCATAGTGGGTTGTGCATAAGTTGTGTTAATTAGATACAAAAGTTATAAAATATAATGCAATACAATGTGATCACAGCATATACATAAAAAGTTCACATACATAGTGCATTCAAGACACCTTATGGGTGAATACTAAACGAATTGTATTAAAATATCTTATATAAAACAATTAGTGCATTGTGTAGGTGGGCGTGAATATTATGGGAGGTTAAAAGATAGAGATTAAAAGATAGATATGGCTTAAGACATGTATAATTATTTTGTTAATTATTATGAATATATATATATATATATATGATAACCACAATAATAAAACTCATATATCATTCATTTTATCAAACATTTTAATGATTTATACTTAATTGTATCTTTAGAATTTTCAATTTATGTATGTAATCAACTATCGATCTATCTATCTTACACTCGACTTAGTTACCTATCGATCTATTTTTATTTATATGAATATTTCTGTCTATCTATCTCATCTCTATCTTATATCTATGTATCTATCTACCTACCTATCTCATATCTATCTCATATCCAGCTAATATCTATCTATTTATCTCATATCTATTATCTATCTATCTAGCTAGCTATGTATCTACCTATCTCATATACATGTATCTATCTATCTATCTCATATATATATATATAAAACTATCTCATATCTATCTGTATGTCATATCTATCTATCTCACATCTATGTATCTCTCTATATATATTTAGATCCTTTTTATATTACTGTGTATAATACCAAGGCTTGTCGTAGCTGAGCGCAAAATTTAACTACCATTTAATTTTTTCTGGATGTTGTTTTCTACTTCTATTGACACAATATACTCAAGCTTGTCCAAAAAAAGTTTTCAGTAATTTGCCTTCTAACTAGTTATCCATCATTGTCATTTGGAAATTGCATATCAATAAAATTTGGAATTTCCTCGCGAAGATCCTCAGCTAATGGTGTGTGAACATTATGTTTAATAGCAATATTATGCAACATTGCACAAGCTAAAATTATTGTACACACTACTTTTGGCCTATACAGTAGTGCTCCTCAACTCACATCCAAGCAACGAAAACGACTTTAGATTATCCCAAATGTTCTCTCAAACATGGATCTGGTTTTTATGTGCCAAATTAAAACGGTGTTCTTGGTGATAGATATGGGGTCATTAGGCACCTTTGCAACCTATATCCGTTGTCAACTGTTGAGATAATTTGATTTTTTTTTTAATCCTTCAACTTTTTAATATGATAAATGGTAATCTCACTCAAAATAATAAATTCAAAAAAAAATATATAAATTTATCTAAATTAATAATTATAAATAAAGAAATATCATTTTTTTAAATTTATTTTTGACCAGTTCTGTAGTTTTAACATTGAGCACTGTGTTTCATGCAGTACCAATCCCTCTTTACAGTTGTACTATGCCCATAGACATCTTATCCCCTATCAAAAGTTTATTTTATTAATAGGTCTGATCGAATGTTTCCCGCTGCTGTGTCCTACCTGATTTCCATTTGTAGAAATCAGCCGTCATCAATGCACTAACGACATCCTTTGTGCGTGATGACTGGCGAGACCAGTGCAACGTTATTTCATGTCTCCTGACCCTTATGCTGTCATGTTCTGCCCCCACAATACAAATCCATTCTAACTTTCATTATGGTCTAATATATTACAACTTATTACTTCATAGAATATAGTTATGTTAAATATGTGTTGGGTATGATGTCTGTCTGTTCCTGAACTTTCATGTTACGTTGCCCTGTCATCTGAATCAACATGTCATCATGCACTGAGCTTGATCTCTGTGCTTTGATGCCAGCGGTGTTACGCTTATATAATCGTGTGTGCAACCTTTTGTTTGGAAATTTAATTCTGTAAATTTAGTTTTTTCTCCCTTTTTTTTTTTTTTTAAATCCACATAAAGGTCATAAACAGGTGTATGTCCAAAGATGTATTACTGCAATACTTTTATATGAGAACTAATTCTTGTCTTTTCCAAATGTAGGTTGTTCAAACATTTAGGCCATGACTTTATGTCCACAGTGTCTCCTGCATTAACCTGTCTGTACCGACCGGTAGTGCATTTGACAATAATGACAACGGTACTTACCTTTCCTTCGTATAGAGAAGATTACAGGAGATCCCCGCCATGGGATGGGACAAGGTAAGTACAGTTTTCACAGTGTAACCTTCACTACCTGTAGTTAAGGAGTGTTCATTTCAGGCGAACTTGCTCAGAGATTTAATTTACTGTTTCGAAGCATGTTAAACTAATACTTTTTGTTGTTGTTGCAAGGTGCATGCATATATGTTGATGTCTTTATCAATTGTAAAGCTATACTCACCTAGAATAATGGCATCGCCGTAATCTCCTCTTTGAAAACGTTGGTACAGCTCCGTAGTCTGTAGTATGAATGAATCGTGGCAAGAGACAGGGAAATTTGCAGCAACATTGGTGATAATTAAACCTGGTCCAACAACGACCTGTACATTAATTGATCTGAACATTTTTCGATTTCTATATGCATGTTCAGCTTGAGCAGGTGGCACCAGTACTACATGTGTGCAATCTAAAAGCCCAATTACATTTGGCATTTCTGCCACATTGAAGAATTACTCTTTAGATGTTCATACTGTACTGACTTGAACCCGCACAAGTTCTATGTTTAGTTATACCTGGGTCTTCGGACCGGTTTTGTGAAAATTGTTGGGAAGCTTTTTATATATGTGTCTTTATGCCTCAATAAAAGCTTCATGGTTCGACATTTAAGAATTGCTCTTTAAAACTCTGTATTTCAAGATCACTGGTTGGGAATTTAATATATTCCTTTGCGACACTGAGCATGGCTTTAAGAACGATATGCAGAGGCACAGTGCTGAAAAATCCCAGTTGACCTAAAATATAAAACTGATAGCAGCTTGGTGATACCATGGACAGCATGTGATCTTTTTGTCTTGTGATTGATGCACCATTCTATTTTGTAATAAAGTTCCAAAATAGCTGGTTTACTCAACCTAAAAGACCTATGAATTTCTTCTTCCAAAAAATTATCAAAGTTCAGACGCTCTTTAAATTCAGGTGATTGATCACTCTCTCTAAACTGTTGCATGTCCATCAAAGATGTTATTAATTCTGGGAGGATATCCATTCTAAAGACTAAATTGTTCCTAATTCCAAAATAAAATTATAATATAAGCTTTTTAAAAATTATTTCACATTTTAAAAATTATAGCATAATCATACTTCTTATATCTAACTAAACAAATATTATTTTTTAATTTAGCTATTTTAAGCTGTACTCAAAATTCAAAATAATCATTTTACTCCTTAACACACATCATCCACACCACTCATAGAAACATAAACATAAATGAGCTTCATCCATTCCTAAGACCATTGTTTTTCAATCAGGGTACCTACAGTTGTTTCATTAGTTGCAGATTGATCTCTTTCCCACTAAGTGTTTCCTCCATCCATTAAAGCAGACAGGCTCCTGGCATCAGCTGACTAGTGGGTCAGGTCTCGTCCCCATGTCAAGCTTTTATAAACATTTCACAATATTCTTATTTTCTACTGTTTAATCTCAAATTTCTTGTGAAAATAATTTTTTTTTTTTTTAAAGCGGCACACACGGGTTCAGAAAATTGTTAACTAAACTAACTTTACATCACTCATGTAATGTAATAAGGGGTGCAGTGAGAATATACACCTCACTGGCGTTTGAAAGATCTGTGGAACAGTGGGTTGTGCACTTTACATCCACATATGGAGTATGTTCTTACTCAGAAGAAATGGGGTTACAAATTTTGGGGGCTTTTCTCCTATTTTCCCTTGTGAAAATGAAAAATTTTGGGTAACACCAGCATTTTAGTGACATTTTTTTTAACTTTTTGGTGGTGAAATAGGGAAAATGGGACAATTTACATTTTTATTGTGGGAGTTGATTTTTCAAATTTTTTTTACTTTTTATTTTTACTTTTACACTTTAATAGTCCCAATAGGGGACTATTTTTAGCAATCTTTCGATTGCTAATACTGTTCATAGCACTGTTCAGTATTATCGGTCATCTTCTACTCTGGTATGTGGGAAGGCAGATCAGAGCAGGAGACTCTGGGAAGGCAGCGGAGACAGGTGAGGGGACCTCCGTCTGCCGTTCATGATGATTAGTTCGCCGCGGAACCGCTGCGGACGATCCCATCATCCATTTAAATGTCTGCACCGCTGCAGATGCCGTGATCTGTATTGATCACGGCATCTTAGGGGTTAATGTCCGACATCCGCGCGATCGTGGATGTCGGCCATTACCGGTGGGTCCCTGGCTGCTGTCAGCTGGGCATGACACGAGCATCGCTCCGATGCTCGCAATCATGTATACGACGTAAAGGTACGTCCTGGTGCGTTAAATACCATCGCACCTGGACGTACATTTACGTCCTCCGTCCTTAATGGGTTAAGTATGCAGCTGCATGTACCTGAAAAATGTATCTCATAACTGCTTTTCAATGCTCAATATATGCAGGCTCAGTCAGTTATAACTTTTATGAAAAATGTTACTTACATCTCTTTGACTGTTGTTATGATTCGGCTGGCTGGAGGTGGATCCTCTGTGTCAGAGAGGGATTGGTGTGGACCGTGGCGGCGGACCGGTTCTAAGTTGCTACTGGTATTCACCAGAGCCCGCCGCAAAGCAGGATGGTCTTGCAGCGGCGGTAGCAACCAGGTCGTATCCACCAGCAACGGCTCAACCTCTCTGACTGCTGAGATAGACGCGGTACAAAAGGACAAGGCAAGAGCAAGGTCGGACGTAGCAGAAGGTCAGGGCAGGCAGCAAGGGTCGTAGTCAGGGGCAACAGCAGAAGGTCTGCAACACAGGCTTTGGACATACACTAAACGCTTTCTCTGGCACAAGGCAACAAGATCCGGCAAGGAAGTGAAGGGGAAGTGAGGTAATATACACAGGGAGCGGGTGGAGGCTAATTAGACTGATTGGGCCAGGCACCAATCATTGGTGCACTGGCCCTTTAAATCTTAGAGGGCTGGCGCGTGCCAGAACGTGACAGCCGGGGACCGGGACGGGTAAGTGGCTAGAGATGCGATTCGCGAGCGGACGCGTCCCGATATGCGAATCGCATCCCCATCGTGAATGTCAGTGCAGCGCTCCCGGTCAGCGGGTCTGACCGGGGTGCTGCAGAGAGGAGAACGCCGCGAGCGCTCCGGGGAGGAGCAGGGACCCGGAGCGCTCGGCGTAACAACTGTTTACATTATTTAACTGTAACATCATGTAAGAAAACGTAGTATGCTTCCCAGCAGGACAGAGTATTTTTTGCAGAAAATGTAGTTCAGCAGACAGTCTTTATCACTAAACTTCTATCCTGAACTTAGTTTTGCTGCTTTGATATTTATGTAGTAAATCTAAGCGATCTTAGGGTGCGTTCACACGGCCATTTACTTCCAACCCGTTTTCAAGAGAAAAAAACGAATTGCAAAAATGGATACAAACTGATTGTCAAACGGGTATAAACGGATGACCACTTCCGTTTTTGAGCAAAAAAAACGGATCAAAATCATCCGTTTGTACCCGTTTTTAAAACCGTTTTTTTAACCCTTCAGTAACCTTTTTCCATGTTTCAACCCCTCCCCCTTTTCACAGACCTAGGAAAGGGTATAAAAGGGATGAGAGCACAGAGGAATACAATCTTGGACCAGACCCTGAGGAGGAGAGTACATGGCGGATGGTGCTGCTGCACTTGAGCATTCTCTAACTGAAAATGTTTCCTGCTCATCTTGTTTCAGATTCGATGTCTTGCTAAGGAGGGTCCAGCGGCGGAAACGGCAGGAAGCGGAGCGACTGCGTTTCTAGATCCATCCTATAACATCAGTCCGACCGACCCGTGGAGTATATGCCACACTCTTTGCAGAACTGCGCCATCACCAAGAGAAATTCCTCAGTTATCTCCGCCTTTCTTTGGCCGGCTTCAATGATCTTCTCCAGCGCGTGTCGTCGTGGATTCAGCACCAGGATACAGTGTGTCGCCGAAGTGTTTCTCCTGAGGAGTGCCTTATAGTCACTCTAAGGTATGTACTTTCTTTAATAGTTTCATTGTTATTTGCAAAATAAATATTTTGCAGTACATCCTAATTTTTTTCCTTCTTTTGCAGGTTTTTGGCCACTGGAGAAAGCTTCGCTTCCCTACATTTCCAGTTCATAGTTACATAGTTAGTATGGTTGAAAAAAGACATACGTCCATCAAGTCCAACCAGGGAGATGAAGGGAAGGGTGTAAGGGGATAAAGGAAAGGGATTTAGTTTTATAATTCTGCATAAGATTTAATGTTATTTTGTTCCAGGAATGTATCTAACCCTGTTTTAAAGCTGTTAATTGTTCCTGCTGTGACCAGTTCCTGAGGTAGACCGTTCCATAAATTCACAGTCCTCACGGTAAAGAAGGCGTGTCGCCCCTTTAGACTAAACCTTTTCTTCTCCAGACGGAGGGAGTGCCCCCTCGTCCTTTGGGGGGGTTTAACCTGGAACAGTTTTTCTCCATATTTTTTGTATGAGCCATTTATATACTTATATACGTTTATCATATCCCCCCTTAAACGTCTCTTCTCAAGACTAAACAATTGTAACTCCTTTAATCGCTCCTATTAGTTTATTCGCGCGTCTCTGCACCCTTTCCAACTCCGCAGTGTCCCTTTTATAAACAGGCGACCAAAACTGAACAGCATATTCCAGGTGAGGCCGTACCAATGCTTTATAAAGGGGGAGTATTATGTCCCTGTCCCTTGAGTCCATGCCTCTTTTGATACATGACAATATCCTGCCGGCTTTGGAAGCAGCAGCCTGACATTGCATGCTATTTTGTAGTCTGTGATCTACAAGTACACCCAGATCCTTCTCTACCACTGACTCTGCCAGTTTAATCCCCCCTAAGACATACGACGCATGCAGGTTATTAATACCCAGATGCATAACTTTACATTTATCCACATTGAACCTCATTTGCCAGTTCTGCTCGGGGAAGTCCACCATTTTGTACATAGTGCGGGACACCTGCAAGGCTTTATAGGACTGCCTCCAGGAGGACCATCTCCCGCAGCCTTCACCTCAAGACTGGATTCATATTGCAGACAGCTTCTGGGAACGTGCTCAGTTTCCTAACTGCCTTGGACGGAAAACATATCCGCATCCAAAAGCCATCTAACACCGACTCAGAATTTTACAACTATAAAAAATGATTTTCAATTATCCTGATGGCCATAGCGGACGCCAACTACAAGTTTGTTGCAGTGGACATTGGTTCCTACTGCCGCACAAATGACTTCAGGGTGTTCGAAAAACTCTGCAATGGGGAGGAGGCTGTGTGCTGGTGACTTTTGACTTCCTGAAGCAAGGCCCTTTCCTGGAACAGAGGGACCTGTAAGGCCCTTTGTTGTTGTGGCTGATGAGGCGTTCCAGATGTGTGGCAACTTGCTGAAGCCATACGCAAACCGTTGTCTGAACTTTCGCCAGAGGATTTTCAACTATAGACTGACACGAGCAAGACGTTTTGTTGAATGTGCCTTTGGAATTTTGGCATCACGGTGGAGGATCTTCAACCGGCCCATACAACTCTCCACAGATGTGGTTGATGAAAGGGGCAGTCATTCTGCACAATTTTGTGTTAACCAAGGAGCCATTCCCCATAGAGCATCAGGACCTGGAGTCATCACTGCCTGGACTGCAAGACATTCCGCAGAGAACAACAACAGCAGACATGCAGATGAGAGACCAGTTTGCAGAGTTTTTTCTGTCCAACCAAGGCTGGCTCGAATGGCAGGAAGAAATGGTTTAAAATATTTTTGTTGGATTTCTTACATTTGGTTTTCTGCCTCTAGCTTAGAATTGTTGGAAATTGTTTGGCTGTTATTGTGTTACTTCTTGAGACTGTCAGGATCCTCTGTAGCATCTAGTGTGCTTTTCACACTTGACGGTGCAGAGGACCCTGCTAGTCTCAAGAAGACAAGTCCTAAATTGTGTTTTCTGTTTTTCTAATTTGTGACAGCTTGTCTTCTTGAGACTGTCAGGATCCTCTGTAGCGTCTAGTGTGCTTTTTACACTTGATAGTACAGAGGACCCTCCTAGTCTCAAGAAGTCAAGTCCTACATTTTTATTTTCTTTAAATTAGTGCAAAGCACACTAATTTAGAAATATGGGACCCTGGCTGTATCAAGAAAAAAAAAATGTCCATATAAAAAAAAAAGCACAACCACAGTTTAACCCCTTAAAGACCCGGGCTTTTTCCGTTTTTTCATTTTCAATTTTTCCTCCTTAACTTTAAAAAATCATAACTCTTAAAAATTTTCACCTAAAATTATATATAATGGCTTAATTTTTGCGTCACTAATTCTACTTTGTAATGACATTAGTCATTTTACCCAAAAATCTACGGTGAAACGGGAAAAAAAATCAATGTGCGACAAAATTTATGAAAAAACACTATTTTGTAAGTTTTGGGGGCTTCTATTTTTACGCAGTACATTTTTTGTCAAAAATGATACCTTATCTTTATTCTGTAGGTCCTTACGGTTAAAATGATACCCTACTTGTAGAGGTTTGAATTTGTATCACTTCCGAAAAAAATCATGAATACATGCAGGAAAATTTATACGTTTAAAATGGTCATCTTTTGACCCCTATAACTTTTTTATTTTTCTGTGTTCAGGGCGCTTTGAGGACTAATTTTTTGCGCCGTCATCTGAAGTTTTTAGCGGTACCATTTTTGTTCTGATCAGACTTTTTGATCACTTTTTATTCACTTTTTTGTGGTATAAAAAGTGATCAAAAATGCGCTATTTTGGACTTTGGAATTTTTTTGCGCGTACGCCATTGAATGAGCGGTTTAAAAAGCGGTATATTTTTATAAATCGGACATTTCCGCACACGGCGATACCACATATGTTTATTTTTATTATTATTTACATAATGTTTTTTTTATTTTTGGAAATGCCGGGTGATTTAAACTTTTATTAGGGGAAGGGATAATTGAAAGGGTTAATGATTTTTTTTACACTTTTCTTGTGCAACATTATAGCTCCCATAAGGGGCTATAACATTGCATTAACTGATCTTTTACACTGATTGATCCATCTCCATAGGAATGGATCAGTGTTTTCGGCGATTGAATGCTCAAGCCTGGATCTCAGGCTTGAAGCATTCATTCGGCGATCGGACAGCACAGGAGAAGGTAAGAGACCTTCCTCCTGTGCTACAGCTGTTCGGGATGCCGCGATTATACCGCGGCGATCCCGAACAGCTCCCTGAGCTAGCCGGGCACTTTTACTTTCGTTTTTAGCCGCGCGGCTCAGCTTTGAGCGCGCGGCTAAAGGGTTAATAGCGCGCGGCACAGCGATCAGTGCCGCGCGCTATTAGAGGCGGGTCCCGGCTTCACTATGACGCCGGGCCCGCCGCGATATGATGCGGGGTCACCGTGTGACCCCGCGTTATATCGCAGGACCGGGACCCATGACGTATGCATACGTCATGGGTCCTTAAGAGGTTAAAGATAAACTAACAGTTTTATTGTTATATATATATATATATATATATATATATATATTTATTGAGATATAGATATATCTATTTTTTTTTTATAAAACTTTCTTTAATAATATAAAAAATTATTGTAAAGTTTTTTTACACATTAAACAGGGTATGGGCAGGGCAGGTTGCTATAGTTTCTGGAGGTGCGGCTAAGGGGTGGGTTGGCTACTGGTACCAGGGTCTTGAGGAGGAGCAGTGCTCTCTCTCCAAGTTACGTTGCATCGGCATGAATAAACTACATCGGGGGAAAGTAGGGGTGTTAAGAGAATATGACTCTACGGAATAGGAAAAATGGGCGTAGAAGGGGTGGGCAAATTAGGAGGGAGAACCGGTGTGGCCAGCGTTTGGGATAGGGAAGTGTAATGTGAAGGAGTAGAGTAGGAAGTTGGTGGGGTGCCAGAAGCTAACTGTGTATAGCTGGTGTAGGGCTCAGAGTGGGTTTCTGGATAGGGGTCATACTCAAGCTGGTGATGGGGTAGGACTGTCGGGGGCAGTATTGCTGTGATAGGGGTGGGTAGGGCTGGGATTGGTGAGATTATGTGGGGTAAGGCTGATAGTGGGTTGGAGGGGGGGGGTGGCAATGAGTTCATTCATGGCATCGATGCTAATTTTTCGAAACCTAAATTGTTTCTCAATCGATAGCTGCTCCATCGGTGCGACCAATGAATCGAGAAACAAACAACTGGGTGAAGGGGGACCTGTTGACGACACCGCCCCCCCCCCCCCCCTGCCGTGCACCAAGCCGGGTGACTTCGTCCCTCAACCCAGTTATCTGTTGGTCTAATCTTATCAGGGCGTCTTGCGACACCCTGATAAGATCTTCAAGGTCGCTCTGAGGTCTCCTACTAGATCTTGCCTGTTGGAACACCGACCCACAGGCAGCTGAGATGCCAGTGGTTGATGGTCCAGCAGAGGAAGACGATAGTAGGGGAGCATTTTCCGATTGAGAAACAATTTCTCCCCTGGTCTCAGTAGCCAACTCACCAGATGGCTGTTGTATGTTCGACGACGTTCTGAAAAAACAAGAAAAAAATAAAAAATAAAATTAGTACATCATTAACCCCTTAAGGACTCATGACGTACTGGAATGTCATGAGTCCGCTCCCGATCTATAACGCGGGGCAACGGCGTGTCGGGCCCGGCCTCTAACAACGGCCGGGACCCATTTCTAATAGTGCGCGGCATTGATCGCGCTGCCGCGTGCTATTAAACCTTTAGACGCGGCGTTCCAAGTTGAACGCCGCGTCTAAAGTGAAAGTATGCTGGTTAGCTCAGGGAGCTGTTCGGGATAGCCGCGGTGAAATCGCGGCATCCCGAACAGCTTACAGGACAGCCGGAGGGTCCCTACCTGCCTCCTCGCTGTCCGATTGCCAAATGACTGCTCAGTGCCTGAGATCCAGGCATGAGCAGTCAAGCGGCAGAATCATTTCCTATGAGAAACCAGTGATCAATGTAAAAGATCAGTGTTTGCAGTGAAAAAAAAAGTGAATAAAGATCATTTAACCCCTCCCCTATTAAAAGTGTGAATCACCCCCCTTTTCCCATAAAAAAAAACCAGTCTAAATAAAAATAAACATATGTGGTATCGCTGCGTGCGGAAATGTCCGAATTATAAAAATATATCGTTAATTAAACCGCTCGGTCAATGGTGTGCGCGCAAAAAAATTTCAAAGTCCAAAATAGTGCATTTTTGGTCACTTTTTATATCAAGAAAAAATGAATAAAAAGCGATCAATAAGTCCTATCAATGCAAAAATGGTACCGCTAAAAACTTTAGATCACGGCGCAAAAAATGAGCCCTCAAACCGCCCCATACGCAGAAAAATAAAAAAGTTATAGGGGTCAGAAGAGGACAATTTTAAACGTATAAATTGTCCTTCATGTAGATTTTTTCCAGAAGTACGACAAAATCAAACCTATATAAGTAGGGCATTATTTTAATTGTATGGACCTACAGAATAAAGATAAGGGGTCATTTTTACCGAAAAATTTACTGTGTAGAAACGGAAGCCCCCAAAAGTTACAAAATGGCATTTTTTTTTTCAATTTTGTCTCACAATGATTTTTTTTTCCGTTTCGCCATAGATTTTTGGGTAAAATTACTGATGTAATTACAAAGTAGAATTGGTGGCGCAAAAAATAAGCCAGCATATGGATTTTTAGGTGCAAAATTTAAAGAGTTATGATTTTTTAAATGTAAGGAGGAAAAAACGAAAATGCGAAAACGGAAAAACGCTGAGTCCTTAAGGGGTTAACAATAGGTGACATTTTAAAAATCTAGAGCAAAGGAATTTAAAACTATTTACCCTAGCAACCAATCACATTGACACATCTGAAAATAAAGAAGCAATGAGACCCTAGACTTGTTTTAAAGTTGTTTTAAGCATTCTTCAGATTCAACCCTATATAACTCTTTGAAAAGCGTTCTATAATGTTCAATATTTATCCTCACCATCCCCAAGGGACATTCTTGAGTGCGGTTATGGTGAGGATATGAACTTATAGACTGCTCACTGCTGGCCCCTGTAATTTGTCCCATGGGGGTGGAGCTCCTATCACCTAGTCCAGTATTTGCCCGGCAGCGACACCACGTAGGCTTGATTGGCAGGCCTGTGTTATCCCTCTGTTACGTATTTTTATGGAGCAGAGCAATGTCATGGGCTCATCATTCAAGACTAGTGGGCATTACCGACAGCCGAAGACATAAGACTAGTTGAAAGGTGTTGAGCACCCAGGGGACGGTTCCAGCTTTAAACAGTTTAGAAGTTCATATCCTTACCATCCCTGCAGTCAGGAACATCCTCTGGGGATGGTTAGGATAACGATTTTACCCTGAATAACGCTTTAAAATGTGTTCTTTAGAGTTAAATCATTCAACTGGTTCCCTTTAAGATTCTAAACAAAAATCAACAATTAATTTTAGTTAAAAATGTTAACAATACTTACTGTCTGAGCTCAGAGCAGAAACTGTAGCTTCTCATAGTATTTGTATTTTGTTTTGTCAGGAGCAGATCCACTTGGTGCTTCTCTTTCAATTTGTACCGCTCGTAGAAAACTGTCTCTGACAGAATGCCAGCGTTTCTTTATCTGCTCACCTAAAAAAAATTATTATCAAGGATATGTTCCAAATGTCGAATCTCCAAACAAAAGTATGAAGAGATAGCACATTGTGACCGTATCCAAAGCAAAAACTTGTAGACATAATTTTTAAAAGTTCACAAATACTTACTGAAGTTACATTTTTAGGCATAAGACAGCTCATCCCAATTATAAGGACCCAGGTTGACGATGTGGGCAGGGAAGTGCACACATAGGCTTCAAAGGGGGCAATAGACCCTGCCCTTTTTTGCATCTGCCCCTTTAATGCCCTTTTTTTTTTTTTAAATAAACATCTACAGCACTGCCCAAGTCAGGGCAGAGCAACCTCCACAGGTTGTCAGCAGAACTCTTGATTCACATAACGTAATTACCAACCCCAACAAGCCCCCCTCCTTCTCTTTCCCCTCCCCCTCCGGTCTGCTCGCTCTCTATCTCAAGTCCGGCCAGTACCTGAACTATCCCAAGGCCTCCGGGAGTCCTCATCCTCTTAATTAACCAGATCCTTACATTAGAGCGCAGGGGCTGCCTGGGTAAAAGACGTGCGCTAGGGGATAAGATGTGGATAGGGGATAAGATGTTCTGTATCAGAGTTCCCCTATAACAGAACACAATTCCTGAGGTAGGGGCCTCCGTTGTCATGTCAGCTAAATAGGACCCTGCATCACCCCACGTAGGTCCCGACCAGCCCCCCTAAAACCCACTGGCACCAGTAGTTTGCACTTTTATATGCCGCAATCAAGTTTGATCACAGTATGTAAAGTGTTCGTGCCCGATATTGCTGTGATCACTGAGGTCTGGCATTAACTGCGTTCTGGCTGCTGATAACAGCCATTACTTACCGGCATTGAAGCAAATTCAGCTCCAGATCTCACTTCAAAGTCTAGTAGCATCCTCTAGATGTTCAAAAACTATATGTAAGCGATAATAAAAATTAACTATATAAGTTGAATTTTTGTAAAAATTTTGGTAAAAATTACACCTTTTGTCTATTCCAGGGGTCCTCAAACTTTTTAAACAGGGGGACAGTTCACGGTCCCTCAGACCGTTGGAGGGCCGGTGTATAAAAAAAAACTATGAACAAATTCCTATGCACACTGCATATATCTTATTTTGAAGTGAAGAAACAAAATGGGAATAAATACAATATTTAAAATGAAGAACAAGTAAGGTTAAATCAACAAACTTACCAGTATTTCAATAGGAACTGGGTAGTTCCCCCCACATTAGGTGCAGTATAGTCCCCCCACATTAGGTGCAGTATAGTCCCCCCACATTAGGTGCAGTATAGTCCCCCCACATTAGATGCAATATAGTCCCCCCCATTAGGCTGGCAGTATGTTTCCCCACATTAGGAGCAATATAGTTCCCCCCACATTAGGTGCAATATAGTCCCCCACATTAGGCTGGCAGTATAGTTCCCCCACATTAGGTGCAATATTGTCCCCCACATTAGGCTGGCAGTATAGTTCCCCCACATTAGGCTGGCAGTATAGTTCCCCCACATTAGGCTGGCAGTATGTTCCCCCACATTAGGTGCAATATAGTCCCCCACATTAGGCTGGCAGTATAGTCCCCCCCCACATTAGGTGCAATATAGTCCCCCACATTAGGTGCAATATAGTCCCCCACATTACGTTGGCAATATAGTTCCCCCACATTAGGCTGGCAGTATAGTTCCCCCACATTAGGTGCAAAATAGTCCCCCACATTAGGCTGGCAGTATGTTCCCCCACATTAGGTGCAATATAGTCCCCCACATTAGGCTGGCAGTATAATTCCCCCACATTAGGTGCAATATAGTCCCCCACATTAGGTGCAGAATAGTCCCCCACATTACGTTGGCAGTATGTTCCCCCACATTAGGTGCAATATAGTCCCCCACATTACGTTGGCAGTATAGTTCCCCCCACATAAGGTGCAATATAGTCCCCCACATTAGGCTGGCAGTATGTTCCCCCACATCAGGTTCAATATAGTCCCCCACATTAGGCTGGCAGCATAGTTCCCCCACATTAGGTGCAATATAGTCCCCCACATTAGGCTGGCAGTATGTTCCCCCACATTAGGTGCAATATAGTCCCCTAAATTACGTTGGCAGTATAGCTCCCCAAATTACGTTGGCAGTATGTTCCCCCACAGGCATACAGCCTCCAGCGATACAGTATGGCTGGAGGCTGTATGCCTGTGTACTGCCCCATTTCAGTGTTCCGACCACCGCTCCGGCCATAGCAGGACCGGAGGATCGCTGGTCAGAACACCGAAGGGACGCGCCGCTGGTAAACACTTACCTCCAGCGCTCGTCCTTGCTTCTTCTCTGCTTCTTCGCTCGGTTGCCATGGGCGCACGCATGGGACGTCAGTGACGTCGCTGCGTGTGCCTGTTCCCGGCGGTCCCCTCGTTTTTAAAGTAAACGCGGGCCGCAGGGACTTAACAGAGGCATCCTTGTGTTCCAAAAGCATCTTTCGGAACACATGGATGTCCTGAGTCAAAAACGCCCGGCGGGCCGCATGTGGCCCGCAGGCCGTAGTTTGAGGACCCCTGGTCTATTCTGTAGGTTCATACATTTACAAGGATACCCAATTTATGTAGGTTTTATTTATATAAATGTAAAGAAGACTGATCACACTCCACTGCCGTAGACGAAAACCGTTTTATTTATCCAACAAAGTGCAAGGTGCTCAATACAGACAAGGACATGGCTCGAACGAAGGGGTGACAGCCAATGCACGTGCACATAGGCACGCTTCCTCAGACCCTCATTTTATTATATTACCTTAAAATTGTCATCTTCTGACCCCTATTATGCATGCGGCGATACCATGTATGTTTATGTTTATTGTTGTTTACATACTTTTTTTTTAAATGGAGAAAGGGGGGTGATTCTAATTTTTATTAGGGAAGGGGTTAAATCACATTTATTAACTACATTTTTTTACTATTTTTACACCATTTTTTAGTCCCCATAGGGAATTATTACATGCAATATTCTGATTGTATACACTGTTCAATGCTATGCCATAGCATAGCATTGATCAGTGTTATGTGCGCTCTTCTGCTCCAGCCTGCTGAGCCGGCATGGAACAGCAGATAGCTAATCAGATGGAGATGGCTGCAGGTAGGGACCCTCATATACAGGGAGAGAGCCTGCTGTCCTAGTGCAGCTGCAGCAGACGTTTGGAGGTATCATTCATGACAGTGTAACCTGTCAAATGTGAAGTAATAGTATTACAGTTTTCAGTCTGTATTTGAAATTCAACTTATATAGTCATTATTATCGCTTACATATAGTTTTTGAACATCTAGAGGATGCTACTAGACTTTGAAGTGAGATCTGGAGCTGAATTTGCTTCAATGCCAGTAAGTAATGGCTGTTATCAGCAGCCAGAACGCAGTTAATTCCAGACCTCAGTGATCACAGCAATATCCGGCACTAACACTTTACATGCTGTGATCAAACTTGATTGCGGCATATAAAAGTGCAAACTACTGGTGCCAGCGGGTTTTAGGGGGGCTGGTCGGGACACCTACGTGGGGTGATGCAGGGTCCTATTTAGCTGACATGACAACAGAGGCCCCTACCTCAGGAATTGTGTTCTGTTATAGGGGAACTCTGATACAGAACATCTTATCCCCTATCCACAGAGTCCGACCGCTGGGACCCTCCTCCCCCACTCTCTCCTGCCCAGCACCCCGGCTCTTCTCATGTATTGAACGATCTAAGCACCGTGCATGGATTACTGTCGACCACTGCGGTAAGAGGTGGCCGACATATCTCTCTATGTATCTTTATGGGGGAGCCAGAGATACATGGGGGAGCCAGAGATACATGGAGGCCGGGGTGCTGGGAAGGAGATAGAAAGGGGTCCCAGCGGTCGGATCCCCTGTAATCAGATATTTATCCCCTATCCTATGAGTAGGAGAGAGTAAGATGTTCTGTACTAGAGTTCCCCTTAACCCCTTAACGACGCAGGATGTATATTTACGTCCTGCGCCGGCTCCCGCGATATGAAGCGGGATCGCGCCGCGAACCTGCATCATATCGCGTCGGTCCCGGCGCTCATCAACGGCCGGAACCCGCGGCTAATACCACACATCGCCGATCGCGGCGATGTGCGGTATTAACCCTTTAGAAGCTGACCGCCGCTTCTAAAGTGAAACTGAAAGTGACCCGGCTGCTCAGTCGGGCTGTTCGGGACCGCCGCGGTGAAATCGCGGCGTCCCGAACAGCTGACCGGACACCGGGAGGGCCCTTGCCTGCCTCCTTGGTGTCCGATCGACGAATGACTGCTCCGTGCCTGAGATCCAGGCAGGAGCAGTCAAGCGCCGATAATGCTGATCACAGGCGTGTTAATACACGCCAGTGATCAGCATAGGAGATCAGTGTGTGCAGTGTTATAGGTTCCTATGGGACCTATAACACTGCAAAAAAAATGTAAAAAAAAAAGTGTTAATAAAGGTCATTTAACCCCTTCCCTAATAAAAGTTTGAATCACCCCCCTTTTCCCATAAAAAAAAAATAAAACAGTGTAAAAAAATAAATAAACATATGTGGTATCGCCGCGTGCGTAAATGTCCAAACTATAAAAATATATAATTAATTAAACCGCAATGGCGTACGCGCAAAAAAAATCCAAAGTCCAAAAAAGCGTATTTTGATCACTTTTTATACAATTAAAAAAGTGAATAAAAAGTGATCAAAAAGTCCGATCAAAACAAAAATCATACCGATAAAAACTTCAGATCACGACGCAAAAAATGAGTCCTCATACCGCCCTGAACATGGAAAAATAAAAAAGTTATAGGGGTCAGAAGATGACATTTTTAAACGTATAAATTTTCCTGCATGTAGTTATGATTTTTTCCAGAAGTGCGACAAAATCAAACCTATATAAGTAGGGAATCATTTTAATCGTATGGACCTACAGAATAATGATAAGGTGTAATTTTTACCAAAATATGCACTGCGTAGAAACGGAAGCCCCCAAAAGTTACAAAATGGCGTTTTTTTTCGATTTTGTCGCACAATGATTTTTTTTCCGTTTTGCCGTGCATTTTTGGGTAAAATGACTAATGTCACTGCAAAGTAGAATTGGCGACGCAAAAAATAAGCCATAATATGGATTTTTAAGTGGAAAATTGAAAGGGTTATGATTTTTAAAAGGTAAGGAGGAAAAAACGAAAGTGCAAAAACGGAAAAACCCTGAGTCCTTAAGGGGTTAAACATATGTTAGACTTTTACTAACATTTTTTTTTTTATAATGAGCCCCTGCCCTCCAAAATATTTGAGCCCCTGTCCTCCAAAATGTCTGTGCACGTCCCTGGATGTGGGAGTATATGTCCTCCCACAATCGTCGCGTCGCTATGTGGTCTATGTGCTGGGGAACTGACTGGTCCCAAAGAGGAGGACGAGCATGGACCATCTCAATAAGCAAATCCGTATCTATAACCATTTTTTCACGGACTGGTCCATGCTCTTGGGTCCTCCCCCTGGTAGAGCCCTAGAAGGAGAGAAAATTTTAAATTAGTAATGAATATCCATATTTTACAATCAAAAAAGTAAAAACCTTTTTGTGCAAGATGTGCTTTAGAAGTCCATGACAATGTTGTAGAAAGCATATAAAAAGACTACAAATTGTCTAATGATTGTCATGGAGCCCTAAACAAATTTTTTTTTAACAGAAAAATAGAAAAAACATTCTATATAATTCATTTTATATACTTACAGTTCCCCCACAACCACGGGACCCATGTGGGCCCTTTCCCCTTCTGTGGGATGGGTGTAGCTGCTGCTGGGGCGTCTGCTGCTGCTGGGATGGCTGCTGCCGGGGCGTCTGCTGCTGCTGGGGTGGTTCTTGGTCCTGTAATGACCAAAAAAATAAAAGTGTCAATAAACATCAACATGTTTAGAATAATACATTTTATATTTTTTGAAAACTTACCATTTCGCCTAAATTCTGGTCATCCGAATCAGATCTTTCTTCTTCTTCAGACATCTGATTACTGAAACACAAATAAAAAAAATTGGGGTGAGAATCAATTTGTTACGGAACTGAAAACTCAAAATTTTTTGTTTTTCGGGTGTAATAAGGTCAGATATCCTTAACTTTTTTATTTCTCGTCCTTGAGTGAGCACGCTCCCCCTGTTCACACCATAGATGCTGTACTTACGATTGATCATGGCATCTATGGGGTTATTCCTGCCGGGACCAGTGGCAATCAAGGCCGAGGCAGCTGTGTTGGCTACCAAATGTGATAGACAGCTGGGTCCCAACAGGGATCTCGTGAGCTGCCTGTGGAAGCGCAGGATATCGTGGGGACGTATCCATTCGTCACTGCACGCAAACATGTCGGGTGCTTGCACATATGCATACGTCCAATAGTGAAAAGGGGTAAAAATATACTTCCAAATCCTCCTGTTCCACCTCAGAATCCGAACTGAGTAGTTGTCCCTGTGTATAAAAAAAATAAATAATAATAATTAAAAAATTTGATTGGTCAACACATATCTGCACATAGTTTTATTTTTGCAACCTCATGAGACCCTGCTGGAGAAAGATCACTGTTGGTCCCAAACCATGTTGCCTCCAGCGGTTGCAAAACTACAACTCCCAGCATGCCCTGACAGATGATGCAGCATGGGAGTTGTAGTTTTGCAACCTCATGAGGCAACCTGCTGGAGAAAGCACCCTGTTGGTCCCCAACCATGGTGCCTCCAGCGGTTACAAAACTACAGGGTGAATCATTTACATGGATACACCTTAGTAAAATGGGAATGGTTGGTGATATTAACTTCCTGTTTGTGGCACATTAGTATATGTGAGGGGGGGAAACTTTTCAAGATGGGTGGTGACCATGGCGGCCATTTTGAAGGCGGCCATTTTGAATCAAACTTGTTTTTTCAATAGGAAGAGGGTCATGTGACACATCAAACTTATTGGGAATTTCACAAGATAAACAATGATGTGCTTGGTTTTAACGTAACTTTATTCTTTCATGAGTTATTTACAAGTTTCTGACCACTTATAAAATGTGTTCAATGTGCTGCCCATTGTGTTGGATTGTCAATGCAACCCTCTTCTCTATATACTGCTATATACTACTATATACACCGCAGGAGAAATGCTAGCACAGGCTTCCAGTATCCGTATACACTGCTATATACTACTATATACACCGCGGGAGAAATGCTAGCACAGGCTTCCAGTATTTGTATTCACTGCTATATACTACTATATACACCGCAGGAGAAATGCTAGCACAGGCTTCCAGTATCCATATACACTGCTATATACTACTATATACACCGCAGGAGAAATGCTAGCACAGGCTTCCAGTATCCGTATACACTGCTATATACACCGCAGGAGAAATGCTAGCACAGGCTTCCAGTGTCCATATACACTGCTATATACTACTATATACACCGCAGGAGAAATGCTAGCACAGGCTTACAGTATCCGTATACACTGCTATATACTACTATATACACCGCAGGAGAAATGCTAGCACAGGCTTCCAGTATCCATATACACTGCTATATACTACTATATACACCTCAGGAGAAATGCTAGCACAGGCTTCCAGTATCCGTATACACTGCTATATACTACTATATACACCGCAGGAGAAATGCTAGCACAGGCTTCCAGTATCCGTATACACTGCTGTATGCTACTATATACACCGCAGGAGAAATGCTAGCACAGGCTTCCAGTATCCGTATACACTGCTGTATACTACTATATACACCGCAGGAGAAATGCTAGCACAGGCTTCCAGTATCCGTAGTTTCAGGTGCTGCACATCTCGTATCTTCACAGCATAGACAATTGCCTTCAGATGACCCCAAAGATAAAAGTCTAAGGGGGTCAGATCAGGAGACCTTAGGGGCCATTCAACTGGCCCACGACGACCAATCCACTTTCCAGAAAACTGTTCACCTAGGAATGCTCGGACCTGACACCCATAATGTGGTGGTCACCATCTTGCTGGAAAAACTCAGGGAACGTGCCAGCTTCAGTGCATAAAGAGGGAAACACATCATCATGTAGCAATTTCGCCTTGAGGTTTCCATTGATGAAGAATGGCCCCACTATCTTTGTACCCCATATACCACACCATACCATTATTTTGGTGTTGCAACAGTCTTGGAGGGATCTATCCAATGTTGGTTAGTGTCAGACCAATAGCGCTGGTTTTGTTAACTTCACCATTCACATAAAAGTTTGCCTCATCACTGAACAAAATCTTCTGCGTATACTGAGGGTCCTGTTCCAATTTTTGTTTTGCTCATTCTGCAGCACCTGAAACTACAGATACTGGAAGCCTGTGCTAGCATTTCTCCTGCGGTGTATATAGTAGTATATAGCAGTGTATACGGATACTGGAAGCCTGTGCTCGCATTTCTCCTGCGGTGTATATAGTAGTATATAGCAGTGTATACAGATACTGGAAGCCTGTGCTAGCATTTCTCCTGCGGTGTATATAGTAGTATATAGTAGTGTATACGGATACTGGAAGCCTGTGCTAGCATTTCTCCTGCGGTGTTGCTATCAGTGTGTGAAGAGTGGGAGAAGAGGGTTGCATTGACAATCCAACACAATGGGCAGCACATTGAACACATTTTATAAGTGGTCAGAAACTCATGAAAGAATAAAGTTAGGTTAAATCCAAGCACATAATTGCTTTTCTTGTGAAATTCCCAATAAGTGTGATGTGTCACATGACCCTCTTCCTATCGAAAAAACAAAAGTTGGATTCAAAATGGCCGACTTCAAAATGGCCGCCATGGTCACCACCCATCTTGAAAAGTTTCCCCCCTCATATATACTAATGTGCCACAAACAGGAAGTTAATATCACCAACCATTCCCATTTTATTAAGGTGTGCCCATATAAATGGCCCACCCGGTATTTGAAATTATATTTAAAAATCTTAATTCTCCAAGTAATTAGCTGATGCTGTGTGCTTAATTTTAACCCCTTAAGGACCAAAAAATCATAACTCTTTCAATTTTGCACCTAAAAATCCATATGATTGCTTATTTTTTGCGCCACCAATTCTACTTTGTAATGACGTCAGTCATTTTGCCCAAAAATCTACGGCGAAACGAAAAAAAAATCATTGTGAGATAAAATTGAAAAAAATACGCAGTTTTGTAAATTTTGGGGGCTTCCGCTTCTGTGCAGTACATTTTTTCGGTAAAAATAACACATTAGCTTTATTCTGTAGGTCCATACAATTAAAATGATACCCTACTTATATAGGTTTGATTTTGTCGGACTTCTGGAAAAAATCATAACTACATGCAGGAAAATGAATACATTTAAAATTGTCATCTTCTGACCCCTATAACTTTTTTTTATTTTTGCGCATATGGGGCGGTATGAGGGCTCATTTTTTGCGCCGTGATCTGAAGTTTTTAGCAGTACCATTTGTATTGATCTATTATTTTGGACTATTTTGGACTTTGGAATTTGTTTGCGCGTACGCCATTGACCGAGCGGTTTAATTAACGATATATTTTTATAATTCGGACATTTCCGCACGCGGCGATACCATATGTTTATTTTTATTTACACTGTTTTTATTTTTATGGGAAAAGGGGGGTGATTCAAACTTTTAATAGGGAAGGGGTTAAATGATCTTTATTCACTTTTTTTTCCCACTTTTTTTTGCAGTATTATAGCTCCCATAGGGACCTATAACACTGCACACACTGATCTATTACATTGATCACTGGTTTCTCATAGGAAACCAGTGATCGATGATTCTGCCGCTTGACTGCTCATTTTATATATCAACTGGCTCCGGAAAGTTACCGTATATACTCGAGTATAAGCCGACCCGAGTATAAGCCGAGACCCCTAATTTCAACCCAAAATCCCAGGAAAAGTTATTGACTCGAGTATAAGCCTAGGGTGGGAAATACCTCATCCCCCCCTGTCATCATCCAGACCCGTCATTAACATCCTCATCATCCCCTTGTCATCATCCCACACATCCCCCCTTCATCATCCCCTTGTCATCATCCCACACATCCCCTTATCATCCCACACATCCCCCCTTCATCATCCCCTTGTCATCATCCCACACATCCCCTTATCCCACACATCCCCCCTTCATCATCCCCTTGTCATCATCCCACACATCCCCCCTTCATCATCCCCTTGTCATCATCCCACACATCCCCTTATCCCACACATCCCCCCTTCATCATCCCCTTGTCATCATCCCACACATCCCCTTATCCCACACATCCCCCCTTCATCATCCCCTTGTCATCATCCCACACATCCCCTTATCCCACACATCCCCCCTTCATCATCCCCTTGTCATCATCCCACACATCCCCTTGTCATCATCCCACACATCCCCTTGTCATCATCCCACACATCCCCTTGTCATCATCCCACACATCCCCCCTTCATCATCCCCTTGTCATCATCCCACACATCCCCTTGTCATCATCCCACACATCCCCTTATCATCCCACACATCCCCCCTTCATCATCCCCTTGTAATCATCCCACACCCCCCCCCCTTCATCATCCCCACCCCCCTTCATCATCCCCACACCCCCCCCCCCTTCATCATCCTCTTCTCATCATTCGCCCTCAGTGGTCTTCAACCTGCGGACCTCCAGAGGTTTCAAAACTACAACTCCCAGCAAGCCCGGGCAGCCATCGGCTGTCCGGGCTTGCTGGGAGTTGTAGTTTTGAAACCTCCGGAGGTCCGCAGGTTGAAGACCACTGCGGCCTTCAACATGCGGACCTCCAGAGGTTTCAAAACTACAACTCCCAGCAAGCCCGGGCAGCCATCGGCTGTCCGGGCTTGCTGGGAGTTGTAGTTTTGAAACCTCCGGAGGTCCGCAGGTTGAAGACCACTGCGGCCTTCAACATCATCCAGCCCCCTCTCACCCCCTTTAGTTCTGAGTACTCACCTCCGCTCGGCGCTGGTCCGGTCCTGCAGGGCTGTCCGGTAAGGAGGTGGTCCGGTGAGGAGGTGGTCCGGGCTGCTATCTTCACCGGGGGCGCCTCTTCTCCGCGCTTCCGGCCCGGAATAGAGCCGTTGCCTAGACAACGACGCATCTGCGTCGTTGTCAAGGCAACGTGACTATTCTGAGGCCGGGCCCGAAGCGCTTAGAAGAGGCCTCCCCGGTGAAGATAGCAGCCCGGACCACCTCCTCACCGGACCACCTCCTTACCGGACAGCCCTGCAGGACCGGACCAGCGCCGAGCGGAGGTGAGTACTCAGAACTAAAGGGGGTGAGAGGGGGCTGGATGATGTTGAAGGCCACAGTGGTCTTCAACCTGCGGACCTCCGGAGGTTTCAAAACTACAACTCCCAGCAAGCCCGGACAGCCGATGGCTGCCCTGGCTTGCTCGGAGTTGTAGTTTTGAAACCTCTGGAGGTCCGCATGTTGAAGACCACTGCGGGTGGGGGAGTTCACTCGAGTATAAGCCGAGGGGGGTGTTTTCAGCACGAAAAATCGTGCTGAAAAACTCGGCTTATACTCGAGTATATACGGTAAACAGATTTGTAGCTAATAGTTATTAGCTTCTGAAGTTGAGTTGTTGTTTTCTGTCTAACTGCTCTCTGATGACTCACGCCCCGGGAGCTGTGCAGCTCCTATGGGGATATTCTCCCATCATGCACAGCTCCCGGGACGTGACATCATCTTTGAGCAGTTAGACAGAAAACTTCAGAAGCAATTTCAGAAGTAATTTACAAATCTGTTTAACTTTCCGGAGCCAGTTGATATATATATATATATATATATATATATATATAAAGGTTTTGCCTGGAATACCCCTTTAATGTAAATTTTTTTTTTCTATAAAAATTTTTTTACAATGGATATCCCCTTTAAAATTTTCAACAATGTTGGATATTTTTATTGATGTATTTCTATATGTATCTGATGAACGAAATCTTAATTTCATGCCTATTTTGTGCTTGTAAAATTAACTTAAAGAGCACCTGTCATCAACTAAACTTTCCCTAATCCCCCTGCACATCTGTCCCTAACTCTAACTAAGCCTATCCCTGTGTTTATTGCGGTTGTAAACCGTATGTAAATACCTTTATATATTCATCTTCGGTAGCTCAGGAGCGCTCTTTCACAGAGGAGCGGAAGGAGGCGTGTCCCGGCAGGCGTGACGTCACATGAAGCCAGGCCGGGACTGCTTCCGCACTCTTCTTGTATTCTGCGCTCCCTCCCAGGAGCGCGCATACAAGCAATGTACAGGGGTAGGACGGCAGCCTCTGTCCCCTCCTCACTGTTTGGCTGTACACGTGCCATACAGAGAGGAAGAACGTGAAAAAGGAACAGAGCTGCCGTGCCCGCGCCCTGTAGGAATTCCTATAACATTACAATGGTGGGTGACAGAGTGATATGTTTTTATAAAAAATAAAATGAATAAAAAAAAAAAATGCTTTAGTTATAAAATGAATGGATGCAGCAGTATAGTATTTATGAATTCAGGTAGAAGACAGACATGGTGCACATCTACAATCTTGCACAATGATCTAATTGCTTCTCAGCTTAATTTCAAAAACTAACAGGTTGCTAGTATATACGTTTTGATCAAAAAGTACAAAGCCCACGCACCACGTCAAGGCCACCTATTTAGAGTGGGTCCCTAACGTCCCTAGCATAAAATGGCGTAGCACTGGGCGGAAGAGAAGTCAGAAACAGAAGAGAGTGAAGAGGAAACCATTACTCATATTCGTGAAGATACTCCAGTAAGTATCAAGTATTTGTTGAACTAATTTTAGCAAATAGCACTTTTTTGACTGTTATAGGGCTACATAAACATGGCAGAATTTATGCTTGTTATCCTAAATAGTAGGGATGCACCAAAATTTTGTTGACTGAAAATTATCGTCCCAAAATGCCCTTTTCTGCTAAGGGAATTCCCGGCCGATAATTTCTGGGGGCGGGGCTTAAAATGTGGGCGTGGTATAGTGGGGCAGGATAATCCCCTGCAACTTCGTATATTCCCCCCCCCCCCCCCCCAGGTCCCATGCGGCAGCAATATCTATGAATACCCCCCTCCCACCCAGGTCCCGTGCGGCGGCAGCAGCATCTATAAATTCCCCTCCTTTCCCAGTTCTCGTGCGGTGCTGTGCGGTCCCAGCCCTTCATTACGGGCCCACTGTCACTCCTCCCAGCAGTGTTCAGCGCTGTGTGCATGCGGTGCGGTCGTGCGCCGGGTGTATCCCTTTCGGTGCATCCCTACTAAATAGTATTCTTCATTAAAGTTCTATGTGAATTTATAGGCAATACACTTACACAATACAAATCTTTTAGTGATTTCATACAAGTGTATAGCCCAGGTATAGGCAACCTTCAGCATTGAAGATGTTTTGGACTACATCTCCCATGATACTTATGCAGCATTTTGGCTATAAGAGCATCATGGTAGATGTAGTCCAAAACATATTCAGTGCTGAAGGTTGCCTTTGTCTGGTATTGCATAATAATCCTCATATATTTTGCCTTTTAATTAATTAGTAGTTTGTACGTAGACTAAAAACAGTTTATATTTTACTTATGTAGCTTACATATATTACATATTTTTCACACTATAGAACTAGCGTAAGGATACTTCTGATGACAACTTGTCATTAGTTGTATTGTGCCGGACACTGTACATATGGGAACCCAGCCTCACAAATTCCACATTGTAAAATCATGTGCAGGATAATCCTATTGCTGATAATGGTATTCCACTGCATGTTGCAAACTGTTGATTTTAGTAGTTTTGTTTGGCACACCAACATTTCTTGATAACATTTATGAAAGAACTTTGAACGGTTTTACTGTTCAGCCTTATTTACAGTACTGAATCTGCACGTATGGATATATTCTGTTTCCAGAATTTCTTGATATGTTTCCATAGCAGACTTTTGGTCGTTAATTTACACTAACTGTTCATATGGTGTAACATATTTGTAAAAAAAATTAAAAAGGTCTCCTTTGTGAATTATGTTGGCTGATTTTCTTTTTTGTTTTGTTTTTTGTTTTAGGGTGCATTCCCACAGGGCGTATACACAGCGCAAAATTTATGGCAGCAGCGGGAAATACGCTGCGTATCCCTTGGTCACTATACACACAGGGCTTTCCGTCGGCAGCCCTATGTGAGTAGTGAGTTTTGGAGGCGGAGCCATATGCCGGCGTGTCTGTGATGCGCGGCTCCGCCTCCAAAACTCACTACACACATAGGGCTGCCGCCGGAAAGCCCTGTGTGTATAGTGACCAAGGGATACGCAGCGTATTTCCCGCTGCTGCCATAAATTTTGCGCAGCATCAAATACGCTGCGTATACGCCCTGTGGGAACGCACCCTTAGGAAACAAAAGCACTGAAGGCTCGTTTGAGGAAAAGGGCAGAGGAACACGGAGAACTGCAGGAAGACTGCTTTCAAAATGACCCAGAGTGGTCAAGTGTAGAAGATATACCAACTAAATCAAATTACAAGCATTCTCACATTTACTTTGCTATAACACTGTGGTGTTAATTGTGGAATCTGGGACAGGCAGTCCCTGTGACTCCACAAAATTCTTGAGACAAATGTGCTTTGTTCATATCTGGCATCTGTTAGTTTCCAGAGGAACACGGATGCTTTTTGTTTTAGCCATAACTATCACTCTAGATGTGTGGTATTGTTAGCCTATAAGCCATGTCTATGTACAGCTCACCGTAGCATAGCTTTAATCTCTGCACCGGGATGGAGGGAGTTAATCTTGAGCGGTGACACACCTCCCGGCTACACCGTGGGACTTGGTATACTCCTCCTGTGATGTGCGTCAACCGGAAGTGAGGTCACCGCTCGACTCCGTAATCCAGCCCGGAAGCAGAAGGTAAATATGACGCCAGTGCCACTCGCTCACCAGTACGCTTAGAAGCCGGTAACCGAGTACTGCTCCCCGCCACTGTGGGTGCGCACGAGGACTGAGCGAGGCGGCGAACTGTGAGTGCAATACGTATTTTTTCCGTTTCAGGTTCTGGCCGCTATTTTGCTGTAGAAATAGAGCTGATACAGGCTCTGTATGTCTTTTTCTTGCAGGTCTAAATAAGATCACAGGATCCGGCCGGACAGTGTTTGCTGTGCTTTTTACCCCACAAGAAGTGGGGCGCTCTGATTTATGTGCCAATATTGTCCATAGCAGGGGCTGTGTAGTATCAACAGCCCCTGCCTACATTTCTTTGCAGGTGTTGGAGACAAATGGTCTCACCTATATGTATTCCTTTAACCCCTGAGGAAGTCCCCCCTATAAAGAGGGATGGAAACGCGTCGAGTTTGTTGGGACAAGGTTATTATACACCTTGGTTAATTACAGGCACTTATTAACAGCTAGTATATGGTATGTGTTATTGAGTGGACAAATGCTACAAATGGTCCACCACTGCTCACAGATACATGTTTAACTTATTTTATGAATATATTAAAAGTTATATTTTAATCACTTCCCTCAATTTTCTAATATCTTAGTGACTGGAAGTTATCAAATATTGGGGAATAGATACTCGTATTCTGTCTATATTACTCTATATATTGCTTTATTTTGTGGCAATGGCTAGCTATGTTACCGACACACATAATGTAGAGGATTGGTTAAGCGAGGCACGTGATGTGTTTTCAGACAAGGCATTTGTCCAAAATAAATATACTCCATCTCTAAAGGCAGCGTTCAAGGAATTGACACAGTGCCATAAGGCATAAGCTTCTGGGAGGTACAGAGCTTCGAGTCATACTTTAGGAACAAAATTGTTCCAAGAGGCCTGCGAATTCCGATCCTACCCTCGAATAGATAGAGGACTTCTGAAGTCCTCAAAAGGTGGGAAGAGGAGGCCACCACCTGCTCTGTTAAATTTCTAGAGATCTTGTTGGAGGAGGAAAAAAGGAATCTTGAAGTCTCTGGTAAAAAGCTAAAGGAGCAACAGGAAATAACCTCAAAATTCAAGGGGGATCCTGAGTTTGCAGGGAAGGAAACCCAGTTGCAGAGCACTCTAAAGAGGTTTTGCTTTCACCTTAAAGAAAGGAAGCATCAGCAGTTTATCGGAGACCTACAGGATTTCTGAGAAAACAAGGCATATACAGTCCTTGAGAAAGCAATCCCTCCAAGGGACACTGAAACTGAACTATCCTCATCCGAGACGGGCGTATCGGATAGAGATAGACCTCGAGGAGCAAGAGGGAGAGGGAGAGGTAAATCTTACAAGCAGAGAGGCAGGGGACGTGCGAGAGCCATTGTCAGAGATCAGGCTCCAGGATGCCCGAACAACACTGCCTCTGGTCCACCACCCTCATATGGGGCTTCCTCTTCTGCACAGCATTTTTTTGAGGGAGAGAACCCCTACCTCCTACGACCAATGGGGGGCAGGGGCAAGCCATAACAATAAATAAGATAAAAATTGGTCCCTCACAAGATATTACCCCACAGGTCTTGAACCTCTCAGGACACCCAGTGTCTGAAGCACAAATTCAGGTCCTCAGCAGGGCTCTTTCTTTCGTCCCGACTGTGGAATTTGACCCATTTGTCTGGACGAAAGACATACATCTATTCCCACGTAAAATAGGTTGGCACAAATTTTTCAAAAACTTGGAACGTAGGAAATGCCAAGAGCTGGAGATCACTGCTGAGGACCTGACGGTAGTCAGTGACCTTATGGACCTAATGGAGACAGGAGAGAGGGACAGAGGAGAGGGTCCCTTTACAGATTTGAAACTGAAGAGCAAAAATCAACCACCCCTAGGAGAAGTCTCATGCATAGAAATCTTTAGGGATCTGGTGATACGTGACGTGGCGGAACTTGTGACACAACATAGAACTCTAAGAAGGAACATTACCTATGGTGAAAAGCTAGCCATTAGAGAGTTGGAAAATAATCATGCACTAGTTATCAAACCCTCAGATAAGGGGAGGAACATTGTGATAATGAGTCGAGAACAATACAAAACCATGTGTCACAAGATCCTTCAAGACAGGGAATCCTATGAAGTACTAGACAGGGATCTCACAACGAGATACAGAGAGATACTGATGAACATTCTGCAGGATGCCAAAACCAAAAAACTCATCAGTATTAAGGAGTTTGAATTCCTTGTCCCTATTGCTCCAGTGATCCCCACGTTCTATGCTCTGCCCAAAGTACACAAGGGGGCGACCCCCATAAGGGGTCGTCCCATTGTGTCGGGCATAGGTAGTATTACCCAGAACGTGGGGATCTATTTGGACCGAGTCCTGAGTAACTTTGTCACCTCACTACCCCTCCTTTGTTCGGGACACAATGGACCTTTTGTCAAAACTGGAGGGGATAGATGTTGAAGAAAATATGTTGTTAGGGGGATAGACTGCGAGGCGCTGTACTGCTCTATCCCCCATTAGAAGGGTATAGCGGCAGTAGACTACTATTTGGCCTCTCGTCCCACATACATGCAACAACATAATGACTTTATTGTGACACTTTTGGATTTTGTATTACGGCATAACTACTTTCTCTTCGACGGACGCCACTACCACCAGCTCAAGGGGACTGCCATGGGCAGTCCCTGTGCGCCTACTTACGCTAACATCTTCTTGGGCTGGTGGGAGAGGACAGTGGCGTTCGTCGAGGAGAGAGAAAAGTTTGCGGACATGACTTTAGTTTGGGCACGCTATATAGACGATGTCTTTATACTTTGGATGGGGACCGCTGCAGACTTTAAGGAATTCATTGACTGTATCAACATTAATAACATTGGTCTTAAGTTTACCTATACATTGGATATAAACTCGCTTGACTTCCTGGATGTAACAATTACCAAAAACAACCAAGGGAGTCTTACCACCAAGGTTTTCCGTAAACCCACTGCGACGAACAGCCTCCTGAGGTGGAAGAGCTGCCACCCGGGCCACCTAAAAAGGGGGATCCCGAAGGGGCAGTTCCTCCGCCTCAGGAGGAACTGTTCTGATGATACAGACTTTAGAGCTCAGGCTAGAGACCTGAAGAAAAGATTCAAGGATAGAGGATATCCAGATCATGAGCTGGCAACAGCATTTCAAGCAGCGAGGGACACCCCCAGGGACCATCTCCTCACTCCAAAAGAACGGATGGAGAATAGTGCTATAGGTAGAATCATTGGCACCTTTGATAACATGGCAGGCCCCATTAGGGAGATCCTGCAACGTCACTGGGGCATACTAATGATGGACAATGACGTGAAGGCATTTGTGGGTAATTACCCACAGATCACCTACCGAAAAGGTAGGAGCATTGGCGACATGGTCACGGGCAGCCACCTCTCCCCATTGCCCCACAATAATACTTGGTTAAATAAAAATCCGATATTGGGATCCCATAAGTGCGGGCATTGTCGAGCCTGCAAGCATATGCAAAAGAGACAATCTATTAAAACTAAGATGACAAACAAGATATACAGGATTAAAACATTTATTAACTGCAGTACAAAAGCAGCTATATATGCCGCTGAATGCTCTTGCAGCCTGACCTACATAGGAAAGACTATACGGGAACTAAGAAAAAGGGTGCTCGAGCATGTGGGCGATGTAGGGAACAAAAAAGATACAGCCCTTGCTAGACATATCAATGAAGTACACAGCGGAGACATAACCAATCTGAGTTTTTTTGGGTTAGAAAGTATCAGCCCGTCACCCAGAGGTGGGGGGGGGGGATCTAGATCAAACACTTTTACAAAAAGAGGCAAGGTGGATTTACCTACTACAGACCGCCACACCATCAGGTCTGAATGAACAGCTATGCTTTACTAGTTTCTTATAAAAAATTCTATTTGGGAGGATTCCAACACTTAAGGGGGGTAGTACAGGTAGTTAGGGGGGGCTGTAGTCAGCCCTTTAGCTAGTCTACCCCTCTAGAAAAGGGTGTAATAGGGATAATTAGTTTAGGTTCCAGAGCGGGACCGCCCTTTTTAGGGCGGCCACCCCGCCTAGGCATAGGGACCAAGAGATAGGGCCTGTAGGTAATTGATAGGCTCCCTAGGCCCTCGCTATTGTCCCCACACCTACCTAAATAGATTACCCATTTGGATCCTCCCTAGTGGTCTACTGACCCTAGTACCACATACAACTATCCCATACCTGGGGTCCCATAACCATTTAATTGGTACAGAGTGGCTCCATAGTTTGGATATATCATACCTAAGATGGTGGACGTTCTGCTTTTATTGAGGGGTGACTGAGCTGTGACCATGTATAGCCATTATTTCATTTTTATGTATAATTCTTTTTATATATAATTTATGTACTTCTCATACGTTGCCTCTATTACTGCAATACATAAGTCCGTCCTTATCCGATATTCCTCTCCTATTCTCTAACCTTAGGTGTAAATTTCTATATTTACTTTGCTATTGGGTAATTTTGCCCCTTCAGGTATAATAACACTGTGGTGTTAATTGTGGAATCTGGGACTGGCAGTCCCTGTGACTCCACATAATTCTTGAGACAAATGTGCTATGTTCATATCTGGCATCTTTTAGTTTTTGTTTTAGTCATAATTATCACTCTAGATGTGTGGTATTGTTAGCCTATAAGCCATGTCTATGCATAGCTTTAATCTCCGCACCGGGATGGAGGGAGTTAATCTTGAGCGGTGACACACCTCCCAGCTAAATCGTGGGACTTGGTATACTCCTCCTGTGATGCGCGTCAACCGGAAGTGAGGTCACCGCTCGACTCCGTAATCCAGCCCGGAAGCGGAAGGTAAATAGGACGCCAGTGCCACTCGCTCACCAGTACGCTTAGAAGCCGGTAACAGAGTACGGCTCCCGCCACTGCGGGTGCGCACGAGGACTGAGCGAGGCGGCGAACTGTGAGTACAATACGTATTTTTTCCGTTTCAGGTTCTGGCCGCTATTTTGCTGTAGAAATAGAGCTGATACAGGCTCTGTATGTCTTTTTCTTGCAGGTCTAAATAAGATCACAGGATCCGGCCGGACAGTGTTTGCTGTGCTTTTTACCCCACAAGAAGTGGGGCGCTCTGATTTATGTGCCAATATTGTCCATAGCAGGGCTGTGTAGTATCAACAGCCCCTGCCTACATTTCTTTGCAGGTGTTGGAGACAAATGGTCTCACCTATATGTATTCCTTTAACCCCTGAGGAAGTCCCCCCTATAAAGAGGGATGGAAACGCGTCGGATTTGTTGGGACATGGTTATTATACACCTTGGCCAATTACAGGCACTTATTAACAGCTAGTATATGGTATGTGTTATTGAGTGGACAAATGCTACAAATGCTACAAATGGTCCACCACTGCTCACAGATACATGTTTAACTTATTTTATGAATATATTAAAAGTTATATTTTAATCACTTCCCTCAATTTTCTAGTTTCCATCCAGTGCAAGATAGAGGGAAATTGTGCCGGACACTGCACATATGTGAACCCAGCCTCACAAGTTCCACATTGTAAAATCATGTGCAGGATAATCCTATTGCTGATAATGGTATTCCACTGCATGTTGCAAACTGTTGATTTTAGTAGTTTTGATTGGCACACCAAAATTTCTTGATAAAATTTATGAAAGAACTTTGAACGGTTTTACTGTTCAGCCTTATTTACAGTACTCAAACATTGCAGTCAAAGGAGACTGTGATCTAAAGTGTGAATCTGCACGTATGGATATATTCTGTTACCAGAATTTCTTGATATGTTTCCATAGCAGACTTTTGGTCGTTAACTTACACTAACTGTTTATATAGTGTAACATATTTGTAAAAAAAATTTAAAAAAGTCTCCTTTGTGAATTATGTTGGCTGATTTTCTTTTTTGTTTTGTTCTTTGTTTTAGGAAACAAAAGCACTGAAGGCTTGTTTGAGGAAAAGGGCAGAGGAACACGGAGAACTGCAGGAAGACTGCTTTCAAAATGACCCAGAGTGGTCAAGTGTAGAAGATATACCAACTGAATCAAATTACAAGCATCCTCGCATCGGTAATACTCGTTGGTGCCAATGCAACAACTGCAAGTCCATGAAAATGAGGGATGAAAGTTTATGCTGCCAGGAAGAGGATGCATTGAATCCCCACTTTGATCGAGGGATAACATGCATCCTTGATCACGAGGAGCTGCGAAATCTACGTCTCCAAGAAAAAATTCTAGAATTGATGGCGGAATTTAGTGGTAAAATCACCACTACAGAACTAAAGAAAAATCTAAATTGATAATATTTTTGTAAATAAAAGTAAACATATTTACAATAGGATACTTTCTTTTTTAGATACAGAGAAATCTAAATGTCACACTTTCTGACTTTTAGGAAATTTGTCATTCAACTCTCTCTGACTGCTGAAGAGCAGCCTGGGCTCACTGCTTTTCAAGATACAGAGAAAGCTGAATTATAATATTATTCATGGTAAACACATGTGTATGATTAATTTCAAATGTTCATTTGTTCATTGTATGTACTCTCTGTAGGGAATGGACTATCTTCTAAGCAATGCCACTATACGATAGTTTACAGCCATAATATCTAGCTCATTTCTGTTTACATCAAGTGCACTAATTGTTGTTGAAAAGCAACAGATATAAAACTATAAAAAAAAATAATTCTAAAAAAACAAGTTATTGCAATTTATGATTATGAATAGGCAATGGCTACTTCAAAATTGGATATTGACGCAAGTTTGCCTGACTTGCATGTTTTATTCCTAAAAATGTAAGGCTTCAAAGTCACGCCTAATCACATAATTATGCACATTACATGATTTATGGCATGCATATATAATACACAAGCATAAATCAGTATAATTTCATGAGCTGGCCATTTCGTTTATTTTTATATGTCTACAGAATATGTAATATATATATATATATATATATATATATATCTTATCAATGATCTATTTTATGATACAATTATTTTTTTTTTTTTTTTACAGTGTACTAATGAAGGCCGCCTACAGATCATATCCTTGTTTCGCCCATGGGCACTTGGGACCCAGCAGTAGAAAACCCATTCCCTCTTGTGTTGTCAATTGTATAAGAGCTCAATTTCCTGACCCGGATGGTCAATACATATGGCTGCAGACGTGTAATCTGTTATGATGCACAAAGTTAACTTTCTCTGATTTTGCACAAATAATGTTATTGGTTATTTATTGTTTGAATGTTAATATATTGTTACGTACATATTTAATTTTAATAAAAAATGATTTATGGTTTACTATATTGCTTGAAGTGTGTGGTTGTATTAGCGATATTACTCTTTCGGGGGAGATTGATTAAAACTTGTCCAGAGGAAAAGTTTACTGGTTGCCCTTAGCAACCAATCAGCTTGCTTCTTATATTTTGCTGAGGCCTTGTGTGGTATCCCGGCACCGGATTGCATCCGTTGCCTTGTGGTGAGGTCCCCAAAGTTGGAGTCCCTAGGTGTAGGTGGGGTCTTCATCCTTAGTTAGCCCCTTGTCACCCCTTTTGTAATTAAAATTATTTAAATTTAATGTATATATTTATATAGTAAGTGTACTTACCTAGTTAGCGTTGCGGGACCTGCGGGTCACGTGATGCGTTCCAAAGACTGTTTGTAGTTCAAGGACCTTTGGAGGAAGTCAGGTGGTTACCCATCAGGCTATGTAACGGTGAGTGACAGCTGATTTGGACCAATCCAAAACGGCCCTGCCCATATAAGGGAGCTGCGGCCATTACTCGTTCTCTTTCCTCGTGGGCTGTTGACGGAGGAGGATCAGCGCTGCTGTCATCAGTGAGTTAGGCCCGAGCCTTGCAGCGACGGCTGTTCATTACTAAACTGTGAGTGTATCAATCCCTAAGCCCTCTGCAAGATCACCGGACCGTATCTAACCCCTAAATCCGGACGGATCTTCGCAAATAACCCTAAGTTCAGAGGCTTATATCAAAAGTCAAGGTCCGCAACAACTGTCAGTCACTGAAGTGTATGGAGACTGTGTTAATGAGACTGTTACTGTTCATTGGATGTACCGCAAGTCTTTAAGTAAAGTTTATCCAAGTTCAACTACCTTGTGGACCTTCAGTCATTTTATGCATGCACCTATCGTTACTGGGAAGGGTGGCGATAGTCCGGGGAATTACCTCAGCATGCTAGCCCTCAGCCTGGCGTCACGAACCATAGGGTTAACCTTAACCCTTGATATACTACTGAAACAAGACCCTGACTACACTACCCCTACCCCAGAGGCCTACTACAAAGCCTTTTTGGTGTCATGAAGAGGATTCGGGTGTGTGCCTACTACAGTCGCCACTAGTGAAAGTGTACTCCCCCCCAGAAAACGAACTTTATTCATGTGCTGTAAACCGGGTTGCTGTGTACGGGTGCGGTGCTTGTGGTGCGCCATACAAGTGGGCCACGAGAAAAGTTACGGCGGGCGAAAATTCATCTACAACTAAGATATGTAAACTGCGCAATGAGTTCATGCTCCGATCTTCTGGTCCGGTCGGCACAGGCGGAGCCGAACTGCTGCCGGAAAAGCGCACGAAGAAAGCCTGCGCTGCGCCACGCCCCTGGGTGTGGCTGCCAAGTTGCTGTGTCACAGCGGAAAGGGAACTTGGAGATGCAGGAGTCGTCTCTGGAGGGACCGGAAGTCGGGTAACGTCCTTCCTGCCGGCCGCCATTTTGGGGAAGCCCACTATAAAAGATGCCACGCACAGCGACCTCTTCAGTCTGCACAGAGAGCCGGAGAGTACAGACATGGCGAAGAGCAGCGTTCCACGTGGTGAAGTTGGCAAAATGGCGTCGGAAAAGTGGAAAGTTGTGGCAGTCGCAGCCCGATTTTTCCAAGAACTTGCTGACCGTCTGCAGCGGTTGTCATTAGACGAAGAGGGGGGCCTGCAATCTTCCCCCACTGCCTGATGATGACGACGATTGGTCAGACACACCTCCAGCGGATAGCGCAGGGACACCTGGAGGTGCATCGCCGGTGAGATTGTCCCCTCACCACAGAACTTGGGGCTCGTGGGTCGAGATCCCATCGGAGGAGTCTGCAGTGAGTACCCTGCCAGAGGCAGCCTATTCTTCCTCCTCCAGCCCTGAGGTCATACCTCGATCAAGCTTGCCAAGTGCACGACCGTGCTCACCAAAATTGCTGCAATGGGTGTTCGGAGATGAGCCGGAGCTGATCGAGTACATGCACAGAGTACTTCAACCATTACCTGGGAAGCCACTCCCACCAATCACAACTGCAGAAAAAGAAAGGGCCCGTCAAGAAGCCGAGCTGGCCGAATTGACCGATGGAGAAGCTAAAGGCCCGACACAAAGAACTCTATGCCCCCAAGCACATGCATTTGCCCCATGAAGAGAAAGTACGGTGGCAAGAAAACACCAAAGAAATGGAGGCATTGTACATCCGTAAATGGGATCACCCCCGAAAAAGGGGAGGAACCATTAGAAAGAAGAAGAGCAACTGTGGTTAAGTTTGACAAGGTCAGAGGCTATGGGACACTCCTTGACTGCCACACTGGGCAGACCATCCTCATAAACCGGCGAGCAGTGCAAAGGCCATATCTCCATAAGAAGTTCTACACCTTGGAGGTGGGTGAAATTGTAGAGTACACCCCCGTCCAGAGCCTTCATGGAGAATGGGCTGCAGCGGTCACCAGACCAACAGCCCCAATACAGCTTCCCTTCAAATATTATAAATATCCAAGTTCAAGTTCAACTACCTTGTGGACCTTCAGTCATTTTATGCATTTTATCGTTACTGGGAAGGGCGGCGATAGGCCGGAGAATTACCTCAGCATACTAGCCCTCAGCCTGGCGTCACGAACCATAGGGTTAACCTTAACCCTTGATATACTGAAACAAGACCCTAACTACACTACCCCTACCCAAGAGGCCTACCACACTTGTTATGAACAAAAATTATAAAATAGCTGAATGTCTTTCCTCTGGACAGGTTTTTGGTTAATCTTCCACTATAAGTTCTAAAATGGCCAGTGGTTACTTCTATTACCTGTACAGGCCCACAGCAATAAACACCATATATATCGAAATTATGTATACAATGGCCCTCATTTACCAAGAGTGGAGTGTCGGGTTGTGTTTGATTTTTGCTGTTCCGACTTTTTTTTCCATGGTATTTACTAATTTACTCCACTTTTCGAAACTTTATACATGATTTAAAGTGTAGGGTTATCTTACCACAAAATTCACATGATTTTCTTAGTGGTTTTCAGAAAAGAAGAGTGATTTTGGAGGAAATGTAGGGAACACACCCCTTTTCCCAAAAACCACTGCCATTTTGTAGGGCTTTTTTTTTCAGTCTGAGTGATTCTGATTCTTTTTTTATCTCCCATTTCTGGCGCAAATTCTGTTGCAGAATCACCAGAATCTGGCGCACAAGCCGACAAAAAGAGTAGGAATACTGTTAGTAAATGAGGGCCTATATCTCAAAATTTAGACTGGGGATACATATGCCCTGCATCTGGCATAAGTGAACTCTACAAAAATCTTATAGTGCTCCTGATGACAACATGCATAATTTGTCATCAGTTGTTTGGCATCCTGTATTTACTTTTTATGGCAATGGATAACGGAATGCAGCTAGCTGCTTTCCCCTGTCCGGTGCTGTATGTCTTTCCCAACCATCCGACGTCAAAATTGAGACACTAGTTGATTGTGAACTGTCCCATTTAAATTAATGGGATCAGTTCTAGAATAATTTTCCCTCTGGTGCACACCAGTTGGAAACTGTGTGCGACAACTTATATATGTGAACCCATCCTTATCCAGTGTTACAGTTTGGACAACAGATGATTCAACATGCCGGACTATTACAGGACAGGGTGTGTTGAAACTTCATGAGGAACACTATAGGGTCGGGTCACCTGTGTATCCTAAGCGTGAAATACACTTGGGATTTGTTCCGTGTGACCCCACCCTAAAATATCCCCAATTTGAAATAAAGAATGCATATACAATTTCCTTTGAAAAATGAAAACGTAAAAAATTATTACAATTACAAGAATGCAAAAAATGCAAGCATACAAAAACAAACAAATAGAGTGTACAACATTATAAAACCACTTTGAAATTAAAATAACTATAAAATATAGGAATGATACTATTGGTATTGGTCAAGTCATTTAGAATCTTGATTTATGCTCCTCTATCATTAGTTGCTTATCAGGTCGTTCAATTGGAGCAATGTTTTTTGGTAATTCCAAACTTCTGGAATCCCAGGTTGTGGTGAGATTATCGGCAGCCAGATCAACCACTTCTTGAATGATATTTAAAATGAATGCTTGGGTAGTTGGTTCATAGACTGCACGTAGAAACCAATCCTTCCTTGCTTTAGGAATATGCAACTTTGTATCGTGGAGTACCTATTTCTCCTGAGGTGCTTGTTTTTTTTCTAATGGCCGCTAGCACCCTGTCTACATTGGTATTGTGGTCCATAGCGGCAAGTTGAGTTCTGGCGTGCATGCCATCGGGACTGAATTGTAACCTTTTAGGCCTATATTTGGATAGTGAACTGTGGAAGACTTCAAGGTCTCCTGTATGACAAAAATGCGAAATCTGCCCGAGATCCTTTTGTAATCTAGTGTCCATCACAATTTTTTTGTGGGCAATGAAACTAGAACTTTCTTCCTTTAGCCATTTCCGTTCTTCATCTTTATCGTCCTCGAGTTCACGATGTTGGCAAACATTGTAGCCTGAATTATCATCCGTCCAGGAATGAATGTTCCTTACATGGTACAATAACGAATTCCATCGGTGAAGTAGTTCCTCAGGGTTTTCTTCACAAGTGTTAGAGCTCCACCAAAGGTGTTTTTTTTATAGGCCCAATCCATTCACTGAGGTCACTTCAATTTTTTTATTTTACTTGCTGCAAGTAATTGTTTCCCAATGGTCTTTGCCAAGTGCCAAACGTCAAATTGATGGCTGATGGACGTATACTCCTCCCTGATCATTTTTCTAATTGTGACATTGCGGTCAGTACAGATCATAGAGATGTTTACATTTTTGTTGATCAAAGAGTTCAAGGCTTGCTTACAGCCCACTTTTTCCAGTCCAACTGAAGAGATGCCAGACCCGAGCTGTTGAATGTCATAGGCCAAAATTTTGTTACTCTCCACATCCATCAGGCTATAAACAGTATTTTGCACTGTGTCCTGGCGAGTCACTTTGTCCGTCTCCTGCTAAGCAAACTGCAAAATTTTCCAATTTTTCTATTTCTTCCTTTTGGTTAGTGTTCCATGCGTTGTCAATAGCTGGAAAAATGTACTGTATTTGTAATCTGTAATATGTTTTTCTGATATGCCAAGGATCTTACATATTTTAAAAAGTTGGTTCACCTTGACAAAAGTGTTTCCACTAGTCAGGATAGCTGTGGCCAATTGGATATTTCCTAGAGGCTTTTTCATAAGTCTTGGTTGACTCTGCCAAATTCTTCTGAAGAGTTTTTTCTCGCATTCCACGGAAACAGCTATATAGGAACCAATTTTTTTTTTACCACTCTGACAATTTTGCCGCCACATGTTCCATAAGCCGAACAAGGTATTTTCATTATTAAATAGTCAAGGCAACTTTCATAAATTATGTATTTTAATTCCTCTGATGGATGTGGAAAAATGTCACTTTGATTGGCTGGATTGTAGTCACTTAGTGGCTGTTCAAACTCTAGCTCTTCATTTTCCAATACAGTACAATCATCCTCATCCGTGCTTGTAGGACTTTCTGAAGTCTGTATAATGAATGAGCAGTCTTTAGGATCCTCCTGTGTGACCGTACTTGAAAAGGAAGTTTCAGTTTCTTGGTCTGAAATGCCCTCATGCATTATTTTTTGTGATTGCTGTTTGCACTTTTTAGGCATAACTATAACATAAAGGTTTTTTCTTCTGGCCTAATAGGGGAAAATGCCAGGTCTGTTAGAAGCAAGAGGGCATCTTCCTGCTGCTGTTGTTCTTGAGCTTGGTATTGTGGTAAATGAGTTACTCTTCCCTCACCAGCGGATGCTCTCTTTGTGGACACTATTTTTTACAGGTGTGGACACATACAAACGATACTTTGGTCTGTAGCCATAGCTCCTTGGTCCAAATTGCTTTTGTTGTCTTTTGGGCTTCTATTTTGCAGTTCTTTTTTTGGGGTCAACCAGTCTTGAACATTGTATTGCCTCAGTTTTAGTTGCCCAAAATCTGTCAAAAGAAGTTTCTTGATTCAAAATATTCACAGTAGAGCCAACTTGAATTGATTTGTCTTGTGTTGTATTAGGTATTGGGTTTTTACATGTTGGACATGTGTCACCTGGGCTTAATTGGTAAGATGAATCCCATTCATCAGCTAGACGCTTCCTTTTCCTGGATGAGTTTTGTCGATCATCAACACGATCCTGCTCAGGGAAGACTGTGGGTATGGCGACCGGTGTCAACCTCTGCTTCCCAGTTTTTGGGTTAAAGATGTAGTCACCCGGGGTAAAGTGGAATGAGCAGACCCGATATGCATTTGTTTTAGAAAGAAAAATTTTATCCACCAACTCTTCCATGTTTTCAATTTCTTGCCCAATTGCAAGGAGCCATGACGTAATGCGATCCTTTTCTTTAGGAAAAGTATGCATAATCAATTCTGTGGCTGCTTCTCGCATCCTGGGGGTAAACGCTTTTACAAAGCAGATAGGCATTTTCTGAGGGTGATAAAAGGATAAAAAAAAGAGATAGTTAGAATTATATGTATATTCATATATTTTTTGATATTTATTATACTTTAAAAAAAATATAACATTTTTTACTAACCTGAATATATCCTGAATCTACCTGTTGTCAATAACAAGAAAGTAAAAAGGCTGTAGACAAATCCTCAGGAAAAAATGTAAATGTTACATAAGTTATTTTATTTTACTAAAACTCTAAAAAGACTAAAAATGTGTTCATGCACTACAAGGAGCCTCAAGCTGTGGCTAAACTACAAGCACAATCATTACCAGACAGACAATGATGGGAGTGGTAGTTTATCAACAGCTCCATATATACTGTTCCTAAATTTCATCCTCCATCCTGGGAGTTGTAGTTTATCAACATTTGTAGGAACCCTGTTCCAAAACTAAGTACACCATGATAGGAGTTGTATTTTGGAAAAATCTGGAGGAATGTTATTTTGTAGTTTATCAACAGCTGGAGACACACACTGTTGATAAACTACATCTGCCATAATGGGAGTTTTGTTTTATCAGCAGCTGGAGACACACCATTCCTAAACTAGATACGCCATAATGGGAGTTGTAGTTTATCAACAGCTGGAGACACACCGTTCCTAAAACTAGATATAAAGACCCGTAAATGATATATATAATATAATGATCATTACCAGGGACGTGCACAGGTTGACTAGAAAGGGGGGTGCTGGGGGGGGGGTCAAGGTTTTGATGAGGGGGAGGCGGTGGGGGGGTGTTGCTGAGTTATCACTGTGTTATCTGTGGTGTTACATAGGACTGCAGGTCACATCTATACATTATCTGTACTCATAGTTATCACTGTGTCATCTGTGGTGTTACATAGGACTGCAGGTCACATCTATACATTATCTGTACTCAGAGTTATCACTGTCATCTGTGGTGTTACACAGGACTGCAGGTCACAGACTACATTATCTGTACTCAGAGAGTTATCACTGTCATCTGTGGTGTTACACAGGACTGCAGGTCACAGACTACATTATCTGTACTCAGAGAGTTATCACTGTGTTATACCGTATGTATCGGCGTATAACACGCACTTTTTAGGCTAAAATGTTTAGCCTAAAGTCTACCTGCGTGCTATAGGCCGATAAGCCGCTACAGTCCAATGATTTAAAGCGGGCGCTTTAAATCAATGAACTGCAGCGGCTTTGCAGGTGAATTTTTTTTTTAAACAACTAGCATCTTGTGGACTAACATGTGCATCAACAAACGGTATTATAGTCTATACAAATAGAATAAATACCATATATACTCGAGTATAAGTGCTGAAACCACCCCCCTCAGCTTATACTCGAGTGAACTCGCCGCCTGTTCAGTGGTCTTCAACCTGCAGACTGTCCGGTGGGGAGGGATAGTCGTTCCGGGCTGTCCATCTTCACCGGGGGGGCCCTCTTCTCCGAGCCCCGGACTAGTGACGTTGCCTTGACGACGACGCACAACGTCACTACCGTGCATGAACGAACCTGTGTGTCGTCGTCAAGGCAACGTCACTGGACCGGAGCGGAGAAGAGGGCCCCCCCCCGGTGAAGATGGACAGCCCGGAACGACTATCCCTCCAGCATAGATGGCCCGAACCAGCTCACCCTTCCTTCCCACCAAGGGGAGATGAGTAGAAAACTATAGGGGGGGTCTGGATGATGACGAATGCCGCAGTGGTCTTCAACCTGCGGACCTCCAGATGTTTCAAAACTACAACTCCCAGCATGACCGGACAGCCGATGTATTTTTGCAACATCTGGAGGTCCACAGGTTGAATGAAGACCACTGCATTGACAGACGGTGATGATGAAGGGGTGGGGGGGGGGAGGGATGATGACTGGGATGATGACAGGCGGTGATGATAAAGAGGGGGTGGGATGATGACAGGCGGTGATGATGAAGGGGGGGTGGGATGATGACAGGCGGTGATGATGAAGGGGGGGTGGGATGATGACAGGCGGTGGGATGATGACAGGCGGTGATGATGAAGGGGGGGTGGGATGATGACAGGCGGTGATGATGAAGGGGGGGTGGGATGATGACAGGCGGTGATGATGAAGGGGGGGTGGGATGATGACAGGCGGTGAGATGATGACAGGCGGTGATGATGAAGGGGGGGTGGGATGATGACAGGCGGTGATGATGAAGGGGGGTGGGATGATGACAGGCGGTGATGATGAAGGGGGGGTGGGATGATGACAGGCGGTGAGATGATGACAGGCGGTGATGATGAAGGGGGGGTGGGATGATGACAGGCGGTGATGATGAAGGGGGGGTGGGATGATGACAGGCGGTGATGATGAAGGGGGGTGGGATGATGACAGGCGGTGATGATGAAGGGGGGTGGGATGATGACAGGCGGTGATGATGAAGGGGGGTGGGATGATGACAGGCGGTGATGATGAAGGGGGGTGGGATGATGACAGGCGGTGATGATGAAGGGGGGTGGGATGATGACAGGCGGTGATGATGAAGGGGGGTGGGATGATGACAGGCGGTGATGATGAAGGCGGGGGTGTGTGGGATGATGACAGGCGGTGATGATGAAGGGGGGTGTGGGATGATGACAGACGGTGATGATGAAGGGGGGGGTGTGGGATGATTACAGGGTGATGATGAAGGGGGGGTGTGGGATGATTACAGGGTAATGATGAAGGGGGGATGATGACAGGGTAATGATGAAGGGGGGGATGATGACAGGGTAATGATGGAGGGGGGGGGATGATGACAGGGTAATGATGGAGGGGGGGATGATGACAGGGTAATGATGGAGGGGGGGGATGATGACAGGGTAATGATGGAGGGGGTAATGATGGAGGGGGGGATGATGACAGGCGGTGATGATGAAGGAGGGGGGGATGATGAAGGGGGGGTGGGATGATGACAGGCGGTGATGATGAAGGGGGGGGTGGGATGATGACAGGCGGTGATGATGAAGGGGGGGCTGATGACAGGCGGGGATGATGACGACGGGGGATGATGTATTTCCCACCCTAGGCTTATAGTCGAGTCAATAACTTTTCCTGGGTTTTTGGGGTGAAATTAGGGGCCTTGGCTTATATTCGGGTCGGCTTATACTCGAGTATATACGGTAGATCAGAGAGACAGAGATTTCACCTTCAGCAGAACCTGATAGCGGGACCACTGCACATCTCCCTCTTGTGCTTTAGCTTTTGGGTCACAGTCCCCAACAGAGCCTCAAAGGAGGAAATAAAGGGAGCACTCACAGTTCAGAAAGTATATTCAATTTTCACATTTTTTTTCTTGGATTAGAGTTGCAGTGTGAATAATTCATGGAGCGGCACACCACGGTCAAAGTTATGGAAAGCTATAAGTATAAGTAAGTATATAAAATAAATTATATAGAAAGTTTTTTTCTATCTTTCTGTAAAAAAATTTTTTTAGGGCTCCATGACCATCATTAGACAATTTGTAGTCTTTTTATATGCTTTCTACAACATTGTCATCTACTTCTAAAGCACATCTTCCCCAAAAAGGTTTTTACTTTTTTGATTGTAAAATATGGATATTCATTACTAATTTTCATTTTTCTCTCCTTCTAGGGCTCTACCAGGGGGAGGACCCAAGAGCATGGACCAGTCCGTGAAAAAATGGTTATAGATACGGATTTGCTTATTGAGATGGTCCATGCTCATCCTCCTCTTTGGGACCAGTCAGTTCCCCAGCACGCAGACCACATAGCGACGCGACGATTGTGGGAGGACATATACTCCCACATCGTCAACCTGGGCCCTTACAATTGGGATGAGCTGTTTTATGCCTAAAAATTGAACTTCAATAAGTATTTGTGAACTTTTAAAAATTATATCTACAAGTTTTTGCTTCAGATATGGTCACAATGTACTATCTTTGCATAATTTTGTTTGGACATTCGACATTTGGAACATATCCTTAAAAATAGTTTTTTAATGTACTCAATTTTTTTATTTTAGATGAGCAGATAAAGAAACGCTGGCATTCTGTCAGAGACAGTTTTATACAAGCGGTACAAATTGAAAGGGAAGCACCAAGTGGATCTGCTCCTGACAAAACAAAATACAAATACTATGAGAACTACAGTTTCTGCGCCGGTGCTCTGAGCTCAGACAGTAAGTATTGTTCAAATTTTTTACAAAAATAAATTGTTGATTTTTGCTTAGAATCTTAAAGGGAACCAGTCTTATGATTTAACTCTAAATAACACATTTTAGACTGCAGGGATGGTAAGGATATGAACTTCTAAATAGAGATGTCGCGAATTGTTCGCCGGCGAACTTAGTATGTTCGCGTTTGCATCGCCGGGCGAACATATGTGAAGTTCGATCCGCCCCATATACTTTAACATTGCGGTAACCTTTGACCCTGTAAGAGTCAGCAGACACATTACAGCCAATGAGCAGCAGTCCCTCCCTTCCAGACCCTCCTACCTCCTGCACGGACGCCATTTTACCTTCATTCGCCATGCTGCAGGCTTAGAAAGTGGAGGGACAGAGAAGCTGCTCCTGCTGTAATAGGGAAAGCGATAGCTAGGTTGCTGCTAGGTTGTGTATTCAGGGTCCACTTTACTCCTAAAGCAATAGTCTAACATCGGCTTTAAGGACAGCACCCAAAAAAGCCCTTTTTAGGGCTCAAATATCAGCCCGTGTGTCTTGCAATAGCTGGAGGCACCCTGGTTGGTAGGGAACCGCTGGTTAAAAGGGGTACTCCAGTGTAAAACTTAATTTCCTTCAAGCAACTAACTACAGTATTAAAAGGGCTATAAGTTCAGTCCATGTCTTGCAACTGCTGGAGTCACCCTGGTTGGGGACCTCTGCTTAAAAGGGGAACTCCACTGGCAACCTTTTTTGCTCATTGTCACACTAGTGCAAATCACATTTGGTGTGACAGTTGTTCAAATAAAAAAATAAAAAAACTTTTTGGGCTGTGTAATAAAACCAGTCAGTTCACGTCACAGTTGGGAGTTTTTTTGCCTGCAGGGCTAATTGTGTCACCCTAGTGCAAGTCACATTTGGTGTGAAACTTGTGCAAATAAAAAAATAAAAAAACTTTTTTGCCTGTGAAATAAAACCAGTCAGTTCACGTCACAGTTGTGAGTTTTTTTTGCCAGCAGGGCTAATTGTGTCACCCTAGTGCAAATCACATTTGGTGTGACACTTGTGCAAATAAAAAAAAGTCAGTTCACGTCACACTTGGGAGTTTTTGGGCCTGCTGAGCTCATTGTCACACTAGTGCAAATCTTATGTGGGTTGACAGTTGTGTAAATTTGAAAAAAAAAACCTCCTTTTTTTGGCTGTGAAATAAAATCAATCAGTTCACTTCACACTTGGGAGTTTCTGGGCCTGCTGGGCTCATTGTCACACTAGTGCAAATCATATGTGGTGTGACCGTAGTGTAAATTTGAAAAAAAAAACTCCTTTTTTTGGCTGTGAAATAATTGGCTTGTCTGAACTCATAGCCCGCCAGCTTTTAAAAAATTGAATAAAAAAAAAACATTTCAAAAAATGTAAAAAAAAATGTTACATTTTTTTTTTTAAGCTATTGGGACACCGCAGTGGAAGGTACCCGGCCAAAATTTCTTTACACAAAAGGCAATCCCCAACGGGTACTCGATTGTGCAACAGGAAGTAATGGCATGTCTGGCACACAGTGTTGGGGCAAGGGTCCATCTGACCACTGATACCTAGTCTGCAAAGCATGGTCTGGGCAGGTATATCACCTACACTGCGCATTGGGTAAACCTGGTGACGCTGTGCAGGGTTGCCGCGGTGGATTTTGAATGAAGACGGGCCTCTTGAAGCTGACTGGTCGATCGCTGCTGGATGGTATGGGGGCGACCAATTAGGAACGTGCCGTACATGGCTGTGTACAGTTACGCTGTCATAGGAAAAAGTCGGTGAGGCGATGTCATCCAAACATGGGCATGGAGATGGTAGGCTTAACTCTGATTGGCTGTTCGGGATGTTGAGTGAGCCAATCAGAGAGGGGAAGTATGAGTTCAGGTTGCAAGTCTTTGCCGCTGGCCGGATGTCTTTCAAATCTTTCAGCCAATTGCTGCTGGGCAGGTCCGGGCGACGACCAATCAGGTTAAAGACGTATAATTCCTCTTTGGGGGATTCCTAGAGGCATCGGCAGCAAATCTTTTTTTGAAGAATTCGACCAATCGCTGCTGGGCAGGTCCGGGCGGAGACCAATCAGGGATGAGACGTGTATTTCCTTTTTGGAGGCTTCCAAGAGGCATCGGCGGCAACTCTTTTTTGAAGAATCCAACCAATCACATTCCGTCTGGGTAAGGTGGCGACTCAGGCGACAAAGGATGACTTGCATGACTTATCCGCCACCAATTATGGTTCAAGCCGCAATGTTTTAGAGCACTTTCTGTCTGGGAAACAAACAGAAATTTTTCTTGCTACAACAATACCAAATTTTTCAGCCATGTGTACATGCCTAATTTTTGTGGCCTCTGGTGCTGCACTTTTTCTGCTGCTGCAATAGCAGCGGCTGCAACAATACCATATTTTTCAGCCATGTGTACATGCCTAACTTTTCTGGTACTCTCTGCTGACATCTCTGTCCATCATGCCAGTGAGGCGCTTGATTTGCGACAGCCCAACACGTTGGAATTCAACTCTCCTAATGTTTGACCGCCTGCTCCAACAAGAAAAAGCCGTTAACGAATATTTGTATGACCGGGGGGCTAGGACATCATCTGCGGAGCTGGGAATTTTTTTGCCACATTACTGGACGCTTATGCGCAATGCCTGTAGGCTCATGCGTCCTTTTGAGGAAGTGACGAACCTAGTCAGTCGCACCGAAGGCACCATCAGCGACATCATACCATTTGTTTTCCTCCTGGAGTGTGCCCTGCGAAGAGTGCTGGATCAGGCAGTAGATGAGCGTGAAGAGGAAGAGTTGTGGTCACCATCACCACCAGAAACAGCCTTATCAACATCGCTTGCTGGACCTTCGGCAACGCTGGAAGAGGATTGGGAGGAATGTGGCTTTAAAGAGGAGGAGGAAGACCAACACCAACAGGCATCCCAGGGTGTTCATTGTCACCTATCTGGTTCCCGTGGTGTTGTACGTGGCTGGGGGGAAGAAGATGATACCTTCCCTGGCATCACTGAGGACGAGGAACGGGACATGAGTAGCTCGGCATCCAACCTTGAGCAAATGGGGTCTTTCATGCTGTCGTGCCTGTTGAGGGACCCTTTTATTTTGAAAAGGATTTCTTTGCGTTTTTCACCGTCCTGCATTATAGAGTCTTCTGGACTTTATGATAATTTAAACTTGAATTTTCAAGAGTACTAACCATTACACAAAGGAACGCTTGTTGCGTGTGATTTTTTAACTTAAATTTTCAAAAGTAAAATACAGAGAGGGAAGAACTCTGTTTCTTTATTTGATGCAAATTTTTATTTAGAAAAGAATTTCTGTGTGTGTTTCTCCATCCTGCATTATAGAGTCTTCTGGACACTTGGATATGCGCTTGTTCTTGTTTTTCAGCCATGTGTACATGCCTAATTTTTCTGGCCTGTGGTGCTGCACTTTTTATGCTGCTGCAATTTTTCTGGCTGCTGCTACAGCAGCGGCTGCAACAATACCAACTTTTTGGGCCATGTGTACATGCCTAATTTTTCTGGTACTCTCTGCTGACATCTCTGTCCATTTTAGCAACCGTGCATATTAGATGTATTCTAAGGGTAGTATGGTGGCTCAGAGGTTAGCACAGCTGCCTTGCAGCGCTGGGGCCTTGGGTTCAAATCCCACCATGTGCTGCCTAACATGGGGAATCTATGTACTGCCTATAGGGGGGATCTAACTATGTGATGGCTAAAGGGGGGGATCTAACTATGTGCTGCCTAATATGGGGAAATCTATGTGCTGCCTAAAGGGGGGATCTAACTATGTGATGCCCAAAGGGGGGCTCTATGTGCTGCCTAAAGGGGGCTAAAGCAGGTTATTCCAAAGAATTTAGGAATAATAGGTGATTTATGCTCTTTATGGATTAAAACCAGACTCTGCATCAACAATGTAATTTTCCATGAGAGTTTTGCCATGGATCCCCCTCCAGCACGCCACAGTCCAGGTATTAGTCCCCTTGAAACAACTTCTAAATCACTATTGTGGCCAGAAAGAGTCCCTGTGGGTTTTAAAATTCGCCTGCCCATTGAAGTCAATGGCGGTTCGCCCGGTTCGCGAACATTTGCGTAAGTTAGCGTTCGCCGTTTGCAAACCGAAAATATTATGTTCGCGACATCACTACTTATAAACTGTTTAAAGCTGGCCCTGTCCCCTGGGTGCTGAACACCATTAGACTGCAGGGATGGTAAGGATATGAACTTCTAAACTGTTTAAAGCTGGCCCCGTCCCCTGGGTGCTCAACACCTTTTCTAACTAGTCTCATGTCTTCGGCTGTCCGTAATGCCCACTAGTCTTGAATGATGAGCCCATGACATTGCTCTGCTCCATAAAAATACGTAACAGAGGGATAACACAGGCCTGCCAATCAAGCCTACAGGGTGTCGCTACCGGGCAAATACTGGACTAGGTGATAGGAGCTCCACCCCCATGGGACAAATTACAGGGGCCAGCAGTGAGCAGTTTATAAGTTCATATCCTCACCATAACCGCACTCAAGAATGTCCCTTGGGGATGGTGAGGATAAATATTGAACATTATAGAATGCTTTTCAAAGAGTTATATAGGGTCGAATCTGAAGAATGTTTAAAACAACTTTAAAACAAGTCTAGGGGAAAGCTTTCAATTTTGACCAAAGCAACCAATCTCATTGCTTCTTTATTTTCAGAAGTAGCAAAAGTAGAACTCCAAAGTGTGGACGGGATACAGGGGCGCTCAACAACTATGTAGTAAGACCAAAACGTTTATTCACCCATAATGCAACACGTTTCACAGCACAGCTGATTCATCAGGCATCAAGATGAATTCATGATGCCTGATGAAGCAGCTGTGCTGTGAAACGCGTTGCATTATGGGTGAATAAACGTTTTGGTCTTACTACCTGGTTGTTGAGCGCCCCAGTATCCCGTCCACACTTTGGAGTTCTACTTTTGCTATACCTAACGAGACGTGGAGTGGCTGCTGACACAATACCTTTTATGCTTTGATCCATTGTTGCACTTGGTGGAGTGTAACCCATTGCGGTAAGCGCGATATCCACCTGAGTTATTCTTTGTGCAACAACGGTATCACACTATGGAGCGCTGTCTGTCTTTTGTTTTATTTTCAGATGTGTCAATGTGATTGGTTGATAGGGTAAATAGTTTGTAAATTCCTTTGCTCTAGATTTTTAAATTGTCACCTATTGTTAATGATGTACATAGACAAATTTTCTTTTTCTTTTTTTTTTTTCAGAACACCGTCAAACATACAACAGCCATCTGGTGAGTTGGCTACTGAGACCAGGGGAGAAATTGTTTCTCAATTGAACAATGCTCCCCTACTATCATCTTCCTCTGCTGGACCATCAACCACTGGCATCTCAACTGCCTGTGGGTCGGTGGTCCAACAGGCAAGATCTAGTAGGAGACGTCAGTGCGACCTTGAAGATCTTATCAGGGTGTCGCAAGATGCCCTAATAAGATTAGACCAACAGATGACTGGGTTGAGGGACAAAGTCACCCGGCTTGTTGAACGGCAGGAGGAGGCCGTGTCGTCAACAGGTCCACCTTCACGCAGTTTGTTTCTCGATTCATTGGTCGCTCCGATGGAGCAGCTATCGATTGAGAAACAATTAAGGTTCCGAAAAATTTGCATCAATGCCATGAATTAACTCCTTGCCGTCCAGTGTGAAAAGCACACTAGATGTTACAGAGGATCCTGACAGTCTCAAGAAGACAAGCTGTCATAAATTAGAAAAACAGCCAGAAACACTTGGCTTCAGCAAGTTGCCACACATCTGGAACACCTCATCAGCCACAGCAACAAAAGGCCTCACAGGTCCGTCTGTTCCAGGAAAGGGCCTTGCTTCAGGAAGTCCAAAGTCCCCGGCATACAGCCTCCTCCCCATTGCAGAGTTTTTGAACACCCTGGAGTCATTTGTGCGGCCATAGGAGCCAATGTCTAGAGATGAGCGAATCGAACTTGACGAACCCAAATTCGTTACGAATTTCATGAAAGATTCGATCGCAAGGAATACGAATATCGCTGCGATTCTATCGCACGAATCGCTTTATTAAACTCCATTTTACAGCGCTCCAGGCTATTGTAGAGCTAAGATGGCGGATTCACATGGGGAGTACATGGGGCAGGGGATTATGTCATATTAGTGTGGACTTTAGTGCCTTTTTTTTACCATTTTTCAAGCAGATAGGAGTACTCCCCTGTGTAACTTCAATGTGAACGAGTGGCAGCTCATACATGACACCTGCCGTTTTTACACCCACTGAGAGGGAGGACAAACTGACCTACTTCAGGGAGCTTCTACGTAGTCGGTTGGCCGATGCCTATCGGCCACATGGTCCATCCACTCGCAGGTCTGACTCGGGGGGGGGGGGGGCGCCTCTGCGCTCACCTTCCACTGCCACGGCTGCTGGGGAGGGGTGGCAGGAGCAGTACCGGCTCAATCAGCAGCAGTCTGAGTCTACAGTCGCTGATGAGTAGCTTCCTTCAGCCGCATAGTGAAGCTACTCATCAGCAGCAGGTGGACATGGAGCAGGACCTGAACCAGCAGGTGGTGGCTTACCTCGACATGACCCTGCCAACAACCGTTGAAGATCCGCTGGACTTCTGGGCAGCCAAACTCGATTTATGGCCGCAACTAGCGGAGTTTGCCCTGGAAAAGCTGTCCTGCCCGGCCAGTAGTGTGCCATAAGAGCGGGTGTTTAGTGCGGCCGGGGCCATAGTCACCCCAAGGCGAACTCGTCTGTCCACTAAAAATGTGGAGAGACTGACGTTTGTCAAGATGAATCAGGGATGGATCAGCCAGGATTTCCAGCCACCAATGACAGATGGGTCTGAGTAGATTGACCATGCTCCTACAACAACATTTTCTCTATTGTGGTTGGTTATGAAACCCTCTGGGGCAGACCTGGGCATTGTACGGCCCGCTTGCCACATACGGCCCTTTGATTGGCTATGACCGGCCCGTGCTGATTGGGGGACAACTATGCTGCCTAATCTGGGGGACAACTATGCTGCCTAATCTGGGGGACATCTATGCTGCCTAATCTGGGGGACATCTATGCTGCCTAACCTGGGGGACATCTATGCTGCCTAACCTGGGGGACATCTATGCTGCCTAACCTGGGGGACATCTATGCTGCCTACTCTGGGGGACAAGTATGCTCCTAATCTGGGGGACATCTATGCTGCCTAATCTGGGGGACATCCATGCTGCCTAATCTGGGGGACATCCATGCTGCCTAATCTGGGGGACAACTATGCTCCTTATCTGGGGGACAACTATGCTCCTTATCTGGGGGACAACTATGCTCCTAATCTGGGGGACATGTATGCTGCTTAATCTGGGTGACATCTATGCTGCCTAATCTGGGGCACAACTATGCTCCTAATATGGGGAAAACTGATGCTTCTGGCCTTGGGCCTATAATTTTTTGAAGTTTAGCAGTAGCTAAATGCATGCTTAATGCAAATGTCAACATTGATCTTTAAATGTAAGGGGTTATGAAACTCTCTTGGGTACTGTGAATGACTGCTCCAGACTCATTCTGTGTCTTTCACAAACTACTTGCCTCCCTGGTGCCTCAGGCCTTGGGCCTATTATTTTTTTGAAGTTTAGCAGTAGCTAAATACATGCTTAATGCAAATTTCAACAATGATCGTTAAATTCTCGGCACTCTGCCAGGGCCTTCTCCTACCCCGCCTGGGCCGATCCGAGGACCTCACTAACCAACTCACTAACTAATCCAATCGCTTATAGCGACGGGCGGTGTGTACAAAGGGCAGGGACTTAATCAACGCTTCACTTACTGGTAATTCCTCGTTTTAAGGTTAAATAATTGCAATCCCAGATCCCTATCACAAACTGGTTTCAGCGTGCAACACGCACCTGTCCTTGAAAGAGAGAGACACGCTAATCCGTTCAGTGGAGCGCTAGTGCGGCCCAGGACATCTGAGGCCATAACACACGTGTTATTGCTCGATCTCACAATTGATCGGGCAAGGTAAGGGGTTATTAAAGCCTCTTGGGTACTGCTGAGGCCTACTCCTGACTGCTCCTGTTGCAATGTATGGGGTAATTAAACACTCTTGGGTAGTGTTATTGTTAAATTTACTGATAATTTTATCAGTAATAAAATTGAACTTTACAGAATGCTAACCGTTACACAACGGAACGCTTGTTGCGTGTGATTTTTTAATGAAAAAATATATATATATATATGGAGAGGGATTAACTCTGCTTAATCATTTTTGGTGATTAGAATCCTTTTGTGATCTGATCTTTTGGAGACAGATGCGCTTACACACATGTAATAATTTTTTTAACCAAATTTCAAACACCGTGTGGTTTATTATTTTTGAGAATAATGTCTTTTGGAGGTCCACCATCCTGCATTATAGAGTCTTCTTAACTGCTGTATATGCGTTTGTTTTTAAAAAACAGGTATTTTGTCAGACAATTTCAATAAAATTTTGTGTTTTTTTGGGGTGGATTGTGAAGCCCGGGTGTGTACTCGTGCATCAGCCAACTCCAGGCTATGTCTTTCAGGCAATCTATGGGTTCCTGATGCCGCAGAGGTGGGGCCTGGGTCTGGGAATGAAAAATTTTTGGATTACGGGTGCTACTAAAAAAGATGGGCACACCCTAATCCGTTCAGTGGAGCGCGCCTGCGGCCCCGGACATCTGAGGGCATAACACACCTGTTATTGCTCGATCTCAGGAGAAGGGGGGTTCATCATCGGGAGAAGAGAGTTGCAGGTTGCCCTTGAGTCAGCAAGGCGGTAGCACGCTTGGCAGTCAGCGTGGTGTGGCAGTAGTGGAAATTCTGGAGCCAAACGTGCCCGGGGGAGACCACCTGCTTCGCGGCAGCTTACCTTTCCGGGAGTTAGCGGGTTACCAGCACCGGTCGATGAAAGATAGACACGCTAATCCTTTCAGTGGAGCGCGCCTGCGGCCCCGGAAATCTGAGGGCATAACACACCTTGTATTGCTCGATCTCGCAATTGATCGTGCAAAGGTAGGGGGTTATTAAAGCCTCTTGGGTACTGCTGAGGCCTACTCCTGACTGCTCCTGGTGCAATGTATGGGGTAATTAAACACTCTTGGGTAGTGTTTTTTTTTAATTTACTGATAATTTTATCGGTAATAAAATTGAATTTTCCAGAATGCTAATCGTTACACAACGGAACGCTTGTTGCGTGTCATTTTTTAATGAAAAAAAAAATAAAATACGGACAGGGATTAACTCTGCTTCATCATTTTGGGGCGAAAAAAGTCCTTTGGTGATCTGATCTTTTGGAGACAGATGCGCTTACACACATATTGAATTAGTTTTTGTAAAAAAAAATTCAAACATTGTGTGGTTTATTATTTTTGAGAAGAATGTCTTTGGGTGGTCCACCGTCCTGCATTATAGAGTCTTGTGAACTGTTGGATATGCGCTTGTTCTTACCCAAAGGTATTTCTTTAAAAAATGTCAAAAATTTTGTTTTTTGGAGGGGATTGTAAAGCCTGGGTGTGTACTGGTGCATAAGCCAACTCCAGGCTGTCCCCTTCAGGCAATATATGGGTTCCTGATGCCACAGAGGTGGGGCCTGGGTCTGGAAATTTCTAATTTTTGGATAGCGGGTGCTACCTATGAGAAATCTTTGTCAAAAATTTCATATATTGTGTTGTTTTTTAGGGGGGGATTGTGAAGCCCTGGTGTGCAGTGTACTAGTGCATCAGCCAACTCCACGCTGTGCCATTCAGCCACTAAATGGTCTCCTCTTGCTGCCAACATGTCCACGCTGTGTCATTCAGCCACTATATGGTGTCCTCATGCTGCCAACACCTCCACGCTGTGCCATTCAGCCACTATATGGTGTCCTCATGCTGACAACACCTCCACGCTGTGCCATTCAGCCACTATATGGTGTCCTCATGCTGCCAACACCTCCACGCTGTGCCATTCAGCCACTATATGGTGTCCTCATGCTGCCAACACCTCCACACTATGTCATTCAGTCACTATATGGTCTCCTGACACTGATGCCACCACCAGGCTCTGTCATTGTGCTGCTGTGCGGCAGTGATTCTCAGAGCGATGCCGGTAATCTGCATGCTATTCTGAATAACAGTATTATTTCACTACCCCAGCACACTCCATATGCATTTTAGGACACAGAAAAGTGTTCTATACCCCTATAGAGGCTGTATGTAGGCTAGAAATAGCCTTTTTTAATATCAATTCGCCGTGAACAAAGTCGGATAGAAACAAACTTTTTCGGGAAAATTCGGCGAATCGGCCTAATCAAATTTTTGAGAATTTCGCTCATCTCTAACCATGACACATGGGTTGGGGTTGGACCGTTTCTCAACTACCTCAAGTTTTTGAGATAGGATAGGGATGCGGAAGGTACACGACAAGGTATTGCTTAGGCAACCTTGACTGTGTCCGAATTAACCCAAACTCTGATCAAGTGACATGTTCTAGCCCCGCATATGAGTAATATCTGTGTGTGATGGTCCTAAATATTCCCTCATTTTATGATTAGTTCATTATTTTCTATATTTTTAATTTCATCTATTTTGTTTTTAATTTCATCTATTTTGTTATTAGTTATCCATTTATGATTTATTTTTACTTTGTTTATTATTCATTTTTATTTAATTTCTACTTTTTATTTTCTATTTATTTATTATTATTCTTTATTATTTTTTTTTATTAATAATTTTTTTATATATATTTTTTTTTAATTATTATTTTTTATTTATTTTTTATTTTTCTTTAAATTAAACTTTATATTTTTATGCGTTTATTATTGTTGCATTTTATTTTATGATTTTGTTAATTATGGCCCAGTATGCACTGATTCTAATGTCTGATGCCACAAATACCCATGTTTGTGGGTTGAGTTTAGTATGATGGCGCCATCTAGTGATATCTTTTGAGAATTCACTTGCTAACATGCACTTGTTTTGTGCATGTCTGTGTGAATAAAGCTAGGTATGACGCATGCGCACATGTGGGGATAGCGCTCAGAGCCTACTGCCCTTCGGAATCATGGCGGAGTTAGCACTCCCTGCCTGTTAGCACATGCGTGAAAATCCAACAAGCTCCCTACACCATGTGACTGGTTTCTCTAGCTGTTCCGATTGGTGCGTCACTAATATTGAGGGTGTGGCCTCCACGGACTTGGCTTCCGGGACGCTGGACCGCATGGATGAAACACGTCTTATGTTTACAAGTGATGTAATAATATAATTGCTTCATTATCAACTTATTCCTCTGGTTACTATTGTTTTTAAATCTCACACTGTTTTTATACTGCACAATATTGTACTATGAATGCATAATGTATTGGAGACCGAAGGAATATGAATGTGATTTTGGATTATGCACTTTGTAGTACAATATTACTATACTGTATCTTAATTGCACTGTTTGCACTTTAATTATTTATGATTGATTGATTTATCACTACTTTTGTCTGTGTATATAAAAAAGCACCTTAGTTTCGCAAGCACCTTTGCTGCTTGAGAAAGATCCTAGAGAGGATCGAAACGTCGCTGCTCTTTGTTACACTTTTTTGATGGAATAAATTCACAATTTTTTCACTACATGGAGTGCTGAACTATTATTTTTATGGAATTGGAGGGACCTATGGACTGATCCTTTTTTTGGTTGCCTGCACCCTGCTGTTTGCACATTTTTTCATTTAGAGTGCTGTTGTGCCTTTTCTTAGATAGATAGATAGATAGATAGGAGATATATAGATATATATATATATATATATATATATATATGAGATAGGTAGGTAGATAGATAATAGAAACATTTATATAAGCAAAAATAGATCGATAGATAGGTAACTAAGTCAAGTGTAAGATAGATAGATAGATAGAAAATTGATAGATTGAAAATTCTAAAGATACAATTAAGTATAAATAATTACAATTTTTGATAAAATTAATATACAGGGTGGGCCATTTATATGGATACACCTTAATAAAATGGGAATGGTTGGTGAAATTAACTTCCTGTTTGTGGCACATTAGTATATATGAGGGGGGAAACTTTTCAAGATGAGTGGTGACCATGGCGGCCATTTTGAAGTCGGACATTTTGAATCCAACTTTAGTTTTTTTCAATAGGAAGAGGGTCATGTGACACATCAAACTTATTGGGAATTTCACAAGAAAAACAATGATGTGCTTGGTTTTAATGTAATTTTATTCTTTCATGAGTTATTTACAAGTTTCTGACCACTTATAAAATGTGTTCAATGTGCTGCCCATTGTGTTGGATTGTCAATGCAACCCTCTTCTCCCACTCTTCACACACTGATAGCAACACCTCAGCAGAAATGCTAGCACAGGCTTCCAGTATCCATAGTTTCAGGTGCTGCACATCTCGTATCTTCACAGCATAGACAATTGCCTTCAGATGACCCCAAAGATAAAAGTCTAAGGGGGTCAGATCGGGAGACCTTGGGGGCCATTCAACTGGCCCACGACGACCAATCCACTTTCCAGAAAACTTTCACCTAGGAATGCTCGGACCTGACACCCATAATGTGGCAGTGCACCATCTTACTGGAAAAACTCAGGGAACGTGTCAGCTTCACTGAATAAAGAGGGAAACACATCATGTAGCAATTTCGCATATCCAGAGGCCTTGAGGTTTCCACTGATGAAGAATGGCCCCCTTAGACTTAGGAGCAGCTATCTTAAGGAGGCTAATAGACAATTACAGGACACAGGGGTATACAAAACACTTAGACAGGATCAATATGCCGACATGCAACGCACCATTGTTTCTATCTTAGATGAGGCACTAGAGGACAATGGGGGAGATTTATCAAAACCTGTGCAAAGGAAAAGTTGCCCAGTTGCCCATAGCAACCAATCAGATCACTACTTTCATTTTCCACAGGCCCTTTTGAAAATGAAAGAAGCGATCTGATTGGTTGCTATGGGCAACTGGGCAACTTTTCCTCTGCACAGGTTTTGATAAATCTCCCCCAATATTATTAATCAGAAACTTAGGAATTTTTTACAAGTGGAATTTCCGATTACACCCATGTTATACTTACTTCCTAAAATCCACAAGCAACTCATTGATCCACCAGGCAGACCGATTGTATCGGGTCGTGGCTCTTTATCCAATCATGTTTCTATCTTTCTAGATAAAGTCCTGAGACCTCTTGCCACTAACACTAGATATTTCATCCGCGATACTATGCACTTTCTGTCCGTCATCAAACCACTCCACATTCCTGATAATTCCATCATAGCATCATTTGACATTGTTTCTCTATACACATCTATTCAACATAATAGAGGTATTGATGCAGTCAGAAAGGGCTTGATCAAAAACAACATGGTTCCGAAACAAATTAATTTTATTCTTCAATTACTCGCATTTGTTCTAGAGAACAATTACTTTTCATTTAATGACACTTACTATATACAATTACGTGGAACCGCGATGGGCAGTGATATGGCGCCTACGTACGCAAATATTGTAATGGCTGACTTTAAGGATGAATGTGTTTATGTATCCCACCACTCCAGGAACCTCCTGGGGTGGAGGCGATACATAGATGACATTTTTATCATCTGGGCAGGAACAACTACAGAACTACATGACTTCCATATTTACCTCAATAGCATTGACCCGGATCAACAATTTACATTTTCCAATGAGTCAGTTAATTTTCTTGACACCAGGGTGAGCATTGACAAAAATTCCCTTACCACGGATCTCTACCACAAACCAACAGATTGTAATACGTTGCTTAAGTATGAGTCGGCACATCCTAGACCAATGATTTCCTCTCTTCCTTATAGCCAATTACTCAGGGCGAGTCGCATTACTGATACAGATACTAAATTCGATAGAGCAGTTAATCTCATGGTCAAACAATTCAGTGATAGAGGTTATCCGCAGAGAGTCATTTCCAGACATGTCAATAGGGTTAAATCTGAGAGAGCCCTAGGAAGACCACTCTCCAATAAAAAAAGATCAGACTAACCGCATACCATTTATCTCTACATACAATGAGACATCTAATAACATTTCAGCTGCTATTAGGAAACACTGGCACATAGTTAAAGATAGCTACCCACACATCAAAGAATTTCAAATTCCACCATTGTCTTACCGCAGAGCTCGCAATCTAAGGGACCATTTGGTTAGAGCAGACGTCACGGGCCTGAATCCCAATAAACAACAGAAATCCTTTAAAGTGAAGGCCAAGGATTGTTTCCCCTGCCTACGCTGCGTCACTTGCAAATACCTCCAAAAAGGTGGCTCATTCATCCATCCCACCACACACAAGGAATACCCTATTAAGTATTATCTTACATGTGAGAGTGACCATATCATTTATGTTCTTTGGTGCCCATGTAAACTAATATACATTGGGGAAACCAAAAATGATTTCCGTACCAGGCTTAACCAGCATCGTTACTCAATTCGCAAGAAACGTATGGATCTCCCGGTCTCCAAGCATTTTGTGGAGGCCGGACATACGGAAACAGAGTTAAAGTGCATGATCATCGATCATGTCCCCCCTCCTAAACGGGGTGGTGACAGGATCACTATTTTACAAACCAGAGAACTGAGGTGGATTTTTGATCTCAATAGTTTAAAACCCAAAGGCTTAAATGTAGAATTTACAGTATTACCTAAAATGCTTAGACGGTAGTAATAGAGGTTGGCGTCTATTAGCCCCATATAGGTGAATAGTGAAAATTAATTTAGCTTTTTATACTAATTTTTATTTTTTTATTTTTAGATAAACTACCGAGTGGGGAATGGCCATGATGTCACTTACCTTTGTCATCTCCTATTCCTTTTTTTGGACCTCCTTATCCTGCATTTTTTGGCTTTTATATATATACCTCTGTGCATATTCTATGCTCCTTCCAGGGTAATTCCTGCTTCTCCCCACTACTATGCATTATACTCTGTGACGAATGTACCGCTGAATGGGGGATCTAGGCATCACCACCTGGCTACTGCGTGGGTATGGGAACTAGGACATGTGGTAAACTTGGAGCTATTCTAAGAAACCACATGTTCAACGGCAGATTGGTCCATGTCCATGGACCGTACTTTGCCCTATTTCCCGAAATTACCCGATACGCAGAGGTGAGTGATACGCTTTCCCTGTAGTGAATGTGGTTTGTTTGCCAGAGATTATGGGACATTCCTAATGACTTTATTTATCTCTCTCCAGATCATCCCTGATGGATCGGTACATGCACACCGACTCAGGATTATGGAATCGGTCCAGACACACCGAGCATTCTTTATTGAGCGAATTTGGGAATAGACACAACTATGCAGGTCCTTTACCCCTGGTCGGAACATCTTTCTTTCTTTTTTTCCACCTTCTACTGGTTGCTAGGGGCAACCACACGGTTGCTAACTATTCCTACAACCACTCCCTGAGTGATACTCTATGCTCTATGTCTGTTGCCCACTACGGACATCATGGCACATCCCCGTGAGGTAATCACAAGCATCACTGACACCACCAATGAACTAGTGGCGATCTGAATTTGAAGCAATATGTAACAGATCGCTATTGCCTATGCACATTTCTATGTTTACATATGTTGTTTTTTATATATATGCACTTTTATTTTGTTACACTGGCCAATTGATTCAGGGGTATCATTTCTACGCCTTATTGTGTTGTGATATGCATTTCTGTTTTTTATATGTATCACATGAATGTATCACATGACTGTATGGAAATGCTTTTGTAATTGATCACATGACCTTGTGGGCGGACCCAAGGTGGTCCATATATACCCTCTGTCACTATTCCTCACTTGATAAAGCCGGTGTGAGACCGGTGAAACGTAGTCCTCTGCATGCTATGGAATAAATCTATTTGTTTTGACTGCAATAGTGGTGTGCTGCATTCTATTTCACCTATATAAATATATGTATTTTTATTGTTATTTGACATGTCCTCGATGTACCTTCATGTATTAAGTTTGCCTTTTATAATGTTTGCCAGATAGACTATAATCGGTCCATGCCAGTATTTATATATATCATACTACAATCACACAGCCAATCCATCTCTGTTCTTGCTTTCTAAGATGTGATAACCTGTTTCTAATTGTTTCTAACGACTACTGTATATGTATAAAAGAACCACTGACTTCACTGATTCACATTTCTACTGAGGAAAGGGTCATTCATATGTTTAGTACCCTGAATCGCGTCTAGATTCTATTTAAAAAAGGCTTTGATAACGCACCACTGCTATTCTAGCTACTGATCGGCTTAAACTGAAAGTCCTCTAACAGCCGAACATATACACTGCTTCCATCCAACCAGCCCACTGCCTTACCACTGCCGTCAGACGCCAGGGAGCTCCACGAGGTCCGACCACCGGGAATCTGCAACCATCTTAAAATCACCGTTACAGCGGCATCTACCAGGTCTGTGGCAGGCAGACTAACCGTGGAAGCGCCAGCTCTCTCAAGAAGCATTCACAGACCTCGGCATGGACGGGTGCTTGCCGGCACCAGCTCCCTGGCCTATACCCACATCTAAGTATTGTGGCTGGTAAATATAGAGCCATATTAATGTTATCTATTACGGACTTGGGCTCTGACATCTAAACGATGCAAATGTGCAGACTGAGACTAGAAATGCTATTATGAACTAGCATATGCCGAATTAGCAAATGCCGGATAATTGAAATTTTTGCAGTGGTGCAATTATTTTATTAGAATTTTATTTTTTGTGCTATTTATATACCTCCTCTCAAGGGCCCTGTGATAGGAGGGTATACCTAATTTATTTAATTGTATTTTAATAATTATTTTTATGCATTATATCATAAAATTGAAGTACGGCTCATTCATTTCAATTTTTATATTATTAAACTTTATTCATAACATCATATATCAGTTTATCTGATATTGCCCTTGAGGCTTATGGTTATCATTTTTTCTCTATTGTACAAATTTTTTCCACACCTAAGGTCTAGGTGTTTAACCATTATACCTCGGGCAATAAATTGTGAGCTGCACACACCATTTTTTTTATTTTCTCCAGTTTGGTCTCAGCCTAATTTCTTTTAATTAATAAAATTCGTAAGAGGGTAAACAGGAGTTTAGCCAAATTTCTCCCCTCTTTAGGTTACTTCAGCTTCCGTCATTTGGAGATGGAATATAATTGTCCAGGCCTTTTTGTTCCTGGTTGTTTTATGTTATCTGTTATTGGTCTTGACATCCTAAATTTAGATTTTCAGTCTATGATTGAAAAAGGTGTCGCGATGTGGGGGGCTGGGCATTTAATGGCCCTGGTGGGGGTTAGTCGCCTGTTTATATAGCAGGTGGACATTTACTTAGATATATGTTATATTTTATTATTATCCATTATATAAGTATTTATTTTATTGTTAATGGTTTTTACTTCAAATAAACATTGCGGCCTTTTTCACCACAAATTTGTTGTATGTCTGTATTATTGGTTAGTCTTACATGTAAACAATTGGTTCTATGTTTCCATGCACTTCCAGTCGCGTCATGTGTCCATGGTGTCTAAACACTGTGCCGAAAAACATATTTGCTCTCCTTTGTGGCTCCAAAGGAAAAAAACAAAAACACCCATGAGTTTTCTCGATGACACTGCGGCTCTTTTCACACTATTTCATAAACTAGAAAATGTAATGCTTGATGAACTGAGACATAGCATCGATACAGACTTTTTAAACATTTACGATGGGGAAAATTTTGCCCCAAGAGGACTGAGATTAACAGATGAATCGAAGTTTAAAAGTGACACTGTTTATTGTAATGAATGGCATATACTTCTGAATGAATGTGCTAACTTAATGATGCAACACGTCGCCAAAAAAAGAATTGCGCTTCGTGAACAATTCACCCATGATATCCAGCTCTTCATCACTGAACTTAATGAGTTTGTCTCTCATCCACACTACCCCAGATTAGATAAAGCTCTATCAGGCAGGATTAATAGGATGCAACTAGAGATGAGCGAACTTACAGTAAATTTGATTCGTCACAAACTTCTTGGCTCGGCGGTCGCTGACTTTTCCTGCATAAATTAGTTCAGCCTTCAGGTGCTCCGGTGGGCTGGAAAAGGTACATTCAGTCCTAGGAAAGACTCTCCTAGGACTGTATCCACCTTTTCCAGCCCACCGGAGCACCTGAAAGCTGAACTAATTTATGCAGGAAAAGTTATCAACTGCCGAGCCGAGAAGTTCGTGACAAATCGGATTTACTGTAAGTTTGCTCATCTCTAGATGCAACATGACATTATCACCAAAAAAGCCCAGAAACTCAAACGAGATCGGAATGACAAAGCAGAAGATACATACAGAACATGCTAAACACTCAGAACCGCCCCACCCTACACATTAGCACCACTGTCCGTGTCCACACCCCTATCTCCACCCACACCCACAAGCCCCCACTTTCAAAACAAGACATTTTCCAAATCATACACTCCCAAACCTCTCACAATCCCCATACAAACCACCCTTCTCACCAAAACCTCGGACCCCACTATGCACCACACCTAGGGTTACCAACCTCCCCCATCCTCTCTGCAGCTCCAACCAGTACTCATGCCAAACGCCACACTATTTCCACCAACACCTCTGGCCATATGCCACCTCCAGGCCCCTCTCCCACCACACAACCCCCACCCCCAGACAAGCCAAACTCCAAGACATCATGAAGACCACAGAACAATTAAAGCATCACATACACAAATCACCCAACCGTCCCAACCAGCACAACCTCTCCCAACTATCTATTCTCAGCACCCATGAAGAACCCACCCCCACCCAAGTATCCACCAACGAACCAGAACTTTTAGTTCTATTTTCACCGGCACGAACTGAAGAACTGAGATGCTCCAACATCATCACCATTGATAATTCCAAAAAGGTCAGCCAGAACTATGCGCCCTTCCTACAATCCTGCAATCTTATTTCCGTTAATCACCAAGAGAATGCTGATTTTTTAGAAATGGATCCGAAACCACACATAAAGAGAAAGATGGAGCATTTCTTCCAACCCCTAACACCCAGAAAAAGAAAAATCCAGGAGAGGAGTTAGGGAAGGAAACGGTATGAAACAAAGAATGGAAAATCCACTAGATCAGAAAAAATGCAAAGTAACAAAAAAAAGAAACCCTTGTGAAACTTTTCATTGTGTCATCACACAAACTAACCCCATACGAGAGTAGCCTCTTAAGTAAAGGATTATCATTCTGCCCCAAGAATTCTCCCGATGACTTCAATCTCATTCTGGACCTGCACCACTTTACGGGAAAATTAACCCTCCAGTTACACTAATTACTACCCAACCATACCAATACCGTCACTGAACAGAACCTCACACTGCTGGAAGGCAAACCTCTCCCAATTAAAAAAAACAAGTCACATTTCTACCCTATACAAAGTCAAAGTCATCACAAAAACATTTCACGATGTGGTGGCAGAAGAACTAAAAAACCTACCTAAAAAGGCCCCACACTACAATAAAGAAGGATACCTCACTCTTGCTTTTAAAGACCTCAAAGACAATGAATCAATCACAACACGCCCGGCAGACAAAGGTGGTGGTATCATCATAAAGGATTACCTTGACTATCACAAAGAAGCGCTGAGAATCTTAGAAAACCCAGATTACTACAGAAAACTCTCCGACAACCTTTTTCCTAATCTGCAGAGCAAAATTGTCAAATTACTGGACAAAGCCCACAAAGTTAACATCATCACTAAAAATGAAAGAAAATTCTTACAAGTCTCCAATCCCATCCATACTACTACCACTTACCAAAAATCCTCAAACCCCCCCCCCCCCCCCCCAGGAAGACCTATCATATGCAGAATAAACAGCCACACATCCCACCTGTCTCATTACCTGGATCTCATCCTTCAAGACTACGTCCAATCACTCCTCAGTTACCTGAAAAGCTCTGATTACCTCATAACCCTCCTAAAACCGATATAATTTAAAAAGGACTACTACTTAATCACCATGGATGTCACTGCACTCTATTCCAATATACATCATGACATCGGAAAAAACTATCAAAACCGTCCTGAATGATGACTCCATGATTCCTACTCCACAAAAACAATTTCTCATGGACTGCCTCGAATTAGTACTCACTAACAATTTCTTCCAATTCACAAATCTGGTCATGGGTAAATTTGAAGAAACATACATCACCTCACAGGACATCTATAAGGAACACGTCAAAATATACTGGAGATATATCGATGACCTGTTTTTTGTTTGGGCTGAACCACCAAAACTCATCAACGAATTCATCGGCAAAATCAACAGCAACAATTTGAGGATCAGCCTCACCTACAACCACTCACCTGAAAAAATGGAATTCCTAGACCTTGAGATTCAGAGCAAAAACGGGAAAATCACCAATATCACCCACTTTAAACAAGTGGACTCTAACAGCTATCTACCATTCAGCAGTGCCACTGGTTGCCACTGTCTTGCCTCTTGAAAACGCTGTGGAGACAGCGAAACATGTAGAGGCGGCAATATAGTGTTTTTAAAGCTTAGTTTGAGAGTGGATTATAGGTTGCTGCAGAACCTTTAGTGTGGAGGTCTTTAGATCCCACTTGTACTGAAATCATCCCACTTAGCACATTATTTTTAATCATTTTTTCTGGGATTACCTTTTATTCATTGAACATAATAAAAGTTATATTTTATAAGGGGAATAATAAGAGGTGTTTTTCACCCTGGGCTATGGCCCTAGGGTTTGGATAATAGTTGAAGTTGGCCTTTTGTGCCCCTTAGTGGGTCAATTTAGTTTAGTTTAGTCCATTCAGCAGTGGCCATCACAAAAAATGGAGAATAACATACCATACAGCCAATACAAAAGAATCCGAAAAAACTGCACAGAAATTAACGACTTCAAGACCCAAGCAAAAATACTACACAACCGTTTCAAAGAAAAGGCTATTCTGAACCACTCCTCAAAGAAGCATACAACAAAACCAAAGACCTCACACAAGAAGAATGAGAAAGATCCGGAGAAAGACTATCCACAAAGCAATAACAACTTTATCACCACATAGTGATCCAGACCATACTCCGCAAACACTGGCATATTTTACTGGCTGATCCCCTCCTCAAAACCGCACTCAAAGGAGACAAAAATCACATATCACAGAGCCCCCACTCTTAGGAGCATGGTCGCACCCAGTCGGCTGAAACGACACACCAAACCTCAAGAACCCTCAATGCACCAAAAGGATCATACAAATGCAACACAAAAAAGTGTCTCTGCTGTAACAACGTCTCACATAAAGAAGAATTCTTCATAAACTCTACATCCGGTGAAAAATTCCCCATCAAGTACCACCTGACATGTCATTCCAGCTTTGTAATTTATGTTATCTCCTGCATCTGTGGCAAAAAAATATGTTGGCAGAACCACCCAGAATCTTCACTCAAGACTTAAGATAGAAACAACATAAAGAAGAAATTCCTTCTACAGTGTATCAAGACACTGCGCCGAAAAACACCTGGACATCAAAGATCCAATCACCATCTGCCCCACAGACCACATCCCTAGTCATATTACCAACCGATTCCAAAATCTAGTCAAGAGAGAAATGTTCTGGATTTTCTAACTGGGAATGCTTAAATCTCTCGTTCTTAATGAAGCCACCGAACTGATCAAATAACCCCTCACAATTAACCCACCTCCTTAAATTGTCCCCACAACTTCCTTCATCACCTCCAGTCCAATCCTTCTAAAAAACAGCCCCGTTAACACCACATCTAATCATCATTACCAACCAAAATAATCACCGCAGCACATAACCAAGAAAATGTCCAACCAACTCTGTTCACTATACCTATCAACTAATACTATTCTCATATTCACCCAACTTAATTTAAATCCTAGGTCAACACACTGCAAAATATTTCATGCCAGCCCAAATACTTCATTCTTACCCACTTGTAGTGATTTCACAGGGTTGTAGCATTCTCTCCCTTAGCTTTGCCTCTGCTGCCACCTACCGACCAGACTAGATATTCTCTACGTATTCACGAAACATTTGTTTACTTCCCACGGTAATTTACCTAGACCTTCCAATCATCATTAACACACTTTCCATACACGGCCACACAATTAACCCACTGACCTACATATGCCCATCACAAGTAAATTATGTCAACAAAGCGAAAAATTCACACCACTAGTCCCCCATACACATCCCGACCGCGCTCCCTCTCGCTCAGAAAACACTCAGGACAGCAAGCTTACCACTGGCTACACACGGCCCATTGGTTTCAATGGGGATTTTTTTCTTTAATGTTAAAGGTGAACCAACACTTAGGGGGACATGTATCAATGTTGGTGTATTATAGACTAAAATGTGGACGTTTTCAAGATGCGCTAAATTTACCATTTAAGCGCAAGCCTCTTGATACATTGGGCTGAAAATTTTAACTTGAAACACTCATCCAATGTGCACAAGATTGGGAGTTCCCTGGCCAAACGTTCTAGCCTGCATCAAGGTATGTTGCTCTATTCAATCTGTTGTTCCAAAGCCAGCTAAAATAATTGTTGTTTGCTCTCTCTCTCTTTTGCAATTTAATTTATAGTAAGGCTGTTATTTGTGCATTTTCCTTTTAGATTTACATAATGTCGCAGAATGTTGGTGTGGATTTAGTGTTAGAGGAAGATTGTAGTCCACATGATCCCTCTAAAGAAATGTCTGTTTCTCATAGTCGTCGTTAAGGATATAACAAGAAGAAAAAAAATTCAAAGCGAGAAAGCCTTAGTGCTTGTTCACACGAGTGGCTTTTTTAAATTTTATTTACTTGTGTGTGGGCTCTCTACACCTGAATGCATCAGATTTTGGACAGCATGACTTCCAGTGTGTAATATAATACACAAGGCCCATTAAAGTCTATAGGGTTTGTTATTGGTAATGATTCCTACCAAAATCAGCAGTGCACAGGTCGCACTCTTTCAAATATGCTGCATCCAATCTGCCCATCAATTATCTCCTGTGAACAAGCCTTTAGGGTCTATACACATGTGCCTGCTGTACTTATGATTTCATGTTGTTAAATTTTAGGCACATTTACCTTTTTTTAACTTTTCAAACTCTACTTAAATTCCGCTTCAAGCAATACTTGTGTGAATATAACCTTTTGTGTGTTCAGTAACTAGCATTGTCATTGGCTTTTTTATTTTTATTTTCATTACCCAGATGATGATAATTTTATTTTATTTTAAAGGTTTTGTTCCTTTTGAATGTTTTTCATTTTATTTTTTAATTGTGTAGGCAGATTGAAATCTTACTTACCTTTTGTGTTTGTTTCCTTTGTAGGTTGTTTCTCGATTTGACCAACTGTTTGTTAATAGGTCGCAAAGTATTCTTGGTTTTCGCAATCGTCTCTGGAAGGAAGTGCTCCTTTGTGTGAATGCAGTTGGCGTGGATAAGAGGACTGTGATGCAGATTTAAAAAAATTAGAAGCCTTGTTAAAAAAGAAAATGGAATGACTTGAGAAGCCTTGTTTTAAAAAAAAAAATAATAAAAAAAAAAGGGTATTTTAAACCAGCAAAGGAGAGGAACTTGTGTTGGTCCGCAGGTGAACATTGAATTTGCCCCCATGGAGGAACTAGTCTGACAAACTTATTTCTTGATGTGATGGCTTTAGCCCGCCAGAGGCATGGCGATTTTTTTTATTTTTATTTTTTATCTGGTTATCATCTAAATTGCTGGCCAGGTTTTTTTTTTTACGTAAAACATTAAACAAATGTCATTTTTATTCAGTATGTAATTACTTAATGCTATAAACTATGGGGGAGATTTATCAAAACCTGTCTCAAGGAAAAGTTCCACAGTTGCCCATAGCAGCCAATCAGATGGCTTCTTTTATTTAGCAGAGGCCTTGTTAAAACTGAAATAAGTGATCTGATTGGTTGCTATGGGCAACTGGGCAGCTTTTCCTCTGGACAGGTTTAGAAAAATCTCCCCCTATGTGAAATTATTAAACAATTGTAGTCTGCTGTTGTGTCTGCCTCTGTGCTCTTGTAGTAAATGTTATAATTAGCATTTTTAATATTTTTGGTGTCTAACTAATTTACCAATAATTTGACAAACCTGGTCAGAGTAAACTTTCATGGTTTGATTTTCACGTGTTGACTGCTGATGTTTATTTATGGCTGCTAGCTGCGCCCACAGGCCGGCATTTCAGTGTTGATGCCAGCAAACCACCTGTGTGGCAAGGTATACAGCATCATGTTGTTAATGTTGTCATCTTCTTTGCGAAATGATTATGGTCATTAAACTATTGTAGAAAACAGTGTCTTAATCCACACCTGCCTTCTCCAACAGGTTTTTGGGGGAGATTTTTCTAAACCTTTCCAGAGGAAAAGTTTCTGAGTTGCCCATAGCAACCAATAAGATCCCTTTTTTCGTTTTTAAAGAGGCCTCTGAAACATGAAAGAAGCGATCTGATTGGTTTTATAGGTGAAACTCAGCAACTTTCCATCTGGTCAGGTTTTGTAAAATCTCCTCCCTTGTGTTCACAGTGATGACCTTTTTGATAACTAGTTTTGTGGTCTTACCTGCATTTTTTTGTTGTTGGTGTTGTTCTTTTGAAAAGAGAATACTTCACAGATTACACCACCAGTTGAGGAGCCAGAAAGACCAGCCGAACAACCACCAACTCTTTCTGACATAGCACAGGAGAGTATTCCACAAGAAGTTGACACTTTGTCAATTGAGGAAGATATGACCAATGATATTGGGTTCACTCCAGCTCTAACTCGGTTCTTAAATAATTATACTGAGCGAAACCAGGAACATCTGAAGGTGATCGTTAACTCAGTAGTAAATATTGATCAGTCATTGAAAATAATGTGTCAACACTATGTCCAAAGTCTCCAAAGCCAAGGTGGCACACAAGTAGCAGTTGACCCACCTACCATTGGTACCACAGCTGTTGAGACACATCAGACCCCTAGTTTGTTTAGTCTGTCACCTCAACCTGCCTCATTACACTTGTCTGTGGAGGGAGATGTTGCCTGAACTTCCTCTGGGATCACTTTACATTCTGTTTCCTAATGTTCTGGTTTATTTCCAGAGTCTCGCTCAAAACACCAAACACTAATAGTCTGATTTATTGGAAAAAAACCCTACTCAGTCTTCAGTGCTAGATTTGTCGACACCCAGGGTAACATGCCCCACACCACCAGTTCTTGGCTCACACCAGACCAATAATCCTTCCTCTTGCTACACTATGCCTGAATCTTTGATGGATGTAAAATGTGAAATGGGGTCAGTTACCTGTAGTGTTCCACAAAAAGGCATACATTTTTTTCCAAATTTTGACTTTTAGATACATTTCATTTGTTGACCTTTTGTTGTTCTGGACCTGTTAGGGTGCATTCACATGGAGTAATTCAAGAGGAATTTACTCGAGTTATTCCTCTTGAATTCTCCGCTCCAAATTAATTAACATCCCCTCTGCCCATTGAGTATCCTGAAAAATTTTACAACTTTGTGAGGATGCCTATGGAGGCCTCTGACAAGCTGCTGGACATTCTTGGTCCACACCTGCGTCATCAGGACACAGTGATGCGTCAAGCAATCTCACCCACAGCCCGTTTGTTGATCACATTGCGGTAAGTAGAGTTTGCAATATTTTAAATATTCACATTCATCAACCTCTCTCTGCAACCAGGCTCGTAGCTACAGGACAGGCAAACCAAGCAATTGCTTGGTGCCACGAGCTGGCTCGAGGCCCCGAGCAGAGCCGTTGCTTGTCCTGCCAGGCCGTCGTCCTGCCCCTATCCCGGTTCAGCAGCTAGCCCTGTCGGCCGACCGGGCCAGAAGTGCGAGAGCCTGGAGCAGGATGGGAGGCTATAATACTGTCCTATAGCATGGTGGAGCTGGAGCTGTCAGCTGTCCCGCTCCACCATTCTCTCACCTTTCTCACACGTAGCTCCGTTCACGCAGTGGGAGCCGCGGGGACGCCATCCACGGCAGGCCGGAGCCATGACGTCACAACATCGCGCCGGCGCCCGGAGATCACATTCCCGCGGCTCACACTGCAAGAACGGAGCAGCGTGTGTGAAAGGTGAGATCTGCTCGGGTGCTATGGTACAGGGGAATTATTAAAAGGGGGGGCATTATATGTGAGGTGCACAGGACAGGGAGTATCATATATGAGGGGCACATGACAGTCCCCCCCCCTCATGTGGCCCTCACATATAATGCCCCCATGACATGTGGCCCACACATATAATACCCCGTGTCCTGTGCCCCTCACATATAATGCCCCATGTCCTGTGCCCCTCACGTATAATGCCCCCTGAGGGGGCAGGACAGTGAGCATTATATGTGAGGGGAACATGACAGGGGCATTATATGTGATGGGCACAGGACATGGGGTATTATATGTGGGGGGGGGGCACAGGACAGGGAGTATTATGTATGAGGGGCATATTACAGGGCCTCCCCCGTCATGTGCCCATATGCCCCTGACTTATAATTCCCCCGTCATGTGCCCCTCACGTATAATGCTCCCCTGACGTGCCCCTCACTTATAATAACCCCTGTCCTTTGCCCCTCACATATAATGCCCCATGTGGGGAGGGGGGCCTCCATGTTTATTTTGCTTAGGGCCCCAAAATTCCTTCAACGTGTATCCAGAATTGTTGTTCTGTGCGATAAAGTAATCACATGCAACTACCAGCATGCCATGATGCAGCCTCAACCTGCTTAGCTGACCCTAAACTACAACTCCCAGCATCTAACACCATATTGTTGGATGCTAAAGGGAATGTTAAACTTGCTTGGAGTTGTAGTTTGTGTTCAACTGAAAAACTCTATTTCATGTTTTTGTGATAAGTTACACACATTTTTTTTTTTCTCTTTCAGATTTCTTGCAACCGGAGAAAGTTTTGCATCGTTGCACCTCCAATTTCGAGTCGGAAAATCTACTGTTTCTAGAATTGTGAGGTCAACATGCAACCTGATTTGGCAACATTTCAGCCCATTTCAATGCCCAGTCCAACCCAGGAGGCGTGGCTACAGACAGCAGCAGGCTTTCAGTCTGTAGCCCAATTCCCCAACTGCATAGGCGCCGTCGATGGGAAGCATGTACGAGTGCAGCAGCCACCGCGATCAGGATCACAGTACTTCAAATACAAAAAGTAATTTTCTGTGGTCCTGATGGCGGTGGCTGATGCCAATTATAAGTACATTGCCATCAACGTCGGTGCCTATAGTAGTACTGGGGACTCGCAGGTGCTGATGACATCTGATTTTGGGCGGCAAGTGTTGCAAAATCAGGTCACTCTGCATCGACCAAGACCCCTTCCGGGTACCATGCATCCAGTCCCCTTCGTCATGGTATCGGATGAGGCCTTTCCTCTGATGAACAACCTGCTGCGCCCATACCCACAGAGGGGAGTGAGTATTCAACGAAAGGCTGACCCGGGCACGACGCTTCGTGGAGTGCCCCTTCGGGATCATGAGTAGGAAGTGGAGGATCTTCACCTGTGCAATGCAGTTGGATGAGGCCACAGTTGATGCAGTCATCAAAGCTGCGTGTGTCCTCCACATCTATGTCAGTGACTATTATAGCCCTGACATAGAAGTGGAACCACACGAGGCTTTGAATGATGAGCCCATCAACTGGGGCACAGGTCGTCCATCCAACCGTGCTGTACTTGTGAGAGAAACCTTCGCTGACTATTTCATGTCCCCCAAAGGTTCCATGTCCTGTCAAGTTTAACAGCCTTGTTGATTGACAAAGGTGGTGAGTAATTGATGCATATGGACCAAAAGCAGTTTCTCAAGGCCCTCCATAGATGTCCTCACCTCGTGGACCAGCTTCAAGAAAACAGTATACCTTACCAAACCGTGTGGTCTTGATGATGTGGACTGTTTTCATAGAAATTTTGGCTTCTACCCTGAACACTACCTTCAGCCACATGTGGTCGCCTACAACCACGGCCTTACCTGTCCTATTGGTGGTCGGCTGTGCTACCAGTATGTTTGTGAAGACTTGTTGTGCTACGTTATATTTATGTAGAAATAGTTGTGATATTTCTTACTACACCCTATTCTATAAAATGTTTTAACTAAAAAGTTATGTTGTGAGTATTTTGTTATATACCGATGTGTTTTGGGTTATCTAAATTATATGTAGAAAAAATTTTTTTTGGGCTATAGCAAACATTTATTTTTTAATTTTGTTCAACAGATGGCAAAATAGAAAGTGATCTGATTGTTTGCTATGGTCAACTCTAAAAAAATATATATATTGTGACAAATCATTCATTACAAGTTAATAAATGAAAACAAGACAATCCTCCCACCTTTAAATTATTACCCCAACCACCCACCCACCCACCCACCAAAATGTAAAAACCAACAAACCCCCCCAACACACAAATTTTTTTTTTTTATAACTTTACAACTATTTACATTTCCAGGACTCTACAGTGGCTGATAAAAGGGCTGGGAGTCATACTGATGTTGTTCCCTTGGAGCTGGCAGAGGGGGGTTGGTTGGAGGGACGTATTGTTGTTGGGGATAGAAACCAGATATAGTGGTAAAGGGGCGGGATGAAGGGGTAGGGAAATGGTGTGGGTTTGTTTGGGTACTAACATTTATGCCACAGGGAGATGGAGAGTGCTGACCAGCAGTGATTTTAACTTGTTTAATCAAGTCCTCGACAGGAGGAAGAGGATATCCAGAGGCATAAACTGCTGATGACGCTGGGCAGAATGCCATAAAATCAGGGTGAGATGCATTTGGTATTTCCCAACAACGTGCAGCTAGGGTGTAGGAAAAATAAATCACATTCGTCGTTCCTGTCGACCCTCCCTCCAATTATTTGTTTGATATCCGGAGGGTACGACGGGAACGACGATGTAATGGCTGTGAGGAAGGGGGGCGTGTGTCCTGAGATGGAGTTTGTGATGGACCTGGAGCCTCTTCAACTGGAGTCCTTTCAGTGGACTCTGTAGGAACTTCGACAGCATGTGATTCCGCAATTGCAGACATTGGAGTTTCTTCTGATGAGACATGCACATTTATAGCCGACTGTTCACCATGGTCTGCAGGCTGGTAATTCCCACTTGTACTGTTTGAAAAAAAAAAAAAGTGTAATTTAATTTCCAACAATTAAAAAAAATAATAATAATTACTGCCAAAGTTGTCTGGTTGGCACGAGGAAGCGCAGCTGGTCCTCATATGGAATTTTTGGCCTTTTTGAAGGCGATGCTCCACTTGTCTCTTGGCTTTTATTACAGGACTTAATAAAGTAATCCCTTGTGGATTTCCAGCAGGTTCTCAATTCTTTTACTGGAATATTAAAGTGAACAAATAAATGAAGAAAAAAAAACATGCATGACATGAGCATCACTCTGAAATAGCATATGGACAGAACAAAAATATAAGTCCTGGTGCATTATTTGAAACCGTACAATAACATGCATTTTCATCTAATGTTCTTATGGGATTAAGGTAAAAATGGGATTATATCACCATGTGAAATCACGTGAGAGTGTGTGTGTATGTTATGGTGAAGATGTGCTACACCTGAAAGTGTAAAATCTTCAGGCAAAAATTCTATAATAATACAAAAATACAATATATATATAACTCACATATGTCTTCTTGTAAGTGCTCTGACATTTCGGTGAAATTGTCATACATGGCCTCAGCTATCGACTTGCAAGCATTGTAAATGCACATACGGTTGCAATGGTTGGGGTCTTTCGGATCCCACAATAGTGGTCGTGACTGAACCTGTGCAAAAAGAAAAAAACAAACTATATTTAAAAGAACAATGGAAAAGATAAGGATATACACTGGACACTCCACTATTGCCACGAAGGGGTACTTGGCTCCCATGCGCCGGAAGTCCACTCCCCTGCGTCCATAAATTTAATGTTACCAAACAGTGTGCGGGCTTCCGTAGGTTCGCCTCACGTGACTGCATGTCCTCCCTCTCAACGAAAGTATATGTGAAGGGGGCGTGACGGCCTTTGACTTTTCTTGAGGGGGAGGGCGTGACATCACAAGGGGGCAGACAGGAGCACAAAAGTCTGCACACTGCGTTTGGAACATTAAAGTTACGGACCCAGGGGAGTGGAGTACCCCTTTTAAAACAATACAATGCGAAGTGATTTTTTGGCATTTTTATAAACTGAGTGGAAAATATTTTCTACATATGCCAAAACAAATATTGTAATATTGCACAAGTTTGCAACACCACAGATTTAGTAAAGTTTCCCCTTATCAATCAATCAGATCAATGCTTTCAGGGTACAAAGTACTCAGTGAAATAACAGTGTTTTCCAAACAGGGTGCCTACAGCTGTTGCAAAAATACAAATACCAGCATGCCACAAAAGCCCACGGCTGTCTGGGCATGCTGGGAGCAACAATTGTAGGCACCCTGGTTGGTAAACAACAAACTAAGCAATCTGCTTGGTTGGTATGGGCAAATGGGTTGAACTTGTTAATATGCACATGAGCACATGGCTACTTAAAAAGTATAGGATAGGCTCTGAAAACATAATGAAACATACCTCTATGATCAGTTCGTCAAGATCTACTTGGAATTTCTTTGAAGACTTCTTTTTGGACATTTTGGTGCTTATGTATAACTTGCAGCAAACTCACAGGTGTATGCTATAGATTTATGAGTAGCAGAATCATAAAATGGCCGATTTGACCCTCCCACAAAACCTTCCCTTCCTCCTTCTACATTTCCGCGCACAATTCCGTGCGAATTGAAATTTTGTTTTTTTGAGAACTGATTTTTTTAAGCGTGAATTCCTCTAGTTTTAACTACGTGTGAACGCACCCTTATAGTTGTGTTAAAAGAAAGGCCTTGGTGATGGCCCTTTACACATTACACCTTACCTAGCACACATGCACTTTTTTTTAAATTTTGTTTGTAAATGTAGGTAATGTAATATTTTTGGCAAACAATATTTTCAACATGTGTAATCCTGAGGGGCCCCTTCAGCCTTAAGCCTTTTTTTTGTATTGCTAAAAAAAAAAATCTTGAATGTTTTAATTTCAAAAATATTATAACGTCTACTGAACAGGCACTGTAGAGGATAGCTGAGGGTGGCACCACTGACCACTGTAAGACCGGTACAATATAAAGTCCACTGAGGGGATAAGAGCCAAAGCTGTGAAAATGAGGGGTGCAAAGAGCCTGAGAATACAGTCTGAAAACCAATTATAAAATTTAGAACAAAAATAGGCAGCAGTACACTCACCTCTAAAAATTCACTTCTTCATATCACATCCATTCAATAAAGCTAGGCAGACATCGGGGAGAGCAGAACGAAAAAATGCCACGGCAGTGCCAGGCGTACACGAGGCAACGGAGCCGTTTTATGGTCTTCCCCGCTTCCTCTGGCCTCCTCGTCACTGATCCGGAGTGGAATATACAAAATAGGCTAATATACAAAAAATTATTAAAAATCAGATCGCAGTTGGAAGTTGTAAAGAGAAAGTTACTGACATTTCACAAGAAAACATTTACTTTGTTTCGGTCATTTAGACCTAATATTCCTAGCGCTTCAGTGCGCATGATCCATAGTGCTTCTCTTTCTTGCTACTACTAGTAGTAACCCTTTCTAAGCCAAACATGGTAAGTACAGGGTGGGCCATTTATATGGATACACCTTAATAAAATGGGAATGGTTGGTGATATTAACTTCCTGTTTGTGGCACATTAGTATATGTGAGAGGGGAAACTTTTCAAGATGGGTGGTGACCATGGCAGCCATTTTGAAGTCAGCCATTTTGAATCCAACTTTTGTTGATGTGACACATCAAACTTATTGGGAATATCACAAGAAAAACAATGATGTGCTTGGTTTTAACGTAACTTTATTCTTTCATGAGTTATTTACAAGTTTCTGACCACTTATAAAATGTGTTCAATGTGCTGCCCATTGTGTTGGATTGTCAATGCCACCCTCTTCTCCCACTTTTCACTGATAGCAACACCGCAGGAGAAATGCTAGCACAGGCTTCCAGTATCCGTAGTTTTGGCACCCTTTCACAATTGTGGAAAAGTAAGATTGTTTCAAGAATGTGATGCTCCTTTATACTCACAGGAGGAAAGTAACAGGCGTGGGCAATATAAACATCACACCTGAAAGCAGATAAAAAGGAGAGAGGTTCACTTAATCCAATTTGCTTTTTTTCCTTCCTTTTTTGGTTTAGTTCAAATACATAACAAGGGAATAAACATGTGTATAGCAAAACGTGTTACTGCAATCCTTTTCTGTGAGAAATATTTCATTTTCTAGAAAAATTTCAGGGGTGCCAAAATTTACGGCCATGACTGTGTATGTGTGTGTGTGTTTCTTTTCCGTTCTTTTCTACTTTAAATTATGTGGCATACATTTTTTTTGGATTGGGGCATGAGCGGAGCTTAGTCACGTCACCGCTGCTGCTCCCTGCTTGGTCCCGCTGCTAGAGAACAGGAGCAGTGACGTCAATAAGCTTCGCCCATGCCCCAAGCCGGGTGCCCGGAGCGAAGATACCGGAGGATATTACATTAGGACCCAGCCAAGGAAGGGGACAAGGTGTGTACCATTGTCACCAGTGAAAATGCGCTCATCATCTGCCCCCCCCCCCCCCAAAAAAAGCCTATAAAAACAAGAAATTTTACTATACAGTAGTAGTAAAGGGAACACATCCTAGGATCTAAATGAATGAACTAATCGTATGAAATACTTTCGTCTTTACATAGTTGAATGTGCTGACAACAAAATCGCTGTCCGATCGCCGAATGACTGCTCAGTGCCTGAGATCCAGGCATGAGCAGTAATGCGGCAGAATCATCGATCAATGGTTTCCTATGAGAAACCAGTGATCAATGATAAAGATCAGTGTGTGCAGTGTTATAGGTCCCTATGGGATAACAATGATCAGTATAAGAGATCAGTGTGTGCAGTGTTATAGGTCCCTATGGGAGCTATAACACTTCAAAAAAAAAAGTGAAAAGAAAAGTGAATGAATATCATTTAACCCCTTCCCTATTAAAAGTTTGAATCACCCCCCTTTTCCCATAAAAAAAAAAAAAACAGTGTAAATAAAAATAAACATATATGGTATCACTGCGTGCGGAAATGTCCGAATTATAAAAATATATCATTAATTAAACCGCTCGGTCAATGGCGTGCGTGCAAAAAAATTCCAAAGTCCAAAATAGTGCATTTTTGGTCACTTTTTATATCATTTAAAAATGAATAAAAAGCGATCAATAAGTCCTAACAATGCAAAAATGGTACCGTTAAAAACGTCAGATCACGGCGCAAAAAATGAGCCCTCATACTGCCCCATACACGGAAAAATAAAAGTTATATGGGTCAGAAGTACAACAAAATCAAACCTATATAAGTAGGGTATCATTTTAATCGTATGGACCTACAGAATAAAGATAAGATGTAATTTTTACCGAAAAATGTACTACGTAGAAACGGAAGCCCCCAAAAGTTACAAAACTTTTTTCAATTTTGTCGCAGAATGATTTTTTTTTCCGTTTCACCGTAGATTTGGGGGCAAAATGACTGACGTCATTACAAAGTAGAATTGGTGGCGCAAAAAATAAGCAATCATATGGATTTTTAGGTGCAAAATTGAAAGAGTTATGATTTTTTAAAGGCAAGGAGCAAAAAACGAAAATGCAAAAACGAAAATGCAAAAACGAAAAAAAAAAACGGTCCTTAAGGGGTTAATATACCAGTAAAGAAGATAAGTCTGTCTATATCTGTGTAGTGTGTATACATTCAGAAATATGAGCATTAAAGCAAAAGCACAAAATTGTAACATTTCTCAACCAAACTGTTTATTGTCATAAAACGGAAATTGTATGATTTACTTTAATAAACTATTTTATGTCAAACAGGTACTATGACTGCAGGGCATCAATCCTATAAAAAAAAAAAAAGCAGCAGCAGAGGAAGAAGAACAGCTTCAGGAAGTGGGAGATGGCATTGAGGAAACACCTCCTACCAGAGGTCCAGACATCTGGGATTGGAGTGGGTACAAGTCCACATATATCTGAGTCTGAGAGAGCTGGTGAGTAAAATTATATGATTAAAGAGTAGCTATCACTAACAGAAATTTCCCTAATCCCCCTCTCCATCTATCCCTGACACTACCTACGTCTATCCCTGTATTTATTTAATAAAATTTCCCCCTAAAAATATCTTCTTTCAAACAGCTTCGGTAGCTCAGAGTTGAGCAGTCTCCGGAGGGCAGGAAGTAGGCGGCCCTGGCCGGCGTTGCGTCATCTGAAGCCTGGCCGGGAATCGCTTCCGCCCATCTTCCTGCAGTGAGAAGAGGCATATGAAGGGGGCGGGGATATTCAAATTTTGCGCGCTGCGTCTCCGCTCTCGTCTTCCTCTCTATGTCTACAGCATGAGAGACTGCAGCGTGAAAAGGCATATGAAGGGGGGCGGGGAGATTCAAATTTTGTGCGCCACGCGCGAACGAGCGCTGTTCTCGCTCTCTGCCTGTTTCATAAACAGGCAGAGCGTGAGCTGTGAATGAGCATTTTGGACCACACTGGACCACGCTGCCCGGCCAGCAGTGGTCCAAACATGCTCAACGTAAGGGGGTGAAAATGCTTCCTGAGCCATATAGGGTGACACCTAGTGGCCAAGTTTTATAATGTGAAAAAAAACTATAAAAACAAGATTTTTTTTAATTAACATATTAGAAACATGTTTCTTTTTGCATAATCTTTATGATAAAAAAAAAAAAATAACTTCAATGAGACTACCCATTTAATTATGTATTGCAATAATATTAATAAAAAAAAAACAACAACATGAATAACTCTATTATTATGCAATAACTCTATTACTATACATTTATAGTATTTTTTCCCCCTAGCTCAATACCGATTCTTAAACCATTTATGCCATTTGTAATGTTGAGACATGCAGATGTTAGGGAATCTAGTCTACCATGTTGTTGTCCTATACTGGAAGACCAAATAACGAAGTAGAGTAGGCCCCCATAGAGATTAATTAACATAGAGCATAGGAGACAAAATAGCTGAACAGCATATATTCCTCTACACAGACATGTAAAAATTGTCTTTTCCACCACTTGTCAGTCCTGCATCATCATGCATGACAAACTAAGATCGAGCTGACAATTTGTTTACCTAAACTTATGTTGAGAAATGGTCACATGATTGACAGCCAGGAAGTAGAGCGAGCTACGGCAACCCCTTTCCTCTGTTAATTACTCATGATGGGAGTGACTCAAAGGAATAAGACACAGTGTAATGTCAACTTCTGACATGTCCACACAACTCGTCAATTTGTACTTTCTAATGATAGCAACATGGAAGTGGATATTATGTATCTTATTGTGATAAGCATGGTTAGGTATTTGCAATAGTGTATATTTTGCATCTAACCCTATGAATGTTATACGGCAGAATCATTAGTAATGATTCTGCTCTATAACATTTATGGGGTTAGATGAAAAATACACTATTACAAATAACCTCATTCCTATATTGTTAAGCCTTAGAGGGAATGTGTTGTGTATCTTGTAATGATCAACAACACAACTTCTTTCTTAAGTCACTTGATTTTTCTTTTATTGTACTTTTTTTTTTTTAGATCAACAAGACCAGGCTTCAGGGAGGAGTGACCGTGACAGCCCCCCACACTCATCTGTCCTGGCCACATTATGAGAGGGACGTTGAGGCAGAGCTGTCCCCAAGAGAAGAACATATGACAATTTCAGCCTTCTCCCTAGGGCTTGAGGACATGGGCCAATCCCTAACCTCAGCTGGCTTTTCAATAGCTACCCCCAGTCCACCACTCTCTCCAACCCCAGCACCCCCATCTGTCCCAATGGACATATACCTGAGTGTAGTCCGTGAAATGGACAAGTTGTTCCGGGAGAACAGGCACATTGCAAGGGAGATGAGAAGGTTAACTCGGACCATGTATCGACTCCACCGTCGGCAGACTGAGGAATTTCAAGTCATGTTGGCCCGGGTCAGCCAGCAGCACATGCAGGCAATAGAACTGTTAAGGGTGGACCTCCTGACGGCAATTGGCAGGCCGGGCATGCTGGGAGTTGTAGTTGTGCAACATCTGGAGGTCCGCAGGTTGAAGACCACTGAGAAGGGATTGACAGGCGGAGATGGACGGCCGGGACCATCCCTTCACAACTAAGCCAGAAACATTTTTTTGTTCACTCGAGTATAAGCCGAGGGGGGGGGGGGGCGTTTTCAGCACGAAAAATCATGCTGAAAAACTCTGCTTATACTCGAGTATATACGGTATATTACAAAATTTGCTAACTTTTGTAAATGCTTAGTTTGGGCATAAAAAAATTTCCCCGGATTACTTCTTTAAGACCTTTCTACATTCATGTTTATATTTATTCTTACTGATAATGTTTAACTGTTTTATTATTATGTTAACGATTTTATTTTGTCATACAGGCGATCTCCTGATAAGAGGATTATTTAAGAAAGGATACACTCAAAAAAGAAATGCTGTTAATGCTTCAGCATAAATATGAGAAAAAGAATGTTGTAAGTACCAAATATTTTATAGAAAATCCTGCACTCACCGTCCAGCTCGACTCGATGCTCCTCTTACAGGATAAACCGTGGACGCCGGACTGCAGAAGGTGTGCGCTCAGAGGCAAACAACGGGTTGTTTTCGCGCAGACTAGCGCTTCATTCGGCCTCATTACGTCATTGCGCTCTACGTGTGATATAGTGTTGGATCTCATCAATAGGATCATGTGACCCATCCAGGTGAGCTCCGTCAGGTGAATGTTGTGTATTTTCTTAGGGATTGTGAAGCCCTGGTGTGTACTCATACATCAGCCAACTCCAGGCTGTGTCATTCAGACACCGTATAAGTCTAGAATCTGCTATCAGGTGATCTTGAGTTAAATAATTAAAATCTTCGAAGCATTTACTTGTTGCTTCTTAGGATGGACCTATTTCCTATGTGTGTGAGCCATAATGGCTCCCCATTGCTTCAGCCACCTCAAGGATGTCCTAAATCTTCTTCAAAAATTTCAAAAATATTAGTTTTTTCTTAGGGATGCCCTGGTGTGTACTCCCCAGGCTGTGTCATTCAGGCAATATATAGGTAGCACCCGCTTTCCTAAATCACGTTAAAAAATTTCAAAAATGGTTGTTTTTTCTTAGGGATTGTGAAGCCTTGGTGTGTACTCATGCATCAGCCAACTCCAGGCTGTGTCATTCAGGCAATATATAGGTAGCACCCGCTATCCTAAATCTTCTTCAAAAATGCTTGTGTTTTTTCTTAGGATTGTGAAGCTCTGGTGTGTACTCATGCATCAGACAACTCCAGGCTGTGTCATTCAGACAATATATGGTTTACTGAGCTACCTGCGTCTCCGTTCTGTGGGTACAAGATATCAGCGGTGCCATCTCTCTCTTTTTTACTGCCACATATTTTTTACACTCCATAGATTTTCCACAAGTGTGTGTTGTAACAACACCATGTTATATTGTGGTTGTTTGTAGAAAAGAGACCTTTTTGTACCAGTATTAATGTAAGAAAGCTAACTGCAGTCAATATGCGTGTTTTCTGCATTTGCCTCATTTATGTTTGTTTAAAAAAAAATTATAATATATATATTATAATCTCATCTGTTTTAATTTTAGTTCAAAAATATTAATGTTGCTATTGCACATTTCCTTTAGAGACCGCCAATTAAGAAGAATATCTGTAGAACGACCCTTTCAATCAATTTTTAAAGCTGTTCAAGTAGGAAGCGGTTTTGTCCCTTTTTTGGGTTTTATTTTTGGTTTCCCCCTAATTATTTTAAAGGTCTAACATTTGTATTGTTTTCACCTCATTTAATTGCTGTTAAGGTTGAGCTCCAAAATTGGTCACCATATAACGGTATCCGAGCCATGCACAAGAGTATTAGAGATGTCAGAGGTGTTCAACCATGTTATAAGTAATGCAAAGTCTTTAAATAACTATAAGAATTATTTTAAAAAATTAAGTATTGGCCTTTTAAGTCATATTTTTTAATATTTTTGCATTAATATTATTATGTACATGAGGTAATGAGGGAGTTAGATAAAGATGGACTGTTGAGAAGTCAACCTGGATGATGTAAAATACTACCAGAGTATATTCTACCAAGGGTCCAAATGATATTTGGCTCATTGATGGTAAATTCCTATTTTTTTTTTTTTTTTATTAAATATGGATGATGGTGTGGTGGGGGTGGTTGTGTTGTTTGTTTAGGGTGTATAGCAGGAGTGGTGTTAGATTTGACCATGGGTGGAAAATGTGACATCGGAGAGACAGCGGCCATGATACTGAAATGTGATAGATGTAAAATGGTGGTTGGACATGAAGTCGTGGTGATACACATTAATGTGTGAGTTAGTACATGAAATGGTATGAATTTTAACTATACAATTATAATATTGCATTGAATATAACAATCACAATTCTAATGGCACAAATTTACCCTATTTTCAAGCTTCATTTAGAAACATTTAAAACCATACTTTAATTCCATTTTATGTAATGACAAATTATGCTTCTATGGTATATGGATTCATTTTGGTATTGATGGGTAAGTGTTATTATAATTGAAACTTTTATACCTAGCTAGTACATATCCATTTTTATTTTGCTTGCATTTTTATTTACAAATTTTTCATATATTTTTTCTTTCATTCTAAAATGACAGATTTTCAAGACGTGTTATATGGCTCCATGCGGGAACCTCAAACAGAAAAACAGATTTCATTGCTCGGTACTTTATAGATGCAGTTCTCAATGAAATAGGTAGAAGAGTTTTATTTAACATTAAATTACATCAATACATATTCAAAATCATTGCTAATCGCTATAACTATATTCATAAGGTTGTCCTCGTTTGATGAGAGCAGACAAAGGAAAGGAGAATGTCTCTGTAGCAATTATCCAAACCTCCTTAAGATATAGGCACAATGACACAATGACACAATGGCAGGCCACAAAAGTTTCCGATATGGAAAGTCTGTACAAAATCAAGTAAGAATAATTTGCACATATATTGTTGGATTGGTAGTGCTGTGATTACAATAATGAACAAAATAACGATTTTCATAGATTTAAAAATGTTGTCTTTATTTCAAACAATTTTTCTTTTCGATTAACTTTTACCTTATTATACTTTATTTAACATTTTAAAGAAATAGTTATCATAATAATGTGAAAGCACAACTACAAAACTTAAAAAAGTTACTTTTTCTAAGCAATAGTTAAAGAATTTATGTTTCAAGACAGACACCAAGCATACTAATTTAATTTATTGACACAGTATGTTGTGTATCGAAATTATCACTGTCAGAACGTATGCATTATTTTATTCTTTAAGCGGGCAGTGTTTTAATGGATACTTGAAGAAATCATGGATGATGACATGGCAGAATCACTTTGAGGTAGTGCTTCTTCATTAATTGTACTAATGTCTCTAAAACTGTTTGTCTGTTTATCAAATTAATATAAAATTAAATGTACAACACATTTTGAAAAAATCTTACACATCTTAATATTTTTACACTTATATTTAGTCCTTATAAATTTTATAATACATCCCTTTTTTAATTTAAATATTTTATAGCAAATCTCCCCTGTGGTAAAAGATCACACATTTCAAATTAGAAAAATATTTTGTCAAACAGGCAATGTTAGAAGCTGAAATATTGGAACTATCAAATCCCATCCAAATGTAAGTTTACATAATCTGGATTTTAAAATAACTGTCAGGTTATCCTGAATATTATAGATTTTTTGTTAACATGATAGTTACTTTATTTAATTACTTAATTACTTTATTTAATTACCTGAATAAACTGGTAGTCAAAGCAGGTAGTGCGGGTGACACTGATGTTAACCATACTTGTCTCCTTCAAAGTTATTTGGTCCTTTAAAGGACATCTGTAGTGCAACCTAATTTATCCTCTATCCCGGTGATAGGAACATCCTTGGGGGTCCCAGCGCTGGGTCTCACCGCAATCTCCTGGACGTTTCCGCGCCGGTCTGCAGGAGGTGCAGTTATGTCTCCAACAGAAAGCCGTGGCAGACACGCCCCCTCCATGTATATCTATGGGGTACATTTATGGTGTGTGTCGCCAGCAGCTTCCTGCAAGGACCGAACACCCCCTTTGCAGCATACTGCCACGGTCCCATTCCTGAGAACGCGGGTTGGCAAAGTGCTTGAAACCCTCAGCCATCTATAACTTATCCCGTATCCTTCCTATAGGGGAGAAGTTATATTACATGACAGATGTTCATTACGGTAAAAATGTGCCCTTTACTTAGTGTACATATGCTACAAATGTATTGTAAAAATATATATATTTTTTTACAATATTGCTTTATACCAATTATTGAAATGGAGCTGCAGCGTGAGCGCATGGAGCTCCGCTACAGCTGATCAGTCGGCCGGGGTGTCTGCTTCCTACTTCCTTTAGCCTGGTACGTCACACGGCGCTTCAGCCTATCACCGGCTGCAGCGATGTCCCGCTTTGGCCGGTGATAGGCTGCAGTGTGTGTGACATACCGGGCTAGAGGAAGTAGTAAGTAGATAGCCCAGCCGACCGATCAGCTGTAGCGGAGCTCCAGGGGAACGTAGGAAGGTAAGTGAAAGTTTGTTTTCTCTTTTTTTGCAGCCCAGGAAGGAATAGGAATAGTCTGCACCGGACATCTCCTTTAACTTTGTTAGGTTTTGTTTAGGTTTGTTTGATTTTTAATTAAGTTTTCTGTACTAATTTTAAGTTTAATTTTGATTTTGCTGCTGCAGGAAGGAGAGGAGCAAAGTGAACACAGGTGTGATGGAAAAGAAAAGTCTTTATCAGTCACTTTGACTTTGATTAACTGTTAACTGACTTTCTTTTACATCACTCCTATGTTCACTCATCTCTTCTTCCCGCAGATACAACTCAGCTCTGTGAAGACCACCCTGCACGCAAGGAGACCAAAGTGCACCCTGCTTGGCCAAATAATTGCCCTGTTCTGAGACGTGAGATGTGAACAACTGCAATGGAAGTAGATAACGTGTTAACCTGGTTTTCTTGGATTGCAGGATACCGGTACTTCACTGACATTTGTGTTCACTCATCTCTTCTTCTTCCTCCAGATACAGCTCAGAAAAGAGGGAGCCAACAAAGATCAAAAGTGTTGGCAGGTACTGCATCAAATTGAAACACCACATTTACACCACGTTTACACTTGAGGTAAAGAGGTAAAGGATGAGCAGAAGGCCCCAGCTGCATCAATTGTGTCAAAGATGGGCGACACACAATGACAGTCAGTCACTACAATCCATCATTGATAGAATTGATGCATCTGAAACTATCTTGTGCAAGGCCACAAATTGAGGTTTGATTTTTTTTTTTAGGCAAGAGTTAGAAAGTAGCTATTGTGTTGAGGTAATTGAAAAGAAAGCAGGATACAGAAGACAAAAGTGATGATGAAGCACGGCCAAGTACAGAGAGAATGGACGCAGGGCCAAGAACAGAAAGAATTGATGCAGGGCCAAGTGCAGGAAGAATTGACTGAGACAGATATGAGTGAAAAATGATATGAGAGAAAAAGAAAACACGATTATACAGTGAGAGTTATTTAGCTATGGGATTTGTGGCTTCTGGTGATAAAGACTGTCCCATTCCCATGTGTTTGGTTTGTGGCAAAAAACTATCTAATGAAGGGATGGTCCCATTCAAACTTAAACAGGACCTTCAGACAAATCATGGTCATTTGGCTGGCAAATCTGTAGTTTACTTTCAAAGACCTTTGGCTTCATAGAAAAGACAGCGTCAGAGCTTTGAAAAGACAGTGACAGTTAGTGAAAAGGCTCAAGAGGCGAGATATTTGGTAGCAGAGCTAGTTGACAAAAAAATTCAAAGTCACACAATTGCTGAAAGTGTAATACTGCCTGCTTGCAAAATGATTGTGACAACCATGCCTGGAAGGCAAGCGGAAATGTAAGTTGACAAAATCCCTCTTTCAGACAATACCATTAGTAGGAGAGTCAATGACATGTCAAATGATATAGAAAATGTCATGTCCAAAAAGCTGCAAAAAAGTAGGTTTGCCCTTCAAGTTGATGAGTCAACAGACCTCACAAACAAGTGCCATCTGCTGGCCTTTGTGCGTTTTGTCAATGATGGTGAAATAGTTGATTTCTGCTGCTGTAAACAGCTACAAGAAACCATGAGAGGCATAGGTATATTCAATATCTTATCTTCCTATATAGAATCTTGCAAGCTATCCTGAGATACATGTGTTGGAATTTGCACAGATGGTGCTCCCTCAATGGTTGGGTCAATTAAAGGCTTTGTGTCAATTGTCAAAGAAAAAAATCCCCAAATTATCACCACCCACTGCTTCCTCCACCATGAAACACTTCTACCAACCTTAAAAGAAGTTCTTGATGCCACTGTGGCTATGGTCAACTTCATTAAGCCACGTCCCCTTCAGTCTCGATTATTTTCACTGTTGTGTGAGAATATGCATAAAGACCATGTAACCCTCCTTCAACATACTGATATCAGATGGCTTTCAAGAGGAAAAGTTCTGACAAGAGTATTTGAACTTCGAAACGAGTTGCTTACATTCTTTGGGAACGCAATAAAGGGAGATCATCTTGGATAATGCTGAATTTGTGCAGAAATTGGCATATCTGGCTGGCATAAACCAACATCTGAACCAGTTAAACACCAGCATGCAGGGGCAAAAGGAAAATATGCTCACAGTCACGGACAAACTTCTGGCTTTTCAGAATAAATAAAAAATTTGGGAAAGACACCTCTCTTATGGAAATACTGAGATGTTTCCTCTGTTAAATGAACTTTTTAATGGCAGTCAGCCTAATGAAGAAGTTATTGAATTAGTAATCTGTCATTTAAAATCGCTGTTGTAGAACCTTGAGCATTATATTCCTTCGTTATCTTCCGAGTCATATGACTGGATTAGAAATCCCTTTGCTGCAGAATTGTCCAGTGTACAGTTTTCCCTTCAGAAAGAAGAGCAGATTAACTGAGTTTTGATAGATCACTGAAGATCAAATGTAATGAGGCCAATACTGACGTTTTCTGGCTTTCGATTCAACAAGAATTTGCCACAATATCTCAACGAGGTGTAGACACCCTCATTCAATTCTCAACATCCTATTTATGTGAACAAGCATTCTCTTGTCTAATAAACATTAAGAGTAAGCAGAGCAACCGTTTGCTGTCTGTTGAGGAAGAAATGCGGGTGTGATTGTCAAGAATTAGGCCCCAAATTCACATTATGTGCAAGCAGAAGCACGCCCAGATTTCACACTAACCAGGTACGCTTTTTTCCCCGATTTGATAAATCAATCCGGATGCTTCATAGCTGACAGTGATATAGAGGGTACTGTGCACTGGTTGAATTTATCAGCTCTTAGAGCATTGTAGATTATTTAGTAGGGGAGAAAAAAGTAGAATATTGGACTGAGGTGTGGAATAAATTCTGTGACGTAACAACTAATGTTATTTTTTTCAATCCTGATAGGATATCCAGACATCTGTCACAAAGTCTTTGGGACCAACCATTCTCGTGACAAATATTTGACCCCTACAAAGGTAAGCGTTTTTTCTCATTTTAAGTGCTACAATGCTACTAACAATAGCTGTACTGCATACTGCTTAAATTTGCTGTATACTACTTAAATTGGCTTTTTTAGAGGTATTTTTCAAGATTTTTAGGATTGGGGTGCCCCGCGAAAAAACATTTTTCTGAGGTGTGCCCCAGGCAAAAAAAAAAAAACGGTTGGGAAACACTGATCTAGATGATATTCTGATTTTTTCTCAAGATTCTGTTCTTCGGGTACTGCGCCAAAACAAATCGTTTGTTAAACAGGAGAAGTGTGTTTTTGGTGTCAAGGAGGCACAATTTTTGGGGTACATCTTAACTCCAGGACATTTTAAAATGGATCCTGAGAAGGTTAAGGCTGTATTTGACTTGGTGCGTCCCACTTCTTTAAAGGCACTACAGAGATTTTTGGGCTTTGCGAACTACTATAGAAAATTTATAAAGAATTTTTCTATTGTTGCAAAACCTTGACTGATTTGACTCGTAAAGGGGCAGATCTGGTTAACTGGTCTCAGGAGGCGGAAGCCGCTTTTGAACATCTTAAGGAATGCTTAATTTCCGCTCCGATTCCAGTACAACCAGATCAGACCAAGCCCTTTATTGTTGAAGTAGATGATTCTGAAGTTGGTGCTGGAGCAGTTTTATCACAGGGAACGGCTTCTTTGACTAAGTTACGTCCTTGTGCCTTCTTTTCTCGTAAATTTTATGCAGCTGAACAAAACTATGATGTTGGAAACCGAGAACTTATGTCAATCAAGTGGGCTTTTGAGGAATGAAGGGGAAGTTCATCGGGTCACTTTAATAACCATAAAAATGTAACCTTCCTGGAATCTGCCAAACGTCTTAATCCTCGTGAAGCCCGGTGGGCCTTGTTCTTTACTCAGTTTGACTTTATTACTTGCCGATCGGGTACTAAGAAAGTCAAGGCTGATGCCTTATCTCGAAGTTTCAGTTCTCAGTCTGTAGACTCTAATCCAGAGACTATTCTTCCAGAAGGTGTGGTTATTTCTGTATTGTCTGCTGATTTAACTTCTGAGATTTTGAGTAATCAAGGCTTGGTTCCTCCAGAGACTATTAGAGGCAAGATCTTTGTACCTAGTGAGTTTCGCCTCTGTATAATCGAGGAGTCTCGTTGTTCCGTTAGCAAGTCATCCTGGTATCTGGGGTACAAAGAAATAGCTTCAAAGGAAATTTTGGTGGTCAAACCTCAACAGGGATGTGGAAGCTTTTGTTGATTCTTGAGAAGTTTGTGCCCAAGCGAAAACTCCTCGGACACGTCCTGCAGGGAAGTTGTGTCCATTTCTAAAAAGCCCTGGACTCATATTTCTATGGATTTTATGACTAATCTACCTCCATCTGAGGAAAAAACTGTTCTATGGATGGTGGTGGATAGGTTTAGTAAACAGTGTCATCTCATTCCTTTGAAAAAATCTCCCTTCGGCCAAATTTCTTGCTGATCTACTTATAAGACATGTTGTTAGATATCATGGGATTCCATAAAATATTTTATCTGATGGAGGGGTGTTACGCCGAGCGCTCCAGGTCCCTGCTCTTCCCCGGAGCGCTCGCGCCGTTCTCCTCTCTGCAGCGCCCCGGTCAGATCCGCTGACCGGGAGGGCTGCACTGACACTGCCGGCGGGGATGCAATCCGCATAGTGGGACGCGCCCGCTCGCGGATCGCATCCCAATCTACTTACCTGTCCCGGTCCCCGGCTGTCACGTCATGGCACGCGCGGCCCCGCTCTCTAGGGGGCACGCGCGCCAGCTCTCTGAGATTTAAAGGGCAAGTGCACCGCTAATTGGTGCCTGGCCCAATCAGTGTAATTAGTTCACCTGCTCCAGGCCTATATTACCTCACTTCCCCTTCCCTGCATAGCCGGATCTTGTTGCCCTTGTGCCAGTGAAAGCATTCCTGTGTATGTCCCAAGCCAGTGTTCCAGACCCTCTGCCGTTGCCCCTGATTACGATCCTTGCTGCCTGCTCTGACCTTCTGCTACGTCCGACCTTGCTCTTGCCTAATCCCTTGTACCGCGCCTATCTCAGCCATCAGTTGGGGTTGAGTCACTATCGGGTGGAACGACCTGGGGGTTACCTGCCGCTGCAAGTCCATCCCGCTTTGCGGCGGGCTCTGATGAAAACCAGTAACCCCTTAGATTCCGTTCCCTTGGTACGGCCCACGTCATCACCCCACTGACACAGAGGATCCACCACCAGTATCCTCACAGTATCCGGATCCTGACAAGGGGTACAATTTGTTTCTAAATTTTGACAAGCCTTTTGTAAACAGTTGGGTGTTCAGTTATCTTTTTAATCTGCTTTTCATCCCCAATCTAATGGTCAAACTGAAAGGTTGAATCAAAATGTGGAACAGTACCTAAGATGTTACGTGGAAGACAGGATGAATGGGTATCTTTTCTGTCTCTTGCTGAGTTTGCTTTGGATAACCAAGAAAATTCTTCTACTGGTATGTCACCGTTCGTGTTTATGGGTTTAATCTGCATTTTTCTTCCTGTACTAATGGCGCTGATGCAAGAAGAACAATAATCCTCTATCTCCGACAGCACGGAGACCGGGTAAATGAGGAACAATGTTAGAAGATCAGGCACTTAGAGCTCCTCAGACAGTACTGCACATGATAAGCTTAGATACAAAGCTCATCAGACAGTACTGCACATGATAAGATTAGATACACAGCTCAACCGCACATGGGAGTTGCAAAACTTCAACTCCCAGCATGCCAGGACAGCTGTTGGCTGTCCGGGCATGCTGGGAGTTGTAGTTGTCCACCATCTGGAGTGCCGCAGTTTGTACACCACTGCCATATAATGATGCCAGACAGCTCAGCATTGTCCAGGGCACTAATAGGAGAAATATCAAAAGGGCCGCAGGGGCTCAAGCCCCCTTTCTAGTCACCTGTGCACATCCCTGGTTCTCTATATAATAATTATATTTTTTTTTCAAAAGGCTGGAGGCAAACTGTGAAAGCCCATAGAATTTTATTGGATTCCACACTGCAGAATTTCACTAGCAGAATTCCGCTACTGGAAATTCTAGCGTGTGAACATTGCTTTCACAGTGTGCCTCCAGCCTTTAGAAGCATTTAAAAAAAATAAGCACGACGGATTTTGCAATTGCTGAAAATAAACCAGTATATATGTATTTATATATATATATATATATATATATATGTGATTAAATACATATCCCTATATATATATATATATGTGTGTGTATATAAATAAATATATATATATATAGTATACAAAAAAGAAGATTGCAGCAGCACACATTGGTCAAAAAATTTAGGCTCTTAGCGTACTTTTTTTTAATCAAAAATGTGTCCCCCATCAACCACGGCGAGGTGGCCTCATTTAGGATGGGACCCTAACACACATTCTGAGCCTAACACTCAGATACTAACTCACCTCTGCTGGGCATATAGCCTCTGACTGGGTGGCATGCTGGATCCATATACAATTTAAAACACCACCTGGGAGAAAGGGGGAGGGGTGCACAGCTAAAGAGGGTGCCATTCCCCCTGTGTAGTAAATACAAGCAAAAAGAAAAATAGCCAGCACAACAACCTAATACACGGGTGCACACTGCTGTGGCAGATACAGAGTATACAAAAAAGAAGATTGCAGCAGCACACGTGGCACATTGGCATCCTCTTTAGCTGTGCACCCCTCCCCCTTTCTTACAGGTGGTGTTTTAAATTATATATGGATCCAGCATGTCACCCAGTCAGAGGCTATATGCCCAGCAGAGGTGTGTTGGTATCTGAGTGTTAGGCTCAGAATGTGTGTTAGGGTCCCATCCTAAATGAGGCCACCTCCCCGTAGTGGATGAGGGACACGTTTTTGATCAAAAAAGTGCGCTAAGAGCCTCAATTTTTTGACCAATGTGTGCTGCTGCAATCTTCTTTTTTTGTATACTCTATCTGCCACAGCAGTGTGCACCCGTGTATTAGGTTGTTGTGCTGGCTATTTTTCTTTTTGCTTATATATTTTTTTTTTATAATAAAGCATAATAAAAACTAACAATTGATAATGTTAATTTAAATATATATACCGTATTTATCGGGGTATACCACGCATCGGCCTATAACACGCACCCTCATTTTACCAAGGATATTTGGGTAAAAAAAGTTTTTTACCCAAATATCCATGATAAAATGAGGGTGCGTGTGTGCGCGTGTATACCCCGATATACCCCCAGGAAAGGCAGGGGGAGAGAGGCCGTCGCTGCCCGCTTCTCTCCCCCTGCCTTTCCTGGGGTCTAGAGCGCTGCTGTCGGCCCTTCTCACCCCCTGGTTATCGGCGCCGCTGCCCGTTCTGTCCCCCTGACTATCGGTGCCGGCGCCGATAGCCAGGGAGAGAGAAGCGGCGCCGACAGCCAGGGGGAGAGAAGGGGCAGCGGCACCCATTGCCGGCGCCGCTGCCCCGTTGCCTCCCCCCATCCCCGGTGGCATAATTACCTGAGTCCGGTCCGCGCTGCTCCAGGCCTCCGTCGTGCGTCCCCAGCGTCGTTGCTATGCACGGCGCGGCGCTCTGACGTCATGCACCGCGCCGTTCAGCGCATAGCAATGACGCCGGGGACGCACGACGGAGGCCTGGAGCAGCGCGGACCGGACTCAGGTAATTATGCCACCGGGGATGGGGGGAGGCAACGGGGCAGCGGCGCCGGCAATGGGTGCCGCTGCCCCTTCTCTCCCCCTGGCTGTCGGCGCCGCTTCTCTCTCCCTGGCTATCGGCGCCGGCACCGATAGTCAGGGGGACAGAACGGGCAGCGGCGCCGATAACCAGGGGGTGAAAAGGGCCGGCAGCAGCGCTCTAGACCCCAGGGAAGGCAGGGGGAGAGAAGCGGGCAGCGACGGCCTCTCTCCCCCTGCCTTTCCTGGGAGTGTATCGGCGTATAACACGCACACAGACTTTAGGCTAAAAATTTTAGCCTAAAAAGTGCGTGTTATACGCCGATAAATACGGTACTTACATTTTTGAGAAATGTAAAAAAATTCAAGTAACGTGGATAAGGTGTAGAAATAAAGAAGCTCAGACACAGGTATTGTTCAAACTAAAGCTTTATTGATGTGAATTGACTCTTATATACGTTTGGGGCGTTCATATTGTAATGAACAAACCCCATTTGCATTACAATAAGGGTCTGTACATAGGGAAAGGTGTTTTACATACTGTAAAACACCTGTCCCTGTGTTGCACAAAAAAAACTTACTAAATTGCTTTGTGAATCTCCCTGTTAGTTACGGCAACGTAACTAACAGGGAGATGATTGGCTGAAATGAGCACGTGTCCGGTCCCGGCACAAAGATCAGTGCGTAGGCACGGACGGACGCCGCTGATAGGCTGGGGGCTTACAAACTAGTTTGCACAGCCCAGCGAATCAGGGTTGTGCAAACGAAGAAGGCATGAATATTCAAAGTGTGGGAGTGACCCACAGGAGGCAGGGGCGGCCACAGGAGGCAGGGGCAGACAGCTGGGAGGGTTGCAGAAGCGGTGACGTTTCGTTACCAAGATGGCGCCGGCACAAAGAAGGTATGGGGTACGAAATTCATAGCGCAGAATGACTGGCCGAATTTCCGGTTTCTGAGAAGTGGGGGATTGCGGCAGATTTGGTAATGCAGGTGAATTACAATGTTATATACTTTCACAAGAGGTTTCTCATGTTATGAAAAAAATTTGCTCTGGAGTACTCCTTTAACTGGGCAGTCTACTCTCAATCAGCGCCGGCATCTTTGACTTTCATCTCTACTTCTCTCTGGTATTAGCGACTTGGTACTTTGACTTCTCCTGGCTCAAACGTGGTTAGTTGACTCTGGACTTTTGTGTGAGTGTGTAGTCTTACTTTGTTAGTCTGTCTGTTATCCTACTGTCCGTGGTCCGTTGTAGTTTATTATTTTGACAAATTACGCCCCTCACATATCTAGGAAGGGACTGTCTTTGTGGTTACGGACCCGTCGTTTAGGACAGGCACGTGAGTAGGAAGGACAGGGGAGAGAGTGAGAATAGTATGCACTCCTTCCCTGCCCATATGTGACAATGTTGTTACAATTTTATTGAAATAGCTTTTGATTTCAGTAAATATGCTGAAAACAGAACAAATGAAAATGTTCAGTTCTTTACAACCTATAAAGTGTTTTGAAACTTACTGTGAAAAATAATTTGGAACAGTGCATTGTAAGTTTTTTATGTTTAAAAAAATACTGTTATCATTAGGAGGTTTGTTCAATAAAATTTGGATTGTACCATTAATAGTTGATAACATGAGAATTATGCTGACTGTTATTTACATCAATTATTTAGGTAAATGAGGAAAATATCATTTGCATAATAAATTGGAACAGGTTGTAAGTAAATGTAGATCCTGGTGCGGTGGTATTTAATGTACCAGGACATACATTTGGGTCCTGTACATGACCGCAAGCAACGGATGTGCTTATGTCATGCACTGCAGGTCCCGGCTGCAATCACCACCCTGGGACCCGCCGGTAATTGTGGACATCAGCGATGAAGTTGATTTAACCCCTCAGATGCTGTGATCAAGACCATGGCATCTGCGACTGTGCGGTACTAAAAAATTATTATTGGATTGCACGAGGCTCTGGCGCGGGGGATGCAATCATTTATAATGGCGGACGGACGTCCCTTCACCTGCCTCTGTCCTTCTTCTGCTATGATCGAACAGACCAGAGAAGAAGATTGCCACTAACAATGATCAGCACTATACCCTATGTATAGCATTGAACAGTATTGGCAATCAAGTGAATTATATAAATAGTCCCCTATGGGGAATATTACATTTTTTCAACCAAAATTTTAAGATTTTAATTTTTTTTTAAAAAGGGAAAAATTTAACTCCCCAAATAAAAATGTAAATCGACCCTTTTTCCCATTTTACCCCTAGAAAGTGTAAAAAAAATAAACATATTTGGTATCGTCACGTGCTTAAATGTCTGAACTATCAACATCGAATGATATTGATCCTATATGGTGAACAGCGTAAGCTTTACAAAAATAAATTAAAAAGGGGCAAAATTGCTTTGTTTTTGTCACATAATATTCAAAAAGTTTTTTTTTTATATTAATTCAATATTCACTATTTCAAATACACAAGTGTGATCAATAAAAAATGCAGATCATGGCGCAATTAGCCCTCATACCACCGCTTATAGGGAACAATTAAAAAGTTAGGTCGTAAAAATACATGGATTTTAAATGAACAAGTTTATACATTTTTAGATTTTTTTAAAGGTAGGACAATAACATAAAAGTATGTAATCATGGGTATCATTTTAATCATCTTCACTCACAAAATAAAGAAAACATGTTCTTTTTAACTTAAATTTGACAGCTTGAAAAGTAAAACTTCGAAAATTTGGTAAATTGCGTTTTTTGGTAAATTTTCCCCACAGTAATTTTTTTATTTGCCCTTAAATTTTATAACAAAGTGTCAGCTAATTACAACGGGAAACTAGCTTCTCAAAAAATAAGCCCTCAGATTGGTTTGTGGCGAGAAAAATAAGAGAGTTACTAATTCTTTATAGTTAGAAAGAAAGGAAAAAGGAGGACTCAAGCTTTCACGTGGCTGGAGAAAATAGTTTATCTGAATGAACAATGTTACAACACAATGCAGCGTGTTAAAATTAAAAAGGCAAAGACCAGAATTATGAAGGAAATCGCTGAAAATGTAAAAATCAAGTTCGGATCTATGCACGGCCATTTGTCCCCGTTCCTATTAAAAAAATGGATATAAAAAACGGATACAAACGGATGATAAAACGGGTATAAACAGATGACCCCTTCCGGTTTACAAAAAAAACCAGATCAAAATCATCTGTTTTTGTCTTAACCCTTAAGTAACCTTTTTCCATGTTTAAATCCCTCACCCTTTTTCCAGACCTAGGAAAGGGTATGAAAGGTATGAGAGCACAGAGGAATTCAATCTTGGACCAGACCCTGAGGAGGAGAGTACATGGCGGATGGTTCTGCTGCTGCACTTGAGCATTTCCTTATCAAAAAATGTTTCCTGCTCATCTTCATTTCAGATTTGATGTCCTGCTAAGGAGGGTCCAGCGTCGGAAACAGCGGGAAGCGGAGAGAGGGCGACAGCGTTTCCGTATCCGTCCTATAACATCAGTCGGACCGACCCGTGGAGTATAAGCCACACTCTGTGAAGAACTGTGCCATCATCCAGGGAAATTCTGCAGTTATCTCCGCCTTGCTTTGGCCAGCTTCAATGATCTTCTACAGTGTGTGTCGTCACAAATTCAGCACCAGGATACCGTATGTCGCCGAAGTGTTTCTCCTGAGGAGCGCCTTATAGTCACCCTAAGGTATGTACTTTCTTTAAACTGTTTCATTGTTATTGGCAAAATAAATATTTTCCAGTAAATCCAAATTTTTTCCCCCTTCATTTTCAGGTTTTTGGCCACTGGAGAAAGCTTTGCTTCCCTACATTTCCAGTTCCGCTTGGGGAAGTCCACCATTTCATACATAGTGCAGGACACCTGCAAAGATTTATGGGACTGCCTCCAGGAGGACTATCTCCCGTAGGCTTCCCCTCAAGACTGGATTCATATTGTAGACAGCTTCTGGGAACGTGCTCAGTTTCCAAACTACCATGGAGCCATAGACGGAAAGCATATACGCATCCAAAAGCCATCTAACACCGGCTCAGAATTTTACAACTATAAAAAATTATTTTCATACTACAAGTTTGTTGCAGTGGACATTGGCTCCTATGGCCTCACCAAAGACTCCGGGGTCTTCAATAACTCCGAAACGGGAAGGAGGCTGTGTGCGGGTGACTTTGGAGTTCCTGAAGCAAGGCCCTTTCCTGGAACAGACGGACCTGTGAGGCCCTTTGTTGTTGTGGCTGATGAGGCATTCCAGATGTGCGGTAACTTGCTGAAGCCATACGCAAACCGTGGCCTGAACTTTTGCCAAAGGATTTTCCACTATAGATTGACATGCACAAGACGTTTTGTTGAATGTGGCTTTGGCCTTTTGGCTTCACGGTGGAGGATCTTCAACCGGCCCATACAACTCTTCACAGATGCAAATGATAATGTTGTGAAAGCGGCAGTCATTCTTCACAATTTCGTGTTAACCAAGGAGCCCCTCCCCATAGAGCAGGACACTCAGTGGAGAACAACGGCAGCAGTAGTGCAGATAAGAGACCAGTGTGCTAAGTTTTTCCTGTCCAACCAAGGCTGACTCGACTGGCAGGAAGGAATGGTCTGAAATATTTTTGTTGGATCTCTTACATTTGGTTTTCTGCCTTTAGCTTAACATTTTTGAAAATGTTTATTTTTATTTTTGCCTGTTATCGTGTTACTGCTTTTCTTCTTGACACTAAAATGTGTTTTCTGACAGTTTTTCTAATATGTGACAGCTTGTCTTCTTGACACTGTCAGGGTCCCCTGTAGCCTCTAGAGTGATTTTCACACTTGACAATACAGAGGACCCTGCCAGTCTACAGAAGACAAGCCCCAAATTTTTTTGTTGTTGATTCTATTAGATTTTTTTTTCTGTACATTAGCAGGATCCCCTGTACCCTTAATTGTGCACAGCACATATGGGACCTTGCCTGTATCCAGAATTTTTTTTTTTCATATAAAAAAAAACACAACCACAGTTTGAAGTTAAACTAAAACAGTTTTATTGTAATATATATTTTTAGCTATCTATCTCGCTCTATACATATATATACATTTTTCAAAAGCAATGTAGCACTACTACACGATGAGTCTCCGGTGCCAGAGCACCAACTCGATCACATTCCAGGTAATAGAACAACAATGGCGCAGCACTCCACATAAAGCAAAAAAACTGTGAATTTTTCTCTCATGTCAAGCAAAAATTGCAACGTTTCAGCTCCTCAATGGAGCCTTTTTCAAGCATAGTGATACATCAAACCAAGTTTTTTTTTTATACCCAGTGCAGTCAATTACAATAATCAAACAATAATGCATACAAAACATCATAAATATACATATGTGAAAAATACATGTGAATTGAGTACAAAAGTACCTAATAAAGTGTATGATATTCACATTGTGTATTTATAAAAACAGCAAGGCCTGAAACACCGTGCTACATCATAATAATCACAAATACAGCGTTAAATATCCAATTAATTCATAAATATTGAGACCTGAGGAGGTGCTCACCCGCTCTGTGTGTTCAAGATGGCGATGCCAGGCTCGTAAATAATTGTAGTGTGCATGCGTGAATATGGTGTCAAATCTTCCAGGGCCCGTGATGCATCACATGATCCCGCGTCACGTAGTACGCCACTCCAAGAGTCCCAACATTCACGTGATCCCGATCGTCATGGGTACTGAATAAACAAATAAGGAAATCAGTGGCTGCAACCACATATCGCACAGTCAAGTGACACCTCTCCATAGCAACTTTAGATGCGATATGGAGTATGGTGTATACATGACCTCTACATGTCTCAGTATAAATAAAATTACGTACCAGCACTACTCATTGAATTGCCTGTGTGAACTGAACATCAATAAATGATGTGATTAAACCTACATATTAACAATGTGCTAATAAACATGTGTGCATACTTAATTTATGTTATGTAAATAATGTAAAAAATGAAAATTAACAAATAAAAAAATAATAATAATAAAATATACAAGGTGCTTCTTCTCTGGTGTGGTTCACACTGCTCTAAGAACTTCCTGGTTCTCTTCTGAGCATGCTCAGAAGTTCAAAACGGATGAAAAAAAAAACGGATTCAAAAAACGAATGAAAACGGATGACATTTCAAAACTATCCGTTTTCCATAGCCTTCAATGTTAAAATGATGATCGTTTTTTCTTCTTTTTCTATGGAAGAAAAAATACTGCATGTGCCTTTTTTTCCATAAAAAAAAAAAAAAAACGGAAATGGGTGCAGACGGGTGTAAACGGATTGTAAAAAAAATCCAGTACAGAGGAGGGTCTACGATCTCAAAATTCCCCAAGCCAAAACACTTTCAGCAATAAGAGCAAAAATTTAAGTTGGTAATTATTATTATTTTTTAATTCATATTAAATAAATAGATCAAAGCATACACAAATTAGGATAATTTAAATTATGATGTATAGCAAATTAGATTTTAAGAAAAACATTTAATTAACATACAATGGCTTTGGTAGGCATTAGTAAAAAAAAATTGATTAAAATGAAATATGTTTTGACACAAAAAAATAGCATCTTTAATTTGACAAACTTTAAAAAAGGGAATAAGGATGTGATTTAAAAATTTTAGTGGTGAAGGTGGCAAGGCATTTTTTTTTATTTAAAACATTATTTAAAAAAATAAAAAAAAGGGGGGAGGGCAAACTATAACATACAAACTTTAGATTGCATAAACTGTTAAATTTTTCACCAGTCAAGCTTTGATCATTGTTATCGGTGGTCAATTAATTAAGCAAGTTAAAGCTAAATGCAAGGCTAGAACATCATTTATAAATGCAGGGATGAAGCTGAGCCTTTATTTTTTCCAAAAATTAGGCATCATGCACATTTTCAATCCGGTATGCAACAGAGGGAAATGCTAGAACATTTAAAAAAAAAAAAAAAAATTATTGATGCTGCATGCCCATCATACAGTGTGGGACAACCACACACTGTTGCTGGTATTTTGGCCCATTCCACCATGCAGATCTCCTCTAGAACAGTGATATTTTGGGGCTGTCGCTGGGCAACACGGACTTTCAACTCCCTCCAAATGTTTTCTATGGGTGTCAGAACCTATAAGGTTAAAAGGTTCTGAAAGGTTCCTTATTGTTTTTTGTTGCTGGGTTACACCCGACTCTCTGGACTGGTCAGCTGACCTTGATTTGAGCACCTGTTCTGGCTCCATATAAGCTGGCAGTCTACTCCCAGTCAGTGCTTGCTATAGAACTCAGTTTGTAGTCTAGCTAGTTTGTCTGTATTTGTTATATCTGGCTTTTTGAACCTTTGGCTCCTCTCTCTGACTATTCTCTCTGGTATTAGTGATTTTGTACTGTGACATCTCCTGGCTTCAGATGCGGATAGTTGACAATGGACTAATTGTGTGAGTGTTTAGTCTTTCTTTGTTAGTCTGTCTGTATCCTACTGTCCCCTGACTTGAGTCTGTGTTATTGTAGTTTATTATTTTGACAAATACGCCCCTCACGTATATAGGAAGGGACTGTCTTCGTGGTTATGGACCTGTCGTTTAGGGCAGGTACGTAAGTAGGCAGGGACAGGGGAGTGGGTGGGTGAGTGTAGTGTGCACCCCCTTCCCTGCCCATACGTGACATTATAGCAAGCCTATATACCTGCAATTGCTCTGTTCCTGGATTATGGAAGCAATGTCTGCTTTGGTGGACCAAATGCAGGGCTTGACTCAGTTGGTACAGGATTTAGCTGAGAAGGTACAGCAGCGAGTCTTGTCAGTATTAGTTCAGACCTTGACTCAGAGACTGCAAGATCAGGAGAACTTAGTTCAGAGCTTGCTAGCCAGAATTCAGGAGCTGGAGTCTGCCCGAACTCAGGTGTCATCTGTTCCAGCTTCTGCTCCTGTGGAGCCACAAGTTAGTCTCCCTGACCGATTTTCAGGTAACCGCAAAATGTTCAAAACCATTTGTGAGAGCTGAAAATTGTACTTCCAGTTAAGGCCTTACCCACTCTTTGGTCCTCAGTACCAGATGTGTATCATTATGTCTCTTTTGCAAGGGGGTCCCCAGGAATGGGTATTTTCCCTTGGTCCTGATGCTCTGGAGTTGTTCTCAGTAGATGCCTTATTTGCGGGATTGGGTCTTTTGTAAGCTGAATCAGACCACGCTGCATACACTGAGTCTCCTGCGTACATTAAAGCAAGGTTGCAGACCAGTTGAGGAGTACTGTGCAGATTTTAGAAAGTGGTGTGTGTGGCCTCCAACTGGAATGCTTCAGCCTTGATTTGTCAGTTCAGACTAGGGTTATCTGACACCTTAAAGGACATGCTTGTTACTTTTCCCTCTCCTGACACCCTTGACCAAGCCATGATTCTAGCTGTACGTTTGGATAGAAGTTTGCGAGAACACAAACGGGAGTAGTGCATCCTGTCTCTCCAGTCCTGCTTGATTCCTCTCCTGTTCCCAAATCTATCCCTAAGCATGAATCTATGCAGATCGGGTCCATTCATACCCCGGAAGAACATAAGAGGTTTCGTCGACTCAATGGCCTGCGTTTCTGCTGTGGAGAGGACACTCATTTCATCGCCTCCTGTGTCAAGCGTCATGGTGGCCACTTGGGCGCACAGGTATGTCATGCCTCCCAGAGAACTACGCATGGCAGAGTTCTTCTGGGGAGCATTGTTCCTACTAATGTACAATCTGATTTTACTTAAGAGTATTATGAAGCCTGTTTTGCATCAGCCTCTGGTTAAATCGGCATCTTGTGACATCATTGGTAATAAGAGTCTGAAGAGCACTCCAGGTGATTTGCAGTCATAGGGTAGCAATGAGTATCTGGAAGATGACTGTGAGGACACAAATGAGTGTTGGGATTTGGAGGATGAGGTTACAGATGAGGACATTGATGGTCCATCTGTATCCAAATCAATACCTCTTTACTCTCAGGTTGTGAAGGGTCCGGTGGCCCCTCCTAAAAGGGGGGGGGGATACTGTCAGAACCTATAGGGTTATAAGGTTCTGACAGGTCCTTTGTTGCTGGGTTACACCTGGCTCTCTGGACTGGTCAGCTGACCTTGATAGGAGCACCTGTTCTGGCTCCGTATAAGCTGGCAGTCTAATCCCAGTCAGTGCTTGCTATATAGCTCAGTTTGTAGTCTAGCTAGCTTTCTTCTGTATTTGTTATAGCTGACTTTTTCAACCTCTGGCTCCTCTAACTATTCTCTCTGGTATTACAGATTTTGTACTGTGACATCTCCTGGCATCAGATGCGGATAGTTGGCATGGGACTTATTGTGTGAGTGTTTAGTCTTTCTTTGTTAGTCTGTACCCTATGTCCCCTGACTTGAGTCTGTGTTATTGTAGTTTATTTTGACAAATAAACCCCTCACGTACATAGGAAGGGACTTTCTTCCAGGTTATGGACCTGTCTTTTGGGGCAGGTATGTAAGTAGGCAGGGACAGGGGGGTTGGCGAGTGTAGTGTGCACCCCTTCCCTGCCCATTCCTGACAATGAGGTTGAGATCTGGAGACTGGCTGGGCCCCTCCAGGACCTTGAAATGCTACTTACGAAGCCCCTCCTGTGTTGCACAGGCAGTGTGTTTGGGATCATTGTCATGCTGAAAGACCCAGCCATGTTTCCTCTTCAAAGCCCTTGCTGATGGAAGGAGGTTTTCCCTCAAAATCTCACGATACATGGTCCCATTCATTCTTTCCTTTACATGGATCAGTCGTCCTGGTCCCTTTGCAGAAAAATAGCCCAAAACCATGTTTCCACCCCCATGTGTTCTTTGAATGCAACTCAGCATTCTTTCTCCTCCAAAAAGTTCTACTTTGGTTTCATATGACCATATGACATTCTCCCAATCCTCTTCTGGATCATCCAAATGCTCTCTAGAAAACTTCAGATGGGCTCTGACATGTACTGGCTTAAACAGGGGGACACATCTGGCACTGCATGATTTGAGTCCCTGGCGCAATAGTGTTACTGATGGTAGGTCATTCACTAGGTCCCCCCATGTGGTTCTGAAATGTTTGCTCACCAGTTCATGTGATCATTTTGACACCACAGGGTGAGATCTTGCATAGAGCCCCAGGTCGACGGAGATTATCAGTGGTCTTGTATGTCTTCCATTTTCTAATAATTGCTCACAGCAAAAGTTTATTTCCTCACACCAAGCTGCTTGCATATTGCAGAATCAGTCTTCCCAGCCTGGTGCATGTCTACAATTTTTTTTTTTATGGTGTCCTTCGACAGCTCGTTGGTTCTGGCCATAGTTGAGTTTGGAGTGTGACTGTTTGAGGTTGTGGACAGGTGTCGAGGACACCTGCCTTAGACAGGTTCCAGGAACTGGTGGAGAGAGATCTAGTGAATTTGCATCAGGGAATAGGTAGGGGTACAACACATGGCAACCTTGACTCAGGTAACAAACCGCTCTCCAGGAAATTAAAATTAAGAGACCTTGTCGTGCGGGGGGAGCAGTTGTCCTTATGAATGCGAGGCTGTATTTGAAATTAAACAGAGTTGCTCTGCGATATTTCCACCTACAGAAAGCTTACAGTCAATCCAACCAGGTCATGTCAATCCGCCCTAAAAAAGCTTTTGAAAGAAGGACTCACCATGGGGGTTTTAGACAAGAAATTAAAGGAACATCTGTATGTGGACAACCCTGTCATCCTAGTCTTCCACTCTCTCCCCAAGCTGCATAAAGGGATTTTTCCACCTCACCTTCGCCCCATTGTGGCAGTCATAGGGCCACTTGGGGAGAGACTGGAAGACTGGGCTGATTCCCATCTTCAACCATTAACAAAAGTAACCCCTTCTTATCTTAGAGATACCAAGCATGTCTTGGAAATTATCGAAAAGATGGAATCGTCAGACAACTTTTCATGGGCTATATGCAATGTCACTGCTCTGTATCCCTCCATACCACTTAGGATTATTTGCTCTCTCAACATCTGGATGCATATAGTAATTACTCCCCTGATCTGAAGGAATTCATCATCATGGTCACGGAATTTCTGTTGTCACATAATTTTATGTTCAATGGTGATTATTTCCTTTAGATCAGGGGAGCTTCCATGGGGGCTAACTATTCACCCTCTTTTGCTAATATCTATATGATTTTCCGGGAAAAACAGTTCATATTTTCAGATAGTAATCCATTCTTTTCATCAAATATTTTGGCAGATACATAGACTACCTTGTTGTGGTTTGGAGGTTTTCTTGATTGTGTCATATCAACAACAATAGTTTGAATTTAAAATTTACATCTCAATTTTCCCCTTCCAGTATTTCATTTTTAGATGTCAAATTGTGTGCTCCCTCTGAGTGGAGACAGGTATCCAATTCTACTAAAATAGTCGTAGAACCATATAGAAAAGAAACAGCAGGTAATAGTATTCTGCAGGCGAACTCATGTCATCCTAAACATGTAATTAATAATATACCATATGGAGAATGGGTTAGCCTCAGAAGAAATTGTTCCAGGGACAATATTTTTGAAAGGGAATCGGCAAATTTACACGAAAGATTAAAAGCCAGAGGTTATAGTGAGAAAAACCTAAGGATAGCCTATAATAGAGCTAAAACATTAACATGGGACAAACTTATCATGAATAGTAACCACCAGTTTTCCTCCCTTTCAAACAACAAAAATAAGCCAAAATTACAGCTTTTCACTACCAACTATAGCAAACAATTTTATGCCACTAAACATGTACTACAAAACATTTACCTATACTTGAAAACGATTTGGCTTTAAACTTGGTAGATAAATCGTCTATCAGGGTGGTTCCAAAATGGGGGCCCATCGCTTGTCTCCACATTATCCCCTAGCTTATTTTTAGATGAGAATAATAAAAAAAATACATCAATCCCACTTGGCTTCACTCTCCTGGTACATGGAGATGGGGCCACAAACAGTGCATTACATGTTCTCATTTATAACAGTTTCTAATTCATTTACGTCATACAGTACGGGCAAGAGGTATTTCAATAAGACATATGAACTGCAACATGAGTTTGGTGATTTACCTTGCTGCCTGTAATGAATGCCGTTGTCAATATGTAGGATGCACCTCTAATACTTTGAAAATGCGTATTAGACGTCATATTTCGGATGCTAGGAGCAATCAGTATAATCTTTCAGCATTGTCCCAACACTTTCGAAATTGCCATGATGGGGATGTATCTACACTATGCGTTAGCGTTATTGAAAAAGTATATAATGGAGCCAGAGGCAGAGATTTGAAACGAAGGTTGCTCAATCGAGAGTCCTATTGGATCTTTTTATTGAACACAAGGGAACCAAATGGCATGAATCTGAGAAATGATCTAATAACATATTAGATCTTTCTCTTTAACCCCTTAAGGACATAGGGCGTATCCATACGCCCCCGTTTCCAAGTCCTTAAGGACCGAGGGCGTATGGATACGCCCTGAGCATTTCCGGCCCCCACCGCTAGCCGGAGGGGAGCCGGATGCCTGCTGAAATCGTTCAGCAGGCATCCCGGCATATCGCCCAGGGGGGTCATTATGTCCCCCCATGTCGGCGATTGCCGCAGATCGCTGGACAATTCAGTCCAGCGATCTGCGGCGGATTCCGGGTCAATCGGGTCTCCAGTGACCCGATGACCCGGAATTACTGGCTGATCGGGGCCGTCGGAGACGGCCCCGAACAGCCATTGCCAGCAGGGGTGAGGTGGCACTGGTGCCACCTCACAATCGCCCTGATTCGTCGGCCGGATTACCGGCCGACCAATCAGGGCGCCTGCTGCGGGTGTCACTCCCGCAACCCGCTCCGCCCCTCTTCCGGAGGACGTGAGCGGGTGCGGGCAGAAGACCCCGGGTGCTGGGGACCCCGATCCCCGGCGTCCCTGTTGGGATCGGGGCCCCAGGAGCGACGGCGGCGAGGGACTGACCTGTGTGGATCGTTGGAGGTGAGTGACAGCCTCCTGCTGTTGCTTAGCAACAGCTCCCAGCATGCAACAAGGGCATGCTGGGAGCTGTAGTTATGCAACAGCAGGAGGCAGACCACCACAACTCCCAGCATGCCCTTATGGGCATGCTGGGACTTGTAGTTTTGCAACAGCTGGAGGCACATTCTTTCTATGGAAAAGTGTACCTTCAGCTGTTGTGTAACTACAACTCCCAGCTTGCACAATCAGCTAAAGTGCATGCTGGGAGTTGTAGTGGTGCATCTGGTGGTTGCATAACTACAACTCCCAGCATGCCCGTTGGCTGTCGGTGACTGCTGAGAGTTGTAGTTTTGCAACAGCTGAAGGCACACTGAGTTAAGTAGTAAACCAGTGTGTCTCCAGCTGTTGCATAACTACAATCCCCAGCATCCTCAGCCAATGTAGTATGCCTCCGGCTGTTGCATAACTACAAGACCCAGCATGCCCTTCCGCTGTCCATACATGCTGGGGGTTGTAGCTTTTGCAACAGCTGAAGGCACACTGGTTGCAAAACACTGAGTTTGTTACCAAACTCGGTGTTTCACAACCTGTGTGTCTCCAGATGTTGCAAAACTACAACTCCCAGCATCCACTGATAGACCGTCCATGCTGGGAGTTGTAGTTTTGCAACAGCTGGATGTCCCCCCCCCCCCCCCCAATGTGAATGTACAGGGTACACTCACATGGGCGGAGGATTACAGTAAGTATTCGGCTGCAAGTTTGAGCTGCAGCAAATTTTCTGCCGCTGCTCAAACTGCCAGCGAGAAACTACTGTGAACCCCCCGCCCGTGCGACTGTACCCTAAAAACACTACACTACCACAAAATAAAAAGTAAAAAACACTACATATACACATACCCCTACACAGCCCCCCTCCCCAATAAAAATGAAAAACGTCTGATACGCCACTGTTTCCAGAACGGAGCCTCCAGCTGTTGCAAAACAACTACTCCCAGTATTGCCAGATAGCCACTGACTGTCCAGGCATGCTGGGAGTTCTACAACAGCTGGAGGCACCCTGTTTGGGAATCACTGGCGTAGAATACCCCTATGTCCACCCCTATGCAAGTCCCTAATTTAGGCCTCAAATGCGCATGGCGCTCTCACTTTGGAGCCCTGTCGTATTTCAAGGCAACAGTTTAGGGACACATATGGGGTATCGCCGTACTCGGGAGAAATTGGGCTTCAAATTTTGGCGGATATTTTCTGCTATTACCCTTTTTAAAAATGTAAAATTTTTGGGAAAACAAGCATTTTAGGTAAAAAAAAAATTTTTTTTTTTACATATACAAAAGTCATGAAACACCTGTGGGGTATAAAGGTTCACTTAACCCCTTGTTACGTTCCCCGAGGGGTCTAGTTTCCAAAATGGTATGCCATGTGTTTTTTTCTTTTACTATCCTGGCACCATAGGGGCTTCCTAAATGTGGCATGCCCCCATAGCAAAATTTGCTTTCAAAAAGCCAAATGTGACTTTTCACCCCCATATGGGGTGTTTTCTGAATCGGGAGATATTGGGCTTCAAATTTTGGGGGGTACTTTCTGCTATTACACTTTTTAAAAATGTAAAATTTTTGGGAAATCAAGCATTTTAGGTAAAAAAAAAAATATTTTTTTTACATATGCAAAAGTCGTGAAACACCTGTGGGGTATTAAGGTTCACTTTACCCCTTGTTACGTTCCCTGAGGGGTCTAGTTTCCAAAATGGTATGCCATGTGTGTTTTTTTGCTGTCCTGGCACCATAGGGGCTTCCTAAAGGTGACATGCCCCCCAAAAACCATTTGTCGCTCCTTCCCTTCTGAGCCCTCTACTGCGCCCGCCGAACAATTAACATAGACATATGAGGTATGTGCTTACTCGAGAGAAATTGGGTTTCAAATACAAGTAAAAATTTTCTCCTTTTTACCCCTTGCAAAAATTCAAAAATTGGGTCTACAAGAACATGCGAGTGTAAAAAATGAAGATTTTGAATTTTCTCCTTCACTTTGCTGCTATTCCTGTGAAACACCTAAAGGGTTAATACACTTACTGAATGTCATTTTGAATACTTTGGGGGGTGTATTTTTTAAAATGGGGTTTTTTATGGGGTATTTCTAATATGAAGACCCTTCAAATCCACTTCAAACCTGAACTGGTCCATGAAAAATAGCGAGTTTGAAAATTTTGTGAAAAATTTCAAAATTGCTGCTGAACTTTGAAGCCCTCTGGTGTCTTCCAAAAGTAAAAACTCATAAATTTAATGATGCAAACATAAAGTAGACATATTGTATATGTGAACCCAAAAAAAAATTATTTTGAATATCCATTTTCCTTACAAGCAGAGAGCTTCAAAGTTAGAAAAATGCTAAATTTTCATTTTTTTCATCAAATTTTGGGATTTTTCACCAAGAAAGGATGCAAGTTACCATAAAATTTTACCACTAAGTTAAAGTAGAATATGTCACGAAAAAACAATCTCGTAATCAGAATGATAACTAAAAGCATTCCAGAGTTATTAATGTTTAAAGTGACAGTGGTCAGAATTGCAAAAAACGCTCCGGTCCTTAAGGTGAAAAAGGGCTCGGTCCTTAAGGGGTTAAACCCTGTTTCTCTGTGCTCATTTTGTATACAGTAGATACATCTTACTAATTTATTTTAAATATATACTGGATCATATACTCTATTTTTTTAAGTGTATTTAATGCTCTCCTGCATATGTTAGTAGGTTTGCCAGGTGTCTCATTTTGAATGATGATGTCATACCACATGTGACTTAGTTTGTAAAGTATTTAACCCCTTAAGGACCAGGCCATTTTACACCGTAAGGACCAGAGCGTTTTTTGCAATTCTGACCACTGTCACTTTAAACATTAATAACTCTGGAATGCTTTTAGTTATCATTCTGATTTCGAGATTGTTTTTTTCGTGACATATTCTACTTTAACTTAGTGGTAAAATTGTATGGTAACTTGCATCCTTTCTTGGTGAAAAATCCCCAAATTTGATGAAAAAAAAGAAAATTTAGCATTTTTCTAACTTTGAAGCTCTCTGCTTGTAAGGAAAATGGATATTCAAAATAAATTTTTTTTTGGTTCATATATACAATATGTCTACTTTATGTTTGCATCATAAAATTTACACGTTTTAACTTTTGGAAGACACCAGAGGGCTTCAAAGTTCAGCAGCAATTTTGAAATTTTTCACAATTTTCAAACTCTATTTTTCATGGACCAGTTCAGGTTTGAAGTGGATTTGAAGGGTCTTCATATTAGAAATACCCCATTATAAAAACTACACCCCCCAAAATATTCAAAATGACATTCAATAAGTGTATTAACCCTTTAGGTGTTTCACAGGAATAGCAGCAAAGTGAAGGAGAAAATTCACAATCTTCATTTTTTACACTCGCATGTTCTTGTAGACCCAATTTTTGAATTTTTGCAAGGGGTAAAAAGGAGAATTTTTACTTGTATTTGAAACCCAATTTCTCTCGAGTAAGCACATACCTCATATGTCTATGTTAATTGTTCGGCGGGCGCAGTAGAGGGCTCAGAACGGAAGGAGCGACAAATGGTTTTTGGGGGGGCATGTCACCTTTAGGAAGCCCCTATGGTGCCAGGACAACAACAAAAAAAACACATGGCATACCATTTGGGAAACTAGACCCCTCAGGGAACGTAACAAAGGGTAAAGTGAACCTTAATACCCCACAGGTGATTCACGACTTTTGCATATGTAAAAAATAAAAATAAAAATTACCAAAAATGCTTGGTTTCCCAAAAAATTTACATTTTTAAAAAGGGTAATAGCAGAAAATACCCCCCAAAATTTGTAACACAATTTCTCCCGAGTACGGCGATACCCCATATGTGACCCTAAACTGTTGCCTTGAAAGACGACAGGGCTCCAAAGTGAGAGCGCCATGCGCATTTGAGGCCTAAATTAGGGACTTGCATAGGGGTGGACATAGGGGTATTCTACGCCAGTGATTCCCAAACAGGGTGCCTCCAGCTGTTGTAAAACTCCCAGCATGCCTGGACAGTCAACGGATATCTGGCAATACTGGGAGTAGTTGTTTTGCAACAGCTGTTGGCTCCGTTTTGGAAACGGTGGCGTACCAGACGTTTTTTATTGGGGAGGGGGGCTGTGTAGGGGTATGTGTATATGTAGTGTTTTTTACTTTTTATTTTATTTTTTGGTAGTATAGTGTTTTTAGGGTACAGTCGCATGGGCGGGGGTTCACAGTAGTTTCACAGCAACTCAAACTTGCAGCCGGATACTTACTGTAATCCTCCGCCCATGTGAGTGTACCCTGTACGTTCACATTGGGGGGGGGGGGGGGGGAGGAACATCCAGCTGTTGCAAAACTACAACTCCCAGCATGTACGGTCTATCAGTGCATGCTGGGAGTTGTAGTTTTGCAACAGCTGGAGGCACACTGGTTGTGAAACACCGAGTTTGGTAACAAACTCAGTGTTTTGCAACCAGTGTGCCTTCAGCTGTTGCAAAAGCTACAACCCCCAGCATGTACGGACAGCGGAAGGGCATGCTGGGTCTTTTAGTTATGCAACAGCTGGAGGTATACTACTTTGGCTGGGGATGCTGGGGATTGTAGTTATGCAACAGCTGGAGACACACTGGTTTGCTACTTAATTCAGTGTGCCTTCAGCTGTTGCAAAACTACAACTCTCAGCAGTCACCGACAGCCAACGGGCATGCTGGGAGTTGTAGTTATGCAACCACCAGATGCACCACTACAACTCCCAGCATGCACTTTAGCTGATTGTGCAAGCTGGGAGTTGTAGTTATACAACAGCTGAAGGTACACTTTTCCATAGAAAAAATTTGCCTCCAGCTGTTGCAAAACCATAAGTCCCAGCATGCCCATAAGGGAATGCTGGGAGTTGTGGTGGTCTGCCTCCTCCTGTTGCATAACTACAGCTCCCAGCATGCCCTTTTTGCATGCTGGGAGCTGTTGCTGAGCAACAGCAGGAGGCTGTCACTCACCTCCTACTGCTGCTGATCCACGCCGCACAGGTCAGTCCCTCGTCGTCTCCGCCGCCGCCGCTCCTGGGGCCCCGAATTCAACATTAACGCCGGGGATCGGGGTCCCCAGCACCCGGGGTTCACGTCCCGCACCCGCTCACGTCCTCCGGAAGAGGGGCGGAGCGGGTTGCGGGAGTGACACCCGCAGCAGGCGCCCTGACTGGTCGGCCGGGAAACCGGCCGACTAATCAGGGCGATCATGAGGTGGCACCAGTGCCACCTCACCCCTGCTGGCTATGGCTGTTGGGGGCTGTCTCTGACGGCCCCGATCAGCCAGTAATTCCGGGTCACTGGATACCCGATTGACCCGGAATCGCCGCAGATCTCTGGACTGAATTGTCCAGCGATCTGCGGCCATCGCCGACATGGGGGGGCATAATGACCCCCCTGGGCGATATGCCGCGATGACTGCTGAACAATTTCAGCAGGCATCGGGCACCGGGAATGGACAGAACTTACTCCTACGTCCTCGGTCCTTAAGGACTCGGAAACGGGGGAGTAGGAGTACATCCATTGTCCTTAAGGGGTTAAACTCAGATTTTATTATTGATTGTTATGCCATGACTAAGGACCCTAGAGGTCCGAAACGCGTCGGCTGCCTGTCTTGATGCATTATTTGTATGCTTGATCCTACAATAAATACCTGAATTTGCTGCACCTAGCGCTGGACTTTTCCTTCTTTGCTATTGATCCAGTCTGGGGACGCTGCCGGCTTGTCCGTGCACAGGTGCTTGATGCAAGCGAGAAAGCGAGCTGTCTGCACACAGTGATTCTGGTGTCTTTCATACTGATAAGTTCAAACAGGTGCCATTAATACAGGTAACGAGTGGAGGACAGAGGAGCTTTTAAAAAAGTGGGTTGCCACGAAACGTGTCAAGCTAAGCCTTTGCCTTTCTGAACATGCCTATAAGATGATGATTTTAAGGAATCAAAGCCTATGAATTTTATCCACTTACCCATTGGCACTGGACTTTCTTCTTGGTTTGAGGACATAGGAGACTCTTAAAGAAGAAGTTACAGGTCTATGAGAGCCAGAAATCTTTCTTGTTTGTAGGAAACCAAATACTTATTTTACCGAGGAATTTACTAATTAAGTCATTACAAATCTTACACTGTAATTTCCTGTATTCTTTCCTCCCATTCTGTCTGAGTACCTTTCATCAAAACTTTTGATATATTATAGATTAATGTAAGCAGAATAACTTTCCAATTGCATGTTATTAAAATATGCTTCTATTTTTCCACTTTGAAATCACTTTGAAACTATACTATCAGTCCTGGCTGATAGATTTCAGACTCATGCCGGCCTGGCAGCATGAGCCCGAAAACTCAAACTGTAGCCGGGACACAGACGAGCTCAGCACAGATCCCTGCCTGTCAGACAGGCGGGAGCGAGAACTGTGCACAGCAGGCCGGATGGCTGCTGTGCCTGTTAAATGGAACTCTGCTGCCAGCAGCGCCTGACTACCCCCCCCCCCTTGTTTAGAAGTCGGTCGAGGCGCCTGTCAACAATTGCAACCCCCCCGTGATTAGTGAGTACAAGCCTGCCACAGCGTAACAATCTACACCCCTCCCCCCCGCCGAGATTACAAGCCTGCAGAAGGGCAACAACACCCGCCGAGATTACAAGACCCTGTAGCACTCACAAGTCTGCTCACATAGGAAGGGCGGAGGTGAGCCCATACAGGCTTCAGCTGACGTCAGGCCTGCTGGGCCACACCCCTTCCTCTTACAGATGGAATGGGGAATGAGCAAGCAATTGACCATGTAAAAGGTAGGAAAAGGGGTTTTAGAAAAAAGAAAAGGTAGGACTTTTGTGGTCAGAACGTGATGAATTTGAGCCCAGACACCTGCCCTGCCACCGCTGTGGCATTCCGATTTAATCAATTTTCATCTTCCCCCTGCGGCTGTTATCTACCCCCTGTGTCCGGGGACGATGATCTGCTATTGGCCCTTTGTTGCTGCCGCATGTAGCCAATCGGTCTGCGGGCTACACGCAAGCGCCATGATTCCTGTCACAGCACAATAGACTTTCGGCTGCTCGCTCATGCGCAGTGTGTCCAACTAGCGAGCGCAGCTAGTTGGACACAGAGAGAAACCAGCAAGTGCAGCCGATTGGTGCACAATCTCTGGGGGGAGGATGTGTGGGGAAGAGGTGGGTGTGCTTATTCAGTGTGTGGCTGCAGGGGGAGGGTAATATTGTAATGAGGAGGCACGGGCTGGGAGGCAGAGCAAGCTGGTGGAAGCAGGAAGCTCACTCTAGGAAACATGGGAGAATGAGTGCCCAAAACCAGGAAGTAAGGTTTTTACCAAGCCATAACAGGAGAACTGAACAGCGCTCGCAAACGGGACTTAGTGCTATGGAAAGGTGAGCACATGCACAACAAAATGATACAAAGTTTGTTTTTTTAATTTTCGGATCCCCTATATGCCCTGCATGGGTGCACGCTGCTGCGGCAAAGACAGAGTATACAAAAAAGGTTACAGCAGCCCTCTTGGTCAAAAAATGGAGGTTCTAAGCGCACTTTTTGATCAAAACGTGTGTGTCCCCCCCATCCACCACACGGAGGTGGCCTCATTTCGGATGGGACCCCAACACTCATTTCACTCACCTCTGCTGACTGGGTGACATGCTGGATCCACTAACAATTTAAAAAACCTGTGAAACAGGGAGGGGTGCACGGCTACAGAGGGTGCCACTCCCAATAAATTGCGCAGCAAAAACAAACAGAAAAATTGCAGCAGCACTCTGTCAAAAATCTGAGGCTCTTAGCGCATTTTTTGATCAAAACGTGTCCCCCATTGATAGTGGATTCAGCATGTCACCCATTCAGAGGCTATATGCCCAGCAGAGGTGAGTGAAATGAGTGTTGGGGTCCCATTCGAAATAAGGCCACCTCTGCGTGGTGGATGGGGGACACATTTTGACCAAGATTGTTGCTGTAACCTTTTTTTTATTTCATTTGTTCAGTTCTCCACAGGACTTCGGTTTACCATTGTTGTGCAATTATTAGCCCTTTAAATTGTCATCCTATTCTGAAAAATTTGAGGAATTGGGTCACCTCGAATAGGGAATTTAATATACCCTGCCCTTTCCTGATTCTTATTGTCTGACGTTTTGACCCAAAATGTTTGAGATTCTGAATCCTTTTTTTGTTTTTCATATTACAGGCTCACAAAAAATTCTAAAATGTGAATATATGATGGATCCATCAGATTTCCGTAATAAAAATGTGATTGACCTAGTGCAGACACGTCCATCGCTATGAGACAAGGAGGATCCGTAACACTCGGACAACTGGTTCAATAAGAAAAGATGGGCTGAGATCTATAAATCACTATTTCAGAAAACAAATAAAAATATGGTTGTAAGCTACAAGAAGCCATAAGTAAGTACTTTTTCTTTTAGGGTTTTGGGGCCAGATCTTACGGATTTGGAGTTCTTACAAAGCATGTCAGGTCTTATGTCTAAAATATAAACCCCTCTTTCCTTTAGACAAATTTGTACAGAAACTGTGCTGTTCCATGAGGGGCAGTTATTTTAAATTTGTTCGAGAATCGCACCAGCCCAGTGGATCAGCAAGGAAAAAACTGAGTAAAAACAAGCGACTCGTTTATCCTTTCTACAAAAGGTCCAGGAGATAAGTTTGAAACTGCAAGTAGCATGCACGGATTATATACCAGTACCGTAGTTGCGGTTTGTTTTATCATCAATGTTTGGCTAATGTTATAACGGACTCTGAAAAGTGGGTTACAGTTATTTATTCAGTTTTTATTGACATCTCAAGTACAGATTATTTATTTGTAAAGTTTTGAATTTGGACCACCTGCATTTTATTTTTTTTTATTACTAGATTAAGTGCACGTATCTTTGTTTTATTTATATATTGTCGACATTTTATACATTTTTATATAGTGAATTATTGGTGAAGTATTAGTTATTTGTACAATTGCTGTGGAGCTTTGCCTCTTCAGGGAAGAGTAAATATTCATTATAACCATTTTTTTGCTATTTGGAATCTACATTTTTACTAAATACACAATTAAAATTTTCACACTAAATATTCTCTTCCAACCTCCCACTCTTTTCAGGGCATCTATAAATATTAATTATATAATGCCTAGAGGTTGTGAGCTTTGAGAAGTCACCCTGATATTTGTCTATATTCTTTTCCTCTACAGATTTTTATAAATTTCCCCATATGTTTCTTGTGTGCCAATATACCTGTCATGATAGTTTTAACACATCATAGAGACATGCCACAATTTTTTTTTATTGGTTGAAATCTGACTGCTCAGACCATGGCTGGTCAGAATGTGCTGAGACGTGCTTGTTGTGTCTTGGCTCTGTGTCTCCCTGCCAAGACAATCTCTGTTCCTTTTTCATAATTTCACTTTTTTCCCATATTATCTTAGGTTGCGAATGTAGCACGATTTTTATTCTTCACTAACAGCTAAAAGCCAGCACTAGATTAATTTAAAACATTGAGAAGTCATATGATTACTTTGACAAGCTGCTGGAAATCTGCAAAACTCATCAGAACGTCTTCAATTATCTCAAGAACATGAAGCGCTTTGTATCCTATCTCATAAATGACACACCACTCGTCTTCAGAGACAAAGACTTATAGTGCAGGCAGGGATCTACCTGAGCCATCTTGGGGTATTCCAAAAGCAGCTCCGCAGGGTAATAGCTAAGGAGTATGTAATAAAGAAGTGAGTATAAAAGAATAAAAAAGCTACATATTGATTGTTATTAAAGGGGCCCCTAGACATCTTATCCAAAGGATAGGGGATAAGATGTCTGATCGTGGGGGTCTCACCGCTGGGGACCCCTGCGATCTCGGCTACAGCATTCCAGACATCATCCAGTGCACAGAGCGAACTTCACTCCCTGCCGTATGACTGGCGATGCGGGGCGGAGGCTTGTGACATAACATTCATGCCCTTACCTTTAGACTTGCATTGAGGGGGCATGGCCATGACATTACAAACGGGGCGTGGCAGTGACGTCACAAGCCTCCAGCGCTGCACTCGATGCTCTAAACGAACGCCGGGTGCTGCAGGCAGGACCCCGGCGATCAGACATCTTATACCCTATCCTTTGGATAAGATGTCTAGGGGCGGAGTACCCCTTTAAGGACAAACAATTTTTATTTTCCCTCCTCTCCAAGTGTGTGTGTGTGTGGGGGGGGGGTTACATAGTGCAGATACTGACACTGTATCATTGTTTTGAGGGTCAATATTATTACAATGTTTTAGTTTAGACTTTCTATTGTACTGTAACTTTTTTTAAACAAAAGTATGCTGACCCCTATAGTAGTGTTATTATTCCGTATACGGGATGTATGACTGCTTTTTTTTTTTTTATTTGCATAATCATCGGTAGTTTTTATCGTTAGCCCATTTTGTACATGTAAGATTATTATTTTTAATTAAAAAAAAATCCGCAATTTTGGAATTTGATATTTTTCTATTTTTATGCCGTTCACCCTACGGGATTGTTAAGATTATATATTAATAGTTTAGACATTTCTGCACACAACAATACCACATATGTTACATATTATTATTATTATTATTTTTTTTTTTTTTTGTGAAATGGGGGAGGATTTAAACATTTTTATGAGGGCAGGGGCTTTTTTTTTTTTAAATAACATTTTGACACTTTATAAGCCCCCCCAAAGGGAACTATTAGAAGCAATCAATAAATTGCTTTTGCTGTTCACTGCTAAGTTACTGCATAGCTCTGATCAGTGTTATAGGCGCTCTGCTTATACAGCCTGCCATACTGTATAAGAGCCTAAGACCACAACATAGAGGTACAAAGAGGAGCCCTAGACACCATTCAGCCACTCTCTAAGTCCGTCCCACCCCCAACCATCTGACCCAACTGCCAGGGGCCATGAGTCTATTTTGGTAACTCACAACCTTTTATTTCATACCTTAGATGCTGCTTTCAGCATTGATCACTATCTAAACAGAGAACATCAGGGTGATCTCAGCCAGGACCTGCCATTTAAGAGAGCACAGCTTACGCCTTTCATCCTCTAGGGGTTAATCAGCTTAATTTTTTTTTCTTCTCCTTATAGGAAAAAGTTGTTGTCCGAGGAAGTTAAGAGGCTGGATGAGCTGGCATTGGTATTGACAAATGCAGAACCACTTTCAAAAAAGCCTTACAAATGGCAGAAAATAATAAAACGCTACTGGAGAGAGAAAAATGTCTAATTCTCAACTTTCTGGAATGCCTTATCATTCTTAGAAAATTTCAGAGACCTAGGGTGAACCAAAACATGACATGTCAAGTAACCTTTGTTTTTTATTGTTTTTTTGTAATTTAGCCATGTACCTTGCTTAATTCTACTGTCCACAAGAATAATGTTGAGGCTGTAGAGAGATTTAAAAAAAAAAAAAAAAAAAAGCTATACTCTATCCTTAGTCCCTCACAGAATCCGCTAAAGCTCCTGTGAGGGTCCTTCTTGTCTCCCAATGCTCACCTCTCCTGTGTAAAACCAATGTGATACAAAAGTAAGGTGCAGACTGATACTGAGGGATAGAGGGGAACTGCCTGCAAGGGCTTACAATCTACAAGGGGAGGGAAGGAAAATACAGTGGGTTGTAAGTGGCTGTCCCAGTAGAGTGGCAACAGGGTTATGGTTCGTTGTAGGCTTCGGGTTGTTTTTGAATGTGGGTAAGAGCCGGGTGTGTCAGGGTAGTGAGGTCCAGTGTATTGGAGGAAGAACAGAAGTCTTGGAAACCGTTGTGTGAGATACAGACGAGGGAGAGCAAATGTGAAGTTCTTGAGAGGATCGGAGATTGCAGGAGGGGGCAGTATCAGAAGATGAGATCTCAAATGTATGAAGAAGATAGATTGTGGATATCACGGTAAACAGTTTAACCCCTTAAGGACCAGGGGGTTTTCAGTTTTTGCACTCATTTATTCCTCCTTACCTTTAAAAAATCATAACTCTTTAAATTTTGCACCTAAAAATCCATATGATGTCATTACAAAGTAGAATTGGTGGCGCAAAAAATCCATCAGTCATTTTACCCAAAAATCTACGGTGACGACCGCCACGCCCCCTCCCATAGACTTGTATTGAAAGGGGTGGGCCGTGACGTCATGAGGGGCGGGGCCGTGACGTAACGATGCTCCGGCCCCTGTACTGCCCATCATTACGTGCAGAGCGAACTCGCTCTGTGCTGTAATGAGAGCGCGGTGCCATAGCGGGGATCCCAGGGCTCCCCAGCAGCGGGACCGCAGCGATCTGACAACTTATCCCCTATCCTTTGGATAGGGGATAAGATGTCTAGGGGTGGAGTACCCCTTTAAGTAGCAACATTGCATTTTGTGGCAAAATGAAAGATATCATTACAAAGTACAATTGGTTGTGCAAAATGACCTTATATAGCTTTGTTGGTTAAAAATAAATAAATAAAAAAGTTATGTCTTTTAAATGGCGGAGGAAAAAACTAAAAATATATTGATGAGCTTATAATTGGCCACTCCATAAGAGACACTTTTTACGATTGGTGAGGGCCCCGGCGGTCAGACTCCCAACAATTAACTTGTTATCCTTTATTCTGGGGTTAGGTCAGGGCCGGCACCCCCTTTGCAGTAGATTGCTGCACACTGAGCAATGTCTGGACCACCACGTAAGAAGTTGTCAGGTGCAGGTTTCAAAAGGAAAAGGAAACTTCAAGAAGAACAAAAAATGGCTGGATCGTTAAGCAAATTCTTCAGTGTTGGTCAAAAACAAGCCACACAGGCTGATGAGGAACCAGAATACGTAGCTGAAGATGTTCCGGCGCATATGGACATAGATGATGAACCTTCAACAAGCATGGCAGTGGTTGCCTCAACATCCCCAACTGTTAGTGAGCAATCTGTTATAGAGAAAAGTGACACAGATACTGAAGAAGTAACCTTTCCAAAACCACCAGAACAAGAAAAGGACATCACTGCATTACCACTGGATATCTCTCATCCAGCAGACTGGCCAGATGTCATTACTACCTCATTTCGGGATACCATGGTATTGAAAGGACCACCAAAGCCAAGCAAAGACTTTGCATTTCCAAGAGATGCATCCAAAAGACGTTTTACAGCAGTCCATTACAAACGCCACCTTGGAAATGGAGAAGTGCAGAACAGACATTGGCTAATTTACTCTACCAGAGTGTTTTGTTTTTGTTGCAAACTGTTTTCAAGCAAAGAAATAACTCTGACTGCTGGAGGTGTCTGTGACTGGAAAAATATTTATCATTATTTTGACTGTACACGAACGGTCTGCCTCCCATCTTGCCTCTTTGGGTATGTGGAATGAGTTAGTGATGAGGCTTGGATCAGGAACAACTATTGACCGGTCTTACCAGGGATTGTTAACAACAGAAACTTAGCACTGGCAAAATGTTCTCCAGCGCCTTGTAGCCATCGTCCAATATCTTGGTAAGCAATGCTTGGCTTTTAGAGGAAGTAATGATACACTTTACAGTGAAAACAATGGTAATTACTTGCAACTTATGGAGATGCTGGCTACCTTTGATACAGTGATTCAGCACCACCTTACAAAAATAACTAATTCAGAAATTCATTGCCATTACCTGGGAAAGGATATCTAAAATGAGTTGATTGGCCAAGTTTCCAAAGAAATAACAAGACTGATTCTGCTACTTAAAAAAAAAAAAAGCTAAATACTATTCCATTATACTTGACTGCACCCCAGATGTGGCTCTGGTGGAACAGATTATTATTGTGAGGTTTGTGTGGATCACACAAGGGGACTCGATCACTGCAAGCCCTGAAATTAAAATTGAAGAGAGATTTCTTGGATTCATACCAGTATATAGTTCAACTGGAGAAGGTTTAATTGAGTCCATTCTGGCAGAAGTTGAAAAACTAAACATATTAAGTGATATGAGAGGCCAAGGATATGACAACGGATCAAACATGAAAGGAAAGCACTCTTCCGTCCAGAAAACAATTAAGGATTTGAATTTGCGTGCATTTTATGTTCCATGCAGTGCTCATTCTCTAAACCTTGTTGTCAATGACGTTGCTATGTTTTGCAGGCAAGCCAGTTCATATTTTGGTACCCTGCAGAAAATGTGTTTTTGTCTGGCTCGACAAATCGTTGGGACATCCTAAAGAAGCACATCAGTAGGCTGACTGTAAAGCCGCTATCAGACACAAGATGGTCTAGCAGAATTGATGCTATTCGTCCTTTTAGATTTCAAATGTCAGAAATATGATGCAGGAGGAGGAGGATGCAGCATTTGCTACACGGTCTGACAATGGATTTGAAGAGTTACTTGCTGAATCTTAAACAATGGCATCAGAAATGGAAATTGATCCCGTGTTTCCCTCTAAATTGCATGAGCAGAGAAAAAAGAGATTTTTTTTCCTATGAGGGACAAGATGAACCCATCCAAGATCCCCAAAAATGGTTTAAAGTTGAGTGTTTCTTCACAATCTTGGATGTTGTAATCAAATCTCTTCAAGAGAGATTTGAACAGCTGAAAAGTCGTAGCAAATATTTTCAGATTTTATATGACGTTAGGAAGCTTAAAGACATCGATCGGGATCAACTCTTAAAGAGCTGTATGGAGCTGCAAACCATATTAACTGATGCAAAATCCAAGGACGAAGATATTGATGCAGTGCAACTGTGTGAAGAGCTGATTGTTTTGGCTCCTGTTGTATCTCCAAGCATGAAGCCAATTGATGTTTTGGGCTATGCTGTCAGGAATGGCTTTGCTCCAAATTTAGCAATAGCACTTCGTATACTGCTGACACTCCCTATCACAGTGGCTTCAAGTAGAAGAAGCTTTTCAAAACTAAAAATCCTAAAAAATTATCTAAAGTCTTCAATGTCTCAGGAACGGCTGGTGGGTCTTGCCATGCTGTCTATTGAGAATGCCACTGCTCAAGAAATTGATTTTGAAACGTTGTTGAAAGGCTTTGCTAATGCTAAAGCAAGAAAAGTCTTTTTTTTGTGACTCAATAGCCTTAGTTAAATGATTCTTTTACAGCATAAAGTTCAAAGATTGGCACTTGCACTGGTATGTTTGCACTATAATTCAAAAACAATTTGGTCTGTTGTACTCTCGTTTATTGACTATTATTTTCTGTACTGTATTTAAGAGGTGTTAGAAATATTGGAATGTAAGTGTTTCAAACAGCACATCATGAAGCTCTGCCCATGCTTCAAGCTGGCAGCCCGAAAAGAAAGAATGGAGGAAGGTAATGGAAGAATGGGACCATAGATCGGGGACAGTTAAGTATGGTTATCATCAGTGTCACCCACACTACCTGCCTGTACTGACGGGTTAGTGCAGGTGACACTGATAGATTTCCTTTATCTCTCATCTCAAAATGTTTTTAAAAATGTTTATTTTACTATTTAGACTGTTATAATATTTGATAACATGTTATCTATAATAGCAATTTTTATGTTATGTTTGGAAATCTTGTCACCTGAAACATGTGCAATGCTGCAATTTTATGGTTTTCAAATGAAAAACGGTTTACAATTGTTTTATTTCAACATTCTATTTTATAATTTTTATTTTTTGGTCAGAAAGCTGATTGGGGGGCTGGGGAGGAGGGATTGTAGTTAGACTACTGTAGAATATCCAAAATTAGCTGGTCAAGTAAAATGTTGCATGCAAAAATCCTTCAACAGGTAGATCGTCGGGAAAAGGGGTGTACCAGTGGGCGGGGTCAAGGGGGCGGCAAAATAAGCTTTCGCCTAGGGTGGCAAAAATCCTTGCACCGGCCCTGATCCTTGTCTGTATAGTGTCCACCCATTCTCATTCATGGTAAACCTGCCGCTATATCTCCTGGTAACCTGATTTGTCATGACCTTCATACCTGCCGTAGATTGCCTTGGTCCTGAGGCTGTTGTCTGTACGCTATATACCTGCTGCTACATCTTCTGGATATCTGTTTGTTAGTACTTTGCATTCTTGCCATTATATATGTTCTCCTGATTCCGTTTTTCTTGTTAACCCTTTGCATACTGACCTGTTTCCTGATCTAGGTACAGTTAGTTCTGTTTATTATTTTGAATTGTGATGGCCATGCAGTTTAGCCCAGCGCAGGGATCGTTGCCCAGTGGTGGATCCGCTGTCTAGGGAGGTTACGCTAGTCTGCAGGGAAAGGGGTTCTGGGTGAGCTCAGGGCTGCACTATTCCCTACTTGGAATGATCCTATGTATCTATCTCTCTCTTTATATTTGATTTATCATTGTCTTAACATTATTATTTTTTAAGTGGTTCAAAATCTTCCATGATAAAGTGAGACCTAGGTTTCTAAGGCCTGACAAAGATACAATACTCTTTCCTATCCTCCTCTGGGGATAAAATCTACAATGTTTCTAACGATAGATTTCATAAAGTATTTTTCTCAAATTTTCTTTCTACATGGAAATGTTTTTAACTTATTTGATTATTTATTTTTGTGTAGATTTGGAACAAAATCAGTGAAAAGCCAGAAAGTTAGAACAAACACTGAAAGCTAAATGGCTTCTAACTCAAAAAACAGCAAAGATAAAGACATTTTGCTGGCTTACTCAAACGCTAAGGCAGAGCGAATGCACAGGCAGAAGACCATTGACAACATGGTGAAAGCCTCATTGAAGATCTCAAGACTTGCTAATGACCTCCAGAAGGAGCCAACTGAAAGTAAGTAGCTGAAGAGTAGGAACAACATATTCTTATATATATTTTCTATTATCTCTTTTTTCTAAAATATATGGTGTCTTCTTCACAGCTGTAAAGGAAGAGAAACCGCACCTTAAAGGGATACTCTGCCCCTAGCCAAAGCATAGGGGATAAGATGACTGATCGCGGGGGTCCTGCTGATGGGGACCCCAGCAATCCCCCTACTGCACCCGCCGTTTGTTTAGGGCGTTGGATGCAGCACCAGAGGATCGTGACATCACAGCCTTGCCCCCTCAATGCAAGTCTATGGGTGGGGACCTGACAGCCGTCACACAGCCCCCTCCCATAGACTTGCACTGAGGGGGTGTGGCCATGACTTCATGAGCCTCCGCATCACCAGGCATCTGGCATGGAGTAAAGTTTGCTCTGTGCACCAGATGTCTGGGGTGCGGCAGCCGAGATTGCGGAAGTCCGCAGCCTAGATCGCTGGGATCCACTTTTGAATTCCACAATAAACTCTGGTTGTGGCATCTGAAGGGTTAATGGTGTGCATCTGAGATCATGCCGATGTCCAGCATCAAGGTGTTGATAACGGCTGGTAATCACTGGGTATGAAGAGAGTTCAGCTTGTGAGTGCGCTTCATACACCCGAACATGTATACTCTGTGTCATTAAGGTGTTAAAAAATTTCTTGACAATAAATAACTCATGTGAAGAAGAAAACACCACTACAACACTATAGCGCTTATAGGGTCTAGGGTTAGGAAACTAGTAGTTTGTTATAATTTACTGGCGTAGGCCAGATGTGCTTTTATTCTCTCATGTATTTTCCTGTAAGCCAGTGGGCTTACTACTATGGTTCTGTCATGGAAGATTTGTATATCTCATTACCAAAGAAACTTCCCAATTTGTGTTGTTTCTTAAAGGGTTGCTTCAGGACCATCGACCAGCTGTCAGGGAAGTGAAGACGTGTGACAAAACAACTCCGGAAAAATTACTTTCCTGGAAAAAAACTAATAGGTAACACAATGAGCCTAATAAAAATGTACCAAGGCCAACTTTACACCTAAATGGACAATAATGTGAACTTACAGATAATCTTGGTTTCTACCTCATCTGCAGAAAATGCAAGAAGCACCAAAGTTAAAAAGTTGTATTTAATAAGTTATAATAGGGTATGTTATAAAATAAAGGAAAAAGCTAGCTAAATTTACAAAAAAATCTCTTGTCATGGTCTTTAATAGCAAATAGCAGCTGTATTTTATTTGTACTTTTTGTAAGGGGTATTCTGGCTTTATACATCTTATCACCTATTCAAAGGATAAGGGATAAGATGTATGATCAAAGGGGTCCCGCCGCAGGGCAGCCCCGCAATCTCTGTGCAGCCCCCGACATTCTTTGCCTGGCATTGCCTCCGAGAAAGGGACGTGATGTCATGGCCACGCCCCCTCCATTCATCTCTATGGGAGGGGGTGTGACGCTTTTCAGCAACAATAACCTGTATGCCTTGCATGACACACCACTAATTGCCCTCCTTACTGAACTGGGAGGGGGCAGGGACAGATGAGTTCATGATAGGTACTCTTTAAAGTGTACCTATGATGAAAATTACAGGCCTTTTTATGTGGGAGAACTTACACAATTGGTGACGGACTAAATACTTTTTGCCCCACTGTACCTGGTCATTTTCCCCCTGTTGCGCTGAGAGCTGCGTACAACTCTATGTTCCCTGTCCACCTTTTTAAAATATGCACAGCAAAAACAAAAAGGAAAATAGCCAACACAACTACCTAATACACAGGTACACGGGTGCAAACAGAGTATACAAAAAAGAAGGTTGCAGCAGCACTCTTGGTCAAAAAATGGAGGCTTTTAGTGCACTTTTTGATCAAAATGTGTCCCCCATTGATAGTGGATCCAGCATGTCACCCATTCATAGGCTATATGACCAGCAGAGGTGAGTGAAATGAGTGTTGGGGGTCCCATTCGAAATGAGGCCACTCCCGCGTGGTGGATGGGGGACATGTTTTGATCATGTTTTTTATTTCATCTGTTTAGTTCTCCACAGGACTTCGGTTTACCATTGTTGTGCAATTATTAGCCCTAAAATTTTCCCCCTAATCTGGAATAATTTGAGGAATTGGTCACGTCAGATAGGGAATTTAATAGAACTGCCCTTTCCTGATGCTTATTGTCTGATGTTTTGAGCCAAAATGTTTGAGATTCTCAATACTTTTTTTGGTGTTCATATTGCAGGCTCACAAAAAATTCAAAAATGTTGAATATATAATAGATCCATCAGATTTCCTTAATAAAGATGTGATTGACCTAGTGAAGGCACATCAATCGCTATGGGACAAGGAGGATCCATAACACTGTTCAATAAAAAAAGATGGGCTGAGATCTAGAAATCACTATTTCAGAAAACAAATAAAAATATGGTTGTAAGCTACAAGAAGCCATAAGTACCGTATATACTCGAGTATAAGCCGACCCGAGTATAAGCCGAGACCCCTAATTTCAACCCAAAATCCCAGGAAAAGTTATTGACTCGAGTATAAGCCTAGGGTGGGAAATACCTCATCCCCCCTGTCATCATCCAGACCCGTCATTAACATCCTCATCATCTCCTTGTCATCATCCCACACATCCCCCCTTCATCATCCCCTTGTCATCATCCCACACATCCCCTTATCATCCCACACATCCCCCCTTCATCATCCCCTTGTCATCATCCCACACATCCCCCCTTCATCATCCCCTTGTCATCATCCCACACATCCCCTTATCCCACACATCCCCCCTTCATCATCCCCTTGTCATCATCCCACACATCCCCTTATCCCACACATCCCCCCTTCATCATCCCCTTGTCATCATCCCACACATCCCCCCTTCATCATCCCCTTGTCATCATCCCACACATCCCCTTATCATCCCACACATCCCCCCTTCATCATCCCCTTGTCATCATCCCACACATCCCCTTATCATCCCACACATCCCCCCTTCATCATCCCCTTGTAATCATCCCACACCCCCCCCCCTTCATCATCCCCACCCCCCTTCATCATCCCCACACCCCCCCCCCTTCATCATCCTCTTCTCATCATTCGCCCTCAGTGGTCTTCAACCTGCGGACCTCCAGAGGTTTCAAAACCAACTCCCAGCAAGCCCGGGCAGCCATCGGCTGTCCGGGCTTGCTGGGAGTTGTAGTTTTGAAACCTCCGGAGGTCCGCAGGTTGAAGACCACTGCGGCCTTCAACATGCGGACCTCCAGAGGTTTCAAAACTACAACTCCCAGCAAGCCCGGGCAGCCATCGGCTGTCCGGGCTTGCTGGGAGTTGTAGTTTTGAAACCTCCGGAGGTCCGCAGGTTGAAGACCACTGCGGCCTTCATCATCCAGCCCCCTCTCACCCCCTTTAGTTCTGAGTACTCACCTCCGCTCGGCGCTGGTCCGGTCCTGCAGGGCTGTCCGGTGAGGAGGTGGTCCGGTGAGGAGGTGGTCCGGGCTGCTATCTTCACCGGGGGCACCTCTTCTCCGCGCTTCCGGCCCGGAATAGAGCCGTTGCCTTGACAACGACGCATCTGCGTCGTTGTCAAGGCAACGTGACTATTCTGAGGCCGGGCCCGAAGCGCTTAGAAGAGGCCTCCCCGGTGAAGATAGCAGCCCGGACCACCTCCTCACCGGACCACCTCCTTACCGGACAGCCCTGCAGGACCGGACCAGCGCCGAGCGGAGGTGAGTACTCAGAACTAAAGGGGGTGAGAGGGGGCTGGATGATGTTGAAGGCCGCAGTGGTCTTCAACCTGCGGACCTCCGGAGGTTTCAAAACTACAACTCCCAGCAAGCCCGGACAGCCGATGGCTGCCCTGGCTTGCTGGGAGTTGTAGTTTTGAAACCTCTGGAAGTCCGCAGGTTGAAGACCACTGCGGGTGGGGGAGTTCACTCGAGTATAAGCCGAGGGGGGTGTTTTCAGCACGAAAAATCGTGCTGAAAAACTCGGCTTATACTCGAGTATATACGGTAAGTATTTTTTCTTTTAGGGTTTTGGGGCCAGATCTTACGGATTAGGAGTACTTACAAACCCCTCTTTCCTTTAGACAAATTTGTACAGACACTGTGCCGTTCCATGCGGAGCAGTTATTTTAAATTTGTTCGAGAATCGCACCAGCCCTTTCTACAAAAGGTCCAGGAGATACGAAGTTTGAAACTGCAAGTAGCATGCACGGATTATATACCAGTACCGTAGGTGCGGTTTGTTTTATCATCACTGAAAAGTGGGTTACAGTTATTTTGTTTTTATTGACATATCTCAAGTGAAGATTATTTATTTGTAAAAAATTTTGAATTTGGACCACCTGCATTTTTAACTAAAGTGCACGTATCTTTCTATATAATGTTTGTTGACATTTTATAAATTTTTATATAGTGATTTATTGGTGAAGTATTAGTTATCTGTACAATTGCTGTGGAGCTTTGTCTCTTCAGGGAAGAATAAATATTCATGAAAACCATTTTTTGCTATCTATTTGGAATGTAAATTTATACTAAATACACAATTTTAATTTAACTTTTACACTAAATATCCCCTTCCAACCTCCCACTCTTTTCAGGGCATCTAGAAATATTAATGATATAATACCTAGAAGTTGTGAGCTTCGAGAAGTCGCCCTGATTTTTGTATATATTCTTTTCCTCTACAGATTTTGACAAATCTCCCCATGTTTCTGTGTGCCAATATACCTGTCATGATAGATAGTTTTAACACACCATAGAGACATGTCACAATTTATTTAATTTTTTTATCTGACTGCTCAGACCATGACTAATTGTCAAAGTGATGAGACACAATTGCTGTGTCTTGGCTCTGTGTCTCCCTGCCAAGACAAACTCTGTTCCTCTTCACAAATTCACTTTTTTTCCCATATTAACTTAGGTTTAGAATGTAGCACAATTCTTATTCTTCACTAACAGCGAAAAGCCAGCACTAGATTTTATTTACAACATTGAGAAGTCATATGATTACTTTGATAAGCTGCTGGAAATCGGCAATACTCACCAGAACGTCTTCAATTATCTCAAGAACATGAAGCGCTTTGTATCCTATCTTACAAATGCCACATCACTCGTCTTATGAGACAAGGAGACGTATAGTGCAGGCAGGGATCTACCTGAGCCACCTTGGGGTATTCCAAAAGCGGCTAAGCAGGGGAATAGCTAAGGAGTATGTAATAAAGAAGTGAGTATAAAAGAATAAAAAATCTACATATTGTTTGTTATAAAAGGGGTACTCTGCCGAAAGATAGCGGATAAGATGTCTGATCATGGGGGTCTCAACACTGGGGACCCCCGCAATCTCTACTGCCGCACCCCAGACATCCTGTGCACGGAACGAACTTCGCTCCGTGCCGGATGACTGGCAATGCAGGGCGGAGGCTCATGATGTAACATTCACGCCCCCACCTCTGGACTCTCATTGAAGGGGTGTGACCGTGTCGTCACAAGCCTCCGGCACTGCACTCGACGCTCTAAACGAATGACTGGAGCAGCAGGAAGATTGCGAGGTCCCCAGCAGCGGGACCCCCACGATAAGATATCTTGTCCCCTATCCTTTAGATAAGTGATAAGATGTCTAGCGGTGGCGTACCCCTTTAAGGACAAACCATTTTTATTTTTCCCTCCTCCAAGTGTGTGTGTGTGTGTGGGGGGGGGGGGGGTTGTTTTTACGTAGTGCAGATAATGACAGTGTAATTCTGACGGTGAATACTATTCCAATGCTTTGGTTTAGATTTTCTATTGTACTGTTAAAAAAAACACTTTTTTTTACAAAATAAGTGTGCTTAAAACTGCTGTATGCTGACCCCAATAATGTTCTTATTTTTCTGTATACGGGATGTATGATGGCTTTTTTTTTTTTTTTGCATCATCATCTGTAGTTTTTATTGATAGCCAATTTTGTACATGTAACTATTACTTTTTTTCTGGGATGCAATGCTACAAAAAATAGCCAATTTTGGAAATAGATTTTTTTTTAACATTTACGCCATTCATGCTACAGGATCATTAAGATTATATATTAATGGTTTAGACATTTGTGCATGCAACAATACCACTTATGTTATATGTATTTTATTTTTGTAAAATGTAACATGTGAAATGGGGGGGGGATTTAAAAAATTGAGGGCAGGGGGCTTTTTTTTTTTTTTTTTTTTAAATAACATTTTATTTATTTTTTATTTGACGCTTTATAAGCCCCCCAAAGGGGACTATTAAAAGCAATCAATAAATTGCTTTTGCTGTTCACTGCTAAGTTACTGCATAGCTCTGATCAGTGTTATAGGCGCTCTGCTTATACAGCCTGCCATAAGACCACAGCATGGAGGTACAGAGAGGGGCCCAAGACACCATTCGGCCACTCTCAAAGTCCCCCCCCCCCCCCCTATGTGACCCAACTCCATGAGTCCATTGAGGCAACTAGCAACCTTTATTTCATGCCCTAGATGCGGCTTTCAGCATTGATCACAACATCGAAAGAGAGAACATCAGGGTGATCTCAGCCAGGACCTGCCATCTACGAAGTGAGCGCAGCTTCTTATGCCTTGCATCCTCTAGGGGATAATAAGCTTAATTTTTTATTTTGTCCCTACAGGTAAAAGCTCTTGTCCGAGGAAGTTAAGAGGCCGGATGAGCTGGCATTGATATTGACAAAATGCAGAACCCACTTTCAAAAAGTGAAAATAATAAAACGCTACAGGGGAGTGAAAAATTTATAATTCTCAACTTTTTAGAAAATTTCAGAGACCTGGGGTGATCCAAAACATGATCAAGTAACCTGTGATTTTTATTGTTGTTTGTTTTTTTCTTTCACCAGTCATTTAGCCATGTACCCCGCTTAATTCTAGTGTCTGCAAAAATTATATAATGTTAAAGCTGTAGAGATAAAAAAAAAAAAAGCTATACTTGTCTATTCCTAGTCCCTCACAGAATCGGTTAGAGCAGTGTATTGGGGGAAGAACAGAAGTTTTGGAAACGGTTGTGTGAGGTACAGACGAGGGAGAACACAGGTGAAGTTCTCTAAACGAACACCGGGTGCAGCAGGAAGATCGCTGGGGGCCCCCACGATCAGACATCTTATCCCTTTTTCTTTGGATAGGGGATAAGATGTATAGGAGCGGAGAACCTCTTTAAACTAAATTTGTTGGGCAATGGGTAGCCAGAGAGGAGCAGAGTTGAGGATGGATTAGAGGGGGTCAAGAGTGTTTGATAAAGGCCACATAAGAGGATGTTGCAGTAGTTGAAAAGGGCTTGTAGAAGAAATGTTTTTAAGGTGAAGAAGGGTGTAAGGGTCTGGATGTAGGGTTTAAATATTTTTTTTTACAACTTTAGCATTCTGGAACGAATTTTGGGGATGCTGAGATACCCCTTTTAAACTTCACATTTTGTTTTAGATCGATGAGTGAAAGATCGTGAAGATTATTTCCGTACATGAACACAAGACCG